>NC_135334.1:37521492-37835246 GCF_023851605.1 Tamandua tetradactyla
CTTAAGCAATGTCCTCGCTCTTTGAAGTATGAGGAAATCCAGTTGAGGAAAGTAATCAATAGGACAATCCAATTCAGTTCCCCTGGAAGAGATCTCTTACTTGGAAGACTTCGAATCCATGGAATGCTCACATCTTGTATTCCTTCAGGACATTTTTAGACCTAATCTAATATGGCATTCAACTATACTAAAGTAAGATTTGCTTCAGAACTGCTGATTTTGCTGAATTCCAGAATATTTTCAAAGACTATTTTCTCCTATAAATAATGATATCCATGTTGCATGCAACTTTTGTAAAATAAAATAAAATAATGTTCGCAGATTAAAAAAATACATATGTGCTGTGATAAAATGTTTGTTTCTTAGCAGATTTCTGTATTCGTAATTATTTTCTTCCACTCAGGTCAAAAGCCACATAATTTTTGAATGACCCTCAGAGTCCAATATAATAATTAAAGTTCTTATCCTCTCCCCCTTACTTCTCTAACTGTATTCCTACTCCTGTCACTTTCCACCCATGCTCCAACCTGTTTGCCTCTAGATGTCATTGGGCCTTTTCCCATCTCACCTCACGGTCTTTGTCCTTTCTCATCTCTATGGCTGGGTGTATTTTCCCCCAAATACATACCACATCTTTTAAATCTAAGCTCAAATGTCTTCCTCTCTGCAACATTTGAAATGTGATTTAAAATCATAACCTCCTCTAAACTGTTTCCTTATATTATATTTCTACATGAGCATATCACATATTCTAAAATTTACTCATTTGTTGTATTTATTGTCTGCCTCCTCACTGGAATATAAACTCTTAAAAGCCAGGCGTTTGTCTGTTTTGGTGACTGCTATATCTCTATGACATAGAAAAGTAACTCCACATAAAATATTTGATGACTGCAAAATGATTTTGATAAGCACTTTACTTGTGAATATTTTGGTCTTAAGTAGTTAAAAAGAAATCACAACTTAACCAACCCTTTATTGAGGATAATAGAAAAAAATGATAATTTTGTACTCTGCTATGATTAATGCTCAAAGAAATATTCAGAATGGCTAGATTTCTTTTTATTACTTTCTAAAAGAACAGAAACATGATGATTGAATAGGATGATGGATTGGAGTATCAAATTTCTAAATTGAATCAATGTGTTATACATGCTTTAGTAAGGAGGGCAGAGCACAAGCTTGTGATGAGTTGGGTTTGAATCCAGGCTCTTCTACAATCTAGAATTTAAACACAGAATATGACTTCTGGGAATGATGGAAATGCTCTGTGTCTGTGCTATGCTCTATATCTGCATGGTCTAATATGGTAGCCACTAGCTACACATGACCATTGAAATATGGATAGTATGACTGAGGGCCTGAATTTTTAAATTTTCATTTCATTTTAATTAATTAATTATTGAAGTGAAATAGTCGCATGTGGCCAGTGGCTAGGTTTAGATACATGGTTTTAGGCAAATTTTTTGGATTCTCTGAGGTTCGGTTTTTTCCTATAAGCAAAATGAGATTAATGATACTTATATTTTAGAGCTAACATAGGATAAAATAAAATACAAATTTAAAATGCCTCCATTATAGTGTCTGACACACATAAGGTCTCATTTGGACCCTGTTATTATTTTTTCATAGTTATTATGCCAGTGTGATTGAACTCTCAGCACTCCTTCCTTAAGTCCTTGGCCTTTATGACTCCATTCGGTCTTTGTGAAGCAACCAATGCATACGAAACAGAAGTTGCCATTTTTTTTTCCTAGAAACTCATCCAGAACTTGAACCATCATTATGGCTTTGTTAACCCTATGCTCTCATAAACTCAGTTCACTGCTCCATTTGTTTTAGTTACTGATTCAAACCAAGCTTCCAGAAAAAAATAACCTAATAGAAATGCTTCAATAACAAGTACACTAATTATTGGCAAATGATTTCAGGCAAAGCAATTTGTTTATTGCAAAGATTTCAGAGCATTTGTTGCATAGTTTCAATTTAATTTATTTGCTTTGTTTAAGTCTTTGCCCTGGCAGTATTCTCTTCCTTGATCTTTTTTGTACCCATTCAGTTAAGTTCTACTGTTTTATTGTATTTAGAATGCAATCAATAAATCTACATGCTTATAAAATGATTCATTAGATTTTAAAAACTGATCTTCCAATGAAGTTCAGATGGACTGGACACATGAAAACCTCCCATGTGTGCTATTTCAGATACTTTCCCTTTCGGCTAACTGAGCTGGAGACAACTGAAGCAAAATTGAAAGTCACAAGTTAAAGCTGACAGAGACACAGGTTGAAATACCTTGAATTTATGAGTCACGGCTTGGAGGAGAGATTCCTTGACAATCAGGATGTCCAAGTCTGGACTTTATGTAGGTGAGAAATGTTTCTTGTATTATGCCAATGAAATTCTGAAGTTCATCATTCCTGCACTAGCATTGCCCTGAAACATATACAGAAGATGGCTCCGTGACCTTACTGTTGGCAGTGGTGATATTGGAGGAGAGAGGTGATAACATGGGAGAAAAACAGACATATAAATCTAGCGCAAGAATTCTAGGTGCCTTCTTGCATTTTACTCAACATAAATATTAAGCTCAGAAGACTGAGCTAATTAGTGCTTACAAAAGGAAGACAGGAAAGCTATGAGGATGCACCTGACACTGAATAATAGGAGGAGTGCACATCACAGCTGTCATTGAACTGATTATCTGAAGGCAAAGCAATGCTATTTTGTGCAAACAATATATAATACTTAGGGAACAGGAATTAGAATTATGAGCCCTTGCATAAGTGAATGGGGCCTGATGGTGTTTACTCAATTGTAAATTGCCAGGGTAGTGACAGAAAAATAAGCCCTGCAAAGCACTTTGGAAATTTCATTCCCAGAACGTTAATGACAAACTAAGATCAAGAAGCTGGGAAAAGCAAGAAAGAACTAAGAAGGAATTCATACAGATTTTATTATGAAGGCGCTCCCCTAAGATACCTCTCTTCATCTGTTTTCCTTGTAACTCTAGGGTTCATGACCTTTACAGATGGCATTCATTTAATGTCGACACTTAATAAAAAATGTACTATGTATACAGGGTGTACTACTCACCAGAGTGTAGTATACCAAGTCAATATTTGCATCTGCATTTTAGCCATACATAAGAAATACTCAAGAGCACTAATGCATAGCAAGCATTTATTGGGCATTTCTTACCACAAGAATGAAACAATTAAAATCTGTTTTGGCAGCTCTAGTCTGCTGTCGGATTAGATTTCAAACATCTTTCCCATGAGAACAGACTACTGACATATTAAAAGCTAGTTGTGTGGAAAACAACAGTCCCTCTTTTCTATGAATTTTTCTCCTTATGCTTAAATTAGGAGTACAACCACATGACAGTAACCACAACCATGCTTGGCAAGACTAACTTCCTTTCTTTTACCTAAGCTGACCTCAAATATATTTAGTTTGTCTACAGAAGAAGAACATTATTTATAATACCATGAGAAACTTAATCTTTTTACATAATTACCATGCACCCTAAGCCTTATTAATTATGGCACATTTTACTGGATTGTAATGCGAAAGGTGTAACGACACTTAGCTTTCATTCTTTGTTTCTATTTATCATTTTTTGTTCACTTAAATTGAACTTAGAAAACTAAACAGGAATTTTTCCAGCAAACCATGTAACTGGGAATTTTTAAATAGGCCTTTAGTAGATATAATTAACTTAAATCTCATCAAAATGGTAAACAGCATTTAGTTAAATATGTAAATCTGCCCATAAGACAGAGACAGTAGGTGGAAATATTGCACCTTGGGCTTCCAAAAAGAATCAGTCCCTCAGAAACACAAATCAGCATCTTCGATAATCGGGTGTCAAGCAATATAATTAGGTAGCTGATTTTAATTCACAGAATATTACATCTCAGGGTCTAGATATCAATAACATATATGGAGCATACTTTTAGGATTACTTTGGGTTAAAAGTATGGGGAGATGAAGGTAAGGACAAAACAGCCTGATGAGTTAAGGGATGCCTAATGGAGCTACCTTTTGTCTCTAGGCTATTTTCTGATGCATTTGCACAGGACTTCATAAAAGGTATTCAGAGTAAGAAAGAGTCAGGAAGGAGAAGAGTGGCAAAGTGGGTTAAGAAAGAATGATCTTAAATTCCAGAATAAATTAATTCTACTGTTTGACAAGACATGAGGTGCAAGAACTCAAGATAGAACCCTTTCAATCCATTTCATTACAATAATTATTTATGGAAAATCTACTCTAAGGCAGATATTGCTGTACAATTTGTATTTAAAATGACAACCAAACTGACCTTAATTCACAGTAATATTTTTAAAAAGGCAGTAGTGTTCTAAAAGGACACGAGATCCATTTGTGCGGTCAAATGTAAGACGGGGCATTTCAACACAAGCCTTCATTACGGTGTAAAGGAGTTGAGCCTCCTGTAGGAAGGTATGATAAAGTCACTGAAGACTTGAAGACTTGAAGACTCGCAAACAGTAGAATGGTACAATTGGAGCTGAACTTTAGGAAGGATATCCAGCAATGTGACGCAGCTCAGATAAAAGACTCCAAGGTAAAAGACTGGCTGTGAATCTGTGTCAGTGATTCAGGGAAGATGCATGCGTTTCTACTGGTCTGACAGTGCAAAACTTAGGGAGCACTGTTTATATTATATTATACATAAATAACAGCTTTAAAACTGGGCAATGCATAACTTCTCCCACTGTATGCAATATTTCAGAGTATGAAATAGGGTGTGGAATTTAAAGGCAAAAAACAATATGAGAGATTTTATCAAGATAACATTTGAAGGTGCTGAAAACTCTTAGGAAATAAAAAACTTGAACCTGGGGAAAGCAAAGTTATATACAAATTCTAAGTCCAAGTAATCTGAAGAATGATGGGAACATCCTTACAAAAACACAAGTCAGAAAGGAGAGCTCAATCAGGACTTCAGAGCTGAAGTTGAAGTTGAGGATGATGTTTGGTTTATATATTGTGTGTCTGAAAATGCCTGCATAATTTCCCAGTAGAAATATCCAATGGAAATTCTAGATTTGAAAGTCTCCTGAGTTAAAGTGATACTTCCAATTATATAAATGGGTGAAATTTTAGGGAATGTTTATATTCAATCACTAAATAAAGTGTGAGGAGAAAGGAAATCCTCAGCAAAGGTATAGATAGAAGTTTGGTTCCTGGACAATGCACAACCTCCCCTCCTCCAAAAAAACAAAGAATAGCTAGAACACAGAAGTCAGAGGATGGGGAGTTTAAACAAAACAAATGTGCCACGAATGTGAAATCATACAGAAATATCAGGGAGAGAGAAGATTCAATAAAGACATATGGATTACATAATTGATAAATCATCAGATACAGCAGAAGTAGTTATCCTTAAGATGCTTGTGGTGGAAGGAATGAAAATGAATGTAGAAACTTGTATAGGTCATTGAGAAAGGGAACTTATTTTAGGGTTAAAATTTTTGTATGATATAAGCAAAAGCTTGAAAAGAGGATAAAGAGATAAAATAGAGAAAGTAAAATGCAAGAAAATGAGAGAAGATAATGAAGCAAGTTGTCTCAGTGGCCATGAAATGAGAGGACATCAAGGCCGAGGTAAAGGGAGTGGGCTTAGTACAGAAGGGAGAAAAGTCCCACCACGATGAAAGTAAGAGTAGAAATCCAGAGGTATTGTAATAGAGGCATACAAATTGACGAAGTACATGAAATTAAAATACATCCTGGTCTTCTCAGTGACATGCAAGAAAGCATGTGCTGAAATAAAGGGATTTAGGGTAATAAAAGAGGATGAACTTGGAATAACTGCTGTGGCAATTTAATATTATTTTCTGATCACAATGAAGAAAGCTGAGGGCAATACTATTGAACACCTTCTCATTTGCTAACAGGGCCCCAGTATACAGACACTGTGCAACAGGAGTGTTTTTTGTTTATTTGTTATTGTTTTTTTTTTTTTTTTGCACTGGGAATCAAGCCCGGGTCTCCAGCATGGCAGGCGAGAACTCTGCCTGCTGAACAGGAGTGTTTTTAAAATCTCATTCTTCCTCCTCTATTTGCTTGTGTTTATGAAGAGTAACCATCTCTCTTTCTCAGCAAAGGGAAACCTTTTATTCTGTCTATCCCTCCAACTCTGAGATCCAGATTCAAAATGTATTCTTTGCATTGTTCATCTCTCCTTTAGTCTCTAAGCAGAGACTTTGCACATTTGAAAACAGTATTTTCTTTATCTTGCTACTTCCTCAAATAACAGCATCAACAAGTAATAATTGCTAAAATATATTGAGCATTGTTTCAGTCTGCTAAGACTGCCAGAATGTAACACACCAGAAATGGATTGGCTTTTAATAAAAGGGAATTTATTTTGTTAAAAAGGCATAATTCTTCAGAGGAAAGGCAGCTAACGTTCATCTGAGGTTCTCTCTTATACAAGAAGGCATATGGCAATGTTTGCTGGTCTTCTTTTCAGGCTTCTGGGTTCCAATAGCTTTCCCCAGGGCAATTCCTTTCTGCATCTCCAAGTGCCTGTGCCGAGCTGCAAGTGCTGAGATAAGGTATGCTGAGCTGCTTGGGCTGCACTGCCTTGAGCGCTCTCTTTGAAGACTCTAGCTAATTAAATTAAACATCACTCATTGAGGAAGTCACTCCCCTTAGCCAACTGCAGATGTAATCAGCTGAAGATGGGTTTCACATGCTAATGGTTTAAGTCCACAGCAACAGAACTAGGCACCATCATCTGGCCAAATTGACCCTGAACTTAACTTGCACAAGCAGTTACCATGTTTTGGGCATAGTCAAAGCACTTCTCACCATCATATAAGCCTCACAAAATTCTATGAGCTACAGGCTATAACTGTCCATATTACATGTGAGAGACTGAAGCACAGAATGGTTTGTCCACATCCCATGAAGACGAGTGATAGAGCCAATATGCAAAACTGGAAAGTCCAGCTCCAAAGCCCATATTCTTAACCATTCTCTGTTCTTTCCGTCATCCTCGACTTCTTGAAAAAGGAGATTCTACTCTCAGAAGCCCCCACTTAATTTTCTAAAAATCCATTAATCCACTGTTTCTTAAAGAGTAAACCACAATCACCTGGGGGCACTTGTTGAATTAATTACCTGGAGTGTTTACTGAAAATATATCCCTACACTCCACTCTACACATGGTGATTGAGAATCCAGCACCTTCATTTTAATGTCTCCCAAGTCCCTTTAATATACCCAAGTTTGCTAACTTCTCACTTTGACAATTTCTGCTATTGTCCTATAGCATATATTGATTATGTGAATCCTTCTTTTATCACTTCTGAAAAACATTCTTAGTTTCTTCCAGACTCGTCCACATTTTACTCAATTACTCTGTGAGCCTGGCCCCGCCTCCCTTCCCAGCACCATTCCCAGCTGCTCTGCCCCTCACCTTATGTTTTATGTTTTGAAGTCTAAACATACCAAACTACTTGTCACCACCCACTCCTCCATCCCCTGGTCTAAGGCTTTGCTTGGTTCACAACTTCTGCTTGAAGTGCTGCTTCAATTCCCTTTCCTAAGCCTCTCCCCATTCCTTGAGGCCCAGCTCAAATGACATCTGTGCTGTCAACATATCCTCACATCCTAGAGAAAGTCAAACAGTTTCTCCTCTGTGACACCAAAGCACATTCTTATGTCACTAGCATAAGAGTTAGCATATTTGATGATGTTTGTATTTATGTCTTACTTGACTAGAGTGTGAGCTGCTGGAGGATAGGAAAGTGCCAAGCTCTAAGAAGGGAGAGATCATGGACGGGGGGTTGGGTCACAGGACCAATTCAGAATCTTTGGAGACACACCATGAAGATCCCTGACCCCTCCTCAGGTGGGAACAGCTGGAGGTATCTTCTTTTGTCTTGTGGACAAAATGTAAGGAAATAATCATCTAGCAATCCAAAGAGAACAGGGAATTTAGCACCCAAAATGTACCTTTATCAGAAAGGAGTTACAAAGCTGATCCCTTTAACAGATGGCTGCATATTAATGTGAGCAAAAACCTTTGCATCTAAAGAAATAAAATGAAGAAATTGCCTGAAGAACTCTGTCTATAAACTGTCAAAATTAAATGTACTTGACATTTTCCCACTTGTGATTTTCTGTGGCTTTTTCTGAACGCCTCCAAAATGGGCATAGAAGGAGGAAGCTAGATGTGTCCAACAAGCTGAAGATAAATTTTTAAAGAAAAATTATGCCATTATTTTCCATTACGGTTAGGTACTTTGGAATGATGAAAACCTTCACTAAACCAGGAGCATATGAATTACAGCTACAATGTCTGCAATAATTTCATTTTAGCTGTGATACGACTCTTGGGTTTGAATTAGCATAAAGGAAATCCTTAGAATGAAATAGGAAGTGGCAATTTGTCTTGTTTGTGTGTGTGTGCGTGTATGTGTGTATGTGTCTATAGAAAACACCTTAGTGCAGTAAATTTTCTTTCCCCTCTCTGGCCCCAAATCCTGATAGTATAAAATTAAGATTTGATCAAAGACCTTATTAGATCCTTAGTAACAGATAAGCCATGTTAAATATTCAGGCTCTGGATTTGGAATAAACTGCATTTCGTAGTTGTCTAAGTTTCATTTCAAACCCCATATTCATAGTGGATTTGAAGATATTACCTAGTCAAAAATATCTATCCTTCTCCTTTCTAGCATGCATGATAACATCTCCCAATCCTTGTAATCTAGAAAAAGATGTTCATTTCTGTGACTATACCAATTATATATATTACTCTTTAATCGTGCAGTGTATGGATTTTGATTCCTATATCTTCACCGGTCCAGTAAAATGCATTTATTTTAGATCTGAAAGAAATCAAATCAAGTCAAAAAGAAATCTGAGAGTGAGCTAAAGGAATTTACTTCTTTTCTACCTTCTCTTCTGTTTTTACATGTTAGTTTCTTTTTTAGGTTTGAATGAGCTATAGAATCCTTTGTTATTCCTACCTATTCCTATCATAATCCTTGAAAGTTTAGCATCTACTATCTGATAGATAATTGACAATAAATTTGATTTGATGATTAAAGAAAAAAGATAAAAAAATTGTTCACTGTACAAATAAGGGCCACTGGAAAATAAAACAATGCAATCTTAGAACTAAAAATATTGGCAGATAAATTAAAATTTAAATGAATGCAAGCTTAATAAGACAGGCTAATTCTTTATCTGTACTTTAGATCTTGAAACTTTTTCTTTAATTTTCTTTTTCATCTCTGAGAATACTTTTCAAAGAAAATCACATTAAATATATAGAAGCAAAGCAAAGGAACTAACCTTTAGTGAATGCACCCCATGTGTGAGAGGTTTTTTATGCTAATTTTGTAACTTCAACACTGTGGAGTGTGTACTACGTATTGACATTTTACAGCATAGGAATCTGAGGCTAAATAATGTTAAGAAACTTGTGGTTTACTTGGACAAGCCCTAAATCATCTTTCCTGGTCATTCTTTGCTCTTGTCTTGGGCTCTCATGGCTTCAAATGTTACATAAACTATCCCAAATTTATATCCAGCCTAGATCTATCTTGTAAGCTCAAGAGAAAAATATCCAATTCTTAGTGATCATGGTCACATCGACAACTCACCAGCACTGCAAACTCTGTACTCATCTTTTCCTCCCCACTCACCCTAAGATCCTATCTCGATAACTGGCAACAGTTGCACTTTCCCTTCTTTCTTATACTCCCATATCCAATCCCCCAGTCCCATTGTCTCTAAATCCTAAATATAGCTTAAATCCAAACAATTCTCTCCATTCCAACTGCCACCATCCTAATCGAAACCACCAAATCTTTCATCTCAAGTTCTGTTTCTAGTCTTGTTCCCTTGAAATGTTTCTCAACTGTACAGCCTGTGATCTTCTCAAATGGCATGTCTGATTGGCTCATCCTTCTCTTTCAAGGTCTTCAGATAAGTCACATAGTCTCCTTTTAAAGTATTTGTAAAGCCCTTCCACAATTTTGGCTGTTTCTATAACTACAGCCTCATATTTACCAAGCTGCCTATCACACTCTGCATGCATGCCAGATAAAGTGAATTTCTGCTCATTTCTAGATGATTCTGTGTTCAACTATCTCCAGAATTTCATCCATGAGATTTACCTTACCTGTAATACATGTTCCTGCACCTCCACCCTCCTTGTTCCACAGCATACCTCAGTCCTCTTGGGTTAAATCTTGCTTCTGTTCATCCTTTATGTCTCATTTTATCTCTCACTTCTTCAAAAGCTCATCCATGAGCTCTAAATTAAGTTAGGCGCTCTGGTATTGGTTTCTCTAGCTCATTCATCATTCATTTGTTTAATAGTCATCTATTAAGGCAGTATAACAAAGTGGTTAAGAGCACTAACTCTAAAGCCAGAGTGTCTGAGTTCAAATCCGGGCTTGGCCCCTTATTGGCTGTACAAGCTTGGGCAAGTTACTTAGCTTCTCTTTACTTCACTTTTTCCATCTGTGAAATGGGGAATATTGTGGTACTTGCTTCATAGAAGTTTTGAATTTAATAAATGTTTTTGCATTTACAACATTGTCCACCACAGAGTATATGGTATGTTCACTTTTTTGATATTATTACTATTTGCCAAACACAGATGCTGCAGAGAGTAAAAGAGGAAAGATTCCTGATCCTTTGGAATTTATAGTATAGTGGGAGAGAGTGGTAAAAAGAATCATACAAAAATGATATTAATACCTATGAGTGAACTACTTATAAAAGAAAGGTACGGAGTGCATTAATTCAATGACAGAGGCATTCATTTAATAGATAAAGGTCTTCCTGGGAAAGTCTCATTTACCCTGAGACCTTAAGGTTGAGTAAAATTCAATTAAAAAAAAAAAGAACAGGGGAAGAAAATGATTACAGAAGAGAGGAGGAACCCATAAGGAGATTCCAAACTTTGCATCCCATAGCTTTCAAGATGCTTCATTTTCATTGCCTGTGAAATACCTGTTTTATAGACCCCTCCTCACCCCAAAAACCCCATAAGGTCTGTGAGTGCAGGATCCTAGCTATCTCACTCTATTCCTGGCAACAAGCACACATCCAAAACAATAGGAGTTAAATCTTGTTAAATCCATCATAATCAAACCATTGATGAAATAGTTATCAAAAGTGTAAATCAATCAGCTAATTAAATATATATTTAAAAAGAGGAATATTCCTTGAAATGAGATGAGGATATACTTTCCATATAAAAGTATATTATATGTATTTCAAGTTGGGCATATTACTAGCTCAAATCTGCATGTCTCCCTGATGTGCTTCCAAACCCTCTTATGTCTTTGAGCAGCATAGACCTCCCCCAGCCGCCACTTCAACTTCCTGTTACAGGATGTAATATCAATGTTCTTTCAGACTAAACTAGCTTCCAACTTTAATTTATAGATACCTATACAGGGTGGGATATGTGCCAGCAACTTTCATTATCAGCTAAAGAAAAATGATCAGCAAAGTCTAAATTAAACTAGCTAAGAATTATTCCAATTGTCTTCTTTGTGCCCAAAGAAATGAGCAGGCTTGGAGTCTGAGTCAGCTGATACTGAGTAAAAGGGTGGGATACAATTTATTCCAATATGCATTAGTAGACAATGGTGCAATTCTATTTCTGTTGCTCAAAGCCTGCCTGGGCTTATTTACACTCAACTCTGAGAAATGAAAAGCCTGCTTCAATACGAGTGAGCAGATCATGGATCCAAAATGTTCGGGTCTGGAGTTCCCAGCTCTCATCAGCTTTGCTTCTTCCAGTGAGCTTGGTCATGCTAAGGGCTTTCTAGGGGTTAGAAGACTAGCTCAGATGTAGTAAAGCTGATTGGCAAACTGACAAAAATTTGAATTATTAGCAAACATGTAAGTGGTCTTTTACAACCTACCACACAGAAGCTCAGTTAGAATGATCATTCGGAGCTGAAGAGATAGTGAAAGTTTGCTTGGCATTAGAGGAAATGGCGGGTGGGGCGGGGTGTAGAAAGATATATGAGAAAACTATTTTATTTTATAAAACAATTCTGTGATTGTGATTGGATTGCTAATAAGAAGGTTAAGATTTTCTGGAAGCTTCTGAAATTTTTTATCAAGTCTATGATTCTGGTGTTTTGCCCTGAAGAAAATTGTAGCTACTTGTTTAAGCATGAAGCTTCCATCTGTTCCATCTTGATTTAAAAATGCAGTTAAAAAAACAAAACAAAACAAAATCTGCAAGGCACTGCTTATTGAAAGCACAAAATCTCCCTACTTATCACTCAAGTAAAGTATAGATTAAAACAACAAGCCTAGAAAGATAGGATTTCACACAATGCCAGTGAGGCTTCATTTGCAAAATTTTTATTTGCAATATGTGTAAAACTCAAATTATTCACATAGCTGAAACTAATCTCAGATAGTTGTTATGTAGAAAGATATATGAAAGGTAATTAACTTGCAAAGAGATGTTTGCCATCACATATTATCTCTCAAATGATAGAGTAAATTTAAGAGATTTTTTGTGTGTGTGGCAAATAATATTTTCTTCCAGAATATGTATATGGCATTTGATAGAATTCAGTTTTGGAATAATCTGAAAGAAGTAGACCTAAATCAGTTGTCACGATTCTTTAGTTCTTCAGTTACACAAAGTTTCACCTTTAAAATTATTCTTTTTCAGCATAGCGGGGCTATATTAAAAAAAAATTGCATGTAGTTCTGTGGATACTGATTGTATTTCATAGATTTCTTAAACATCCATGGTTATTGATATACCTCTGAAGTAGCGTGTTTAACAATGATATGAACTGGTTGTAAGTGGTGACTGAAAATACGGAAAGCAAATCAAGATTAGCCAAGCAGAGGATACAATATTCTGGTTGTGTGTGTGTGTGTGTGTGTGTGTGTATTCATGTATTTGGTGTTGTAGAATGTTCCCAGTTGTGTGTGTGTGTGTGTGTATTCATATATTTGGTGTTGTGGAAAGTTAACATTACTATTATTTTAGAAGATATGTTTAATTATTTTATTCAAGAAATAAAATGGAGATCATGTTAAGCTTCCTTTCAAATAGGCTCTCTTAATTTGTGCTTCTGTCTTATTCCTTGTGCAATTTTGGGATCACAGACACATTTGCGAATCTGATAAAATCATAGATTTTTCTCCGTGATGTAAAGGAATGCACAGAGCATACACAGTCAATTTTATATATGAATACAGATGTTTCATAGAACCCCTGAATACCATCCACAGATTGCAGTTTAAAAAAAAAAATACCAAAATCTCCTTAGACATCTTTTCTTCTTATGTAAGTGATTACTTTTTAATCAATATTTTGAACCATAAAAATTTACTCTGGGAGGGAATTTAGGGATTATCTAATGCAGTTCCCTTCAAACTCAGAGAGGTAAAGTGATTTCCCCAAGGACAAACAGCTAATAAATACTAGGGTTAAGATTCAAATGCAGGTCTCTTGGCTGCTTGTCCACTGCTCTTCCAATTAAGGTAGAATTCAGAGTCTAAAAATATGTTGCAAGAACTAAAAGGGGAAAAAAACAAAAGTAGACTTGATACAGCAAACATTCCCAACACTATGAGAGCCATTCTTCCCAGCAACACACATTTCCCTCCTGTGATGACATAAACACCAACATAAATAAGGGGCCTGCTTCTCACTTTTACTGTCCAAATCATTTAGGGCTAATCTGAGCACAGAGCTCCCATTAACCTCTAAGGGACTGTAGTTCTTGGTCCAGATATGCAGGATGTTAAGCAAGAAAAAATGCAGGCCAATGCCTTTGAGATAAAAATGGGAAACAAATCACCGAATGACAGTAGAATAAGACAAATACTCTGCATCCCCACACACTACTAAATTTCTCTGACAATCGCCCTTAATCTCTAGACACTCGGGTCTCATTTTTTCACAATATTGTTTCTATCACAACTATAGGACAACCAACGAAACCGGCTTATTTTTTCCCAGGGAAACTTGGGTACAATTTGTTAAGCGGTAATTGTGTTACCTGTACTATTGATTTGGGCATTCATCCCACGAGGATCTTGGCCAATGATGCTGTTTGCTTTGAGCTGCATTACCTGATGTTACTCTTGTAGACACATTGCAGTAAAAGGCTTCTGTTTCTTTCAAAGAAGGGTAAGTGCAAATCTTTCTTAGAAAGTTAATGTTCTTCAATCTGGAAGCTAACCACAGAACTGCAAGCTACCTGGCCATTGCACAGTGGCTTGATTTCAAAAGCAGCTACTGTTTAATAAACAATAGCAGATCAAAGACAAAGTAAGGTTAATTAATAATGGAAGGATATCCAGCTTCCTTTTTCATTTAGTCATAACAATCAGATGACAAACAAAATATCTTTAATAATCTCCCTAAATTGTGGAACAAGTGATAATCTGGAATGGTGCTTCTCAAATTTTAGTATGAGAAGAAATCACCTAGGGATTTCGTTCAAACGCTGATTATAATTTAGTAGACCTGTAGTGGGCTTGCATTTCTGACAAGCCGCCAGAGACTGCCGACCATACTTTCAGTGGTAGAAGGTAAGATGCCTGTGGGCTGAGATTAAATCAATGGTGCATTTTTACCCTAATAAGCACTAACGCACACCAAGTACCTATCATTACCAGACAGTTTGCCTCTATTACATCTGGTCCTCATAAAACCTCTCAGATAAAGATGTTATTGCTCCCATTTTACCGATAAGGAGTGAGACTCACAAAGAAGAAATGCAATGTGTCGATGGTAACCATTTACAAATGGGTAGAAATGGGGCCTGAATGTAAGCTTGTCCAACCCAAATCCTTTTCACACATTTTGTCATTAAACAAATGTGAGTAGGTTGCCTACCATGTACAAGAATGGTTCTAAATATCAGGGAGACAGAAGCAGTGCATATATGAAAGGACATAATCCTATAGAGTGTGCTAGCAGGGAAGACTGAATCAAACCAACAAAAATCATAAATTTGCCATTTATGATTTGCTAAGTACTGTGAAAAAGGATGTTATGAAAGATTATTAAAGGAAAGCCTGGCCTAATCTGGGACCAAGTTAAAAAGGCTTCCCTGAGGAAGTGCCTTTTGAATTCAGCCCAGAAAGATGAGTGAATGGGGTGGGTCAGGGCGAGGGCAGTGGAATAAGCCTAACCAGGCAGATGAGTAGCGAGTGTAAAACTCAAAGGGAGAGACAACTACCAGTGTGATGGGAGGGAAGTGACTTGTAAAGGGGCTGGTGAGAAAGGCGCAAACCCGATTATTGTCAGGTCAGGGAATCCATGCTAATTATTTTATTAATAATGGTGGTCTTTCTCTACAAATGAAGAAAGTCCGGGAGGGTTTTTAACAGAGGCCACCCACGGTGAAGTTTAGGTCACCCTGTGATTTCGGGCAGGAAAAAGATTGAAGGAGAGCAAAAGCAAGTTCAGGAAGACCCCGTTAGGGTGTAGATTGAACTTCATGGTGACTGTGGAGATGTCAATATCAAGATAGCTTCTATTTAATGGGGATGGGCTGACGGGATAGGGGCACATTACTGCAGATCACCAGGCCTATTGAGTTGTTTGCATTGTCTCATAATTTGCAAAGGAAAGCAGTCCTTTCAGCTGCAATACTGACACATTTGTTGTCTGTTACCGTTAAGATTATATATATATATATATACAAAGAACCAACAGGTCAATATTTTGAGACTGCCACACCACAGTGAGCATAAATCTTGTGACTGCCGGAAGTTCAGTGATTCCCGGAAGTACATTACCATGTTTGTATTAGTTTTCTATTGTTGCTTTAACAAATTACCACAAACTGTGCAGCTTAAAACAATACAAATTTATTATCTTATATTTCTGGAGGTCAGAAGTCTAAAATGGAACAGCAGAGCTGTTTTCCTTCTTAGTCTCCAGTGGAAGAATCTATTTCCTAGCCTTGCACAGCTGCTACAGTGCTGACATCTTCGGTCCCGGCCCCTTCAGCGTGACTCTGACCTCCGCTTCTGTGGTCACATCTTCTTTTCTGACTCTGGCCCTCCTGCCTCCCTCTTATAGGATAAGCACTGAATAATTCAGGATAATCTTCTATTTTATGATCTCAACTTAATCACATCTGCAAAGCCCCTCACCATGTAAGGTGACATAGTCACAGATTTTAGGGGATTAGGATGTAGACACCAGTGAGAGCCTTATTCTGTCATGTATAGAATTCTCCTGTCACTTTGAATTATAAGCGTTAGACAGAATTCATAACAGCACCTAGGTTCTCAAGAGTTTCTAGAGTTTAAATTATAGAACATAGATGACAAATTCTAAATCTATAACATATCTAGACTTCTTAATAGATGACAATTAATTATAAAAATGAACCAAGTGTCCCTTAGTGTCTCATGAGGTTAAAATGAATACAAATGTCATATGTCCTAAAAACACAATGAAATTAAACAAATGGCATAGTGAAATGACTGTATTAAGTAGTTAGAAAGACCCAGATTTGAATAACGAATTTTTTACTTTACTCAGCAAGAAAACACATAACTGTTGATTAACTACCTAGAAGTGGGATGCTGAGCATAGGAGATATATAGACGTATAGAGAGAGCTTACTAGATACTGCCAAATAGTTTTCCAACATGGTTGTACCAAATTACACTCCTAATAGTTGTGCATAAGAGTATCAATTATTCTGTGTGATCTCCAACACAGGATTTTGTCGTTTTTTAATATTTTACTAATTCTAGAGTTGATATATCTTCCTCATTTTAATTTGTATTTCCCTGGTTATAATAATAATAGTGAGAACATTTCCTTACTTGCCATCTTTTCACATTTGGACATCATATTTTACAAAATGTCTTTTTCAGATTTTGCCAATTTTTCTATTAAATTATGTATCTTTTTACATTGGATTGGGGCAATATCCATGTATATGCAAACACATGTATTTGAGATATAAGATATTTGTCAGTATGTGTAGTGCTAATATTTTCTTCCATTCTGCAAATTCTCTTTTTTGTCTCTTGATGTCCTTTGATGTCCAGAAATTCTTACTTTTAATGGATTCCAATTTATAAAGAATTTTAAAAAAAATCACAAAAGCATTGTGATTAGTACTTTTGAAATAATTGTCTAACACCAAGGTTATGAAGATATTTTTCTAAATAATTTTTTAGAATCTCTGTTATTTTAATCTTTATATTTCAATCTACAGTATCACTTGAAATTAATTTTTTTATTTGTTATAAATTTGGAGATTACAAGTAAAAGGTATTTTTCATCATATGGATATCCAGTTGGCCTGGCACTATTTATTTTAAAGGACCCATTCATCAAAAATCATGAGTTATAAATGTATAAATATTTCTAGACCCTCAACTTTATTCCATTGGTCTATTTATTCCTATTTCAATAGCATCTGTTTGAAATAACTGTAACAAGTTTTATAATAATCCTTGCTACCTGGTAATGGATAACTTCTGTAAGTCTTATTTTTTTACCTTAAAGGTTATCATCGCTATCCTTGTTCCTTTGCATTTCCATATATATTTTAGAATTAGCTTGCTCATTTTCATCTACTAAAAAAAGGCCTTGGATTTTATGAGGAAGGAATTAAATCTAGAGATTGGCGAAAATTGACAAATATATAAATTGAGTTTTCTAACTATTGGCTTAGCATTGATTTAGATTTTTCTTTTGGTTTCTCAATTGTGTATTAGAGTTTTAAAAATTTAAGTCTTGTGTATCTTTTATTGCATATATTCATAGGTATTTTATGTATTTTAAGCTATTGGAAATGGTATCTTTTAAATTTGTTTTCCATTTTTGATGCTAGTATATGAAATAAATGGATTTTTATACATGAACCTTGTATCCAGAAACCTTGTTAAATTCACCTATTAATTCTAACAATTTAAATGTGAGTCCATTGGATTTCCTTCTTACACAAACATGTAATTTATCTTTAATGTTTCTTCCCCCTGACCCCTCATTTCTATTAGAACGTATGTTTCTCGCTTTATTGCGTTGGCAAAAATCTCCAGTATGTTGTTAAATATAACTGGTGATAGGGCACATACTTTCTTATCCAAATTTAAGGGATAAAAGTTTTAATATTTAGCAATTCAATATAATGTTTGATGTGAAAGTAAACTTTTATTCCTTTTCTCCTGAGGTTTTTTAAAGTCATAGATGATTATTGACATTTATTACATGATTTTTCTATTTCAATTCAAAAGATTATATTTTTCTCCTTTTATCCATTAATATGATACATTATACTGAATTTTGAATGTTAAAAAATACAAAACTTTGCACACCTGGAATGAACACGTCTTTTGGGATGTAATATCCTTTTTAAAAATCACTGATATGCCACACCAAATGAATCACAGCCCCCACTGTTTATGCCCTTATATGATTCCCTTCCCTTGAATCTGTGTTGGTCATGAGACTTGCTTTTGCCCAATGGCTATCGTGGGCAAGTCATGCGAATTCTGAGTTTAGATCATAAGAAGGCTTTAAGCTTCCTCCGTGATCCCAGAAAATGCTCCTTCTGGGGGAAGCCGGCTTTCCTGCAGGAAGTCCTATTTCACTGAGGCCTTGAGGAAGCCCAGCCTAGCCATGTGGAAGGGCTCCATAGAGAGGGAGAAAGGCCCATCCAAACCCCAGCTATTCCAGCCCTCTCCACACAGGCATCAGGCGCGTGACTGAAAAAGAATTTGGATGACCCCAGCTACCATCTGACTGCACGTACATGGAGTACCCCAAGAAAAAACTTCCCAGCTGAATCCTGTCCACCTATAGACCTAAGAGAGAAAAGATTTTTGCTTTCAACTACCAAATTTGGGGTGATTTTTAATGAAGCAATAGATAATTGGGACAACTGGAATTGATTTGTTTATACTTTATTCAGGATTTTTTTTTTTTTTTTTTTTTTAGGGAGGAAGGGAAGGAAAGACAGAGAGAAGGAAGGAAGGATGGAAGGGAGGAAGAAAGGGAAACATCTTCTTGTTTTATTGTATTTTGTTTGTTTGTTTGTTTTTTACATGGGCTGGGGCCGGGAATCGAACCGAGGTCCTCCGGCATGGCAGGCAAGCACTTTGCCCGCTGAGCCACCGCGGCCCGCCCTTATTCAGGATTTTTGTGCCTATATACATGAGAGGGATTAGTTTGTAATTTTCTTTTTTGTGTTAATTAAGACAAATTTTGGTTATGCTTGCTCCACAGAATTAGTTGGTATACATTTTATCTGTGTCTGTATAATAGCATTGATATATTCTTTTTAAACATTGGGAATTCACCCATGAAGCAATCTCAGCATTGTAGGATGGCTCTGAATTACAGAACCTATTTAGTTGAGATTATAGTTTATAGTATAATTTAGATTTGTTTTTTTGTATCAGTAATGAAGGACTATTTCTGAGGAAATATGCCTGTTTTATCTACAACCTCAGAATATTGGTCAACATTTGTTCAAAATATTCTCTTGTTTTATTGTCTGTAGAATCTGCAGTATCCCTTTATGCATACTTGATATTGGTAATTTTTGCCATTGCTCTTCTTGATTATTCTTCTGGGAGATTATCAATGGAAATCATATTCTGATTCTTTTATGTTCAGCTTTTCTGTGTCATTATCCTTAAGATGTGCCTCATAAGCAGGATAGGGTTGGATTTCATATCTTTAATTTTTTCTGACAATATTTATGTTTTAATAGAAATATGTAGTTCATTTATATTTAATGTAATTATGATTTTTTTGGACTTTAATTTCCCATTTTGCTATTTGGCCTAGTTTCTTTAATTCCTTTGTTTATCCTTTCTTGACTTCTTTTGGGCTAAGCAAGTTGATGAGGATGATGATAATAATAGTGATTAATTTTATACTTTATTTCATTTCATTCCTCTTTTATTAGATTTTTAGTTATATGTCTTTTCTGTAATTTGATTAGTTTCTCTCCAGATTTCCACAGGTACCATTGATTTATTAGAGTTATTATCAGTGAGAATTTTCGTCACTTCCTAAGCGTTTAAGAACATTCTAATGCTTTGCCTCCTTTCAAACACCTCTTTTTTTGCGCTATTACTTTTACATGATTTAATCTTACATTTATTTTAAACCCAGAAAATATTATTATTGTTGTTTCATGTAGCCAACGGGCATTTGGATTTACACAAGTATTCATTTTTACTAAACTATTTATCCCGTTCTGCGTTTCTGATTTTCCACCGAGGATCAATTTTCTTCTCCCTCAACAATTGTCATTCATATTTCTTTTGCTGGTGGTCTGATTACAATGGATCATTCAGTTTTGTCCTAAAATGCCCTTATTTTATATTTATATTGAAAAGATATTTTCAGCAGATTTAAAATCTATGTTGGCAGCTACTTTCTTCTAGGTTTCCAAAGATGCCATGTCTGTTTTTTGAAGGTGATGTGCGCCCTCTCCCATTTCTTGTTGATTTTGTATTTTTCTTTTTCTTTGGTTTTCAGAATTCACTACGGTGTGCCTAGTGTGTACTTCTTGGTATTTATAGTTTTTTGAATCTATAGCTTATTTCTGCAGTTTTGAAAAATTCTCAGTTATAGTCTTTTCAAATATTTTGCTCTGATACTTTCTCTCTTTCCTCTGTATCTTTTATTTTCATTGAACATATTTTATATCTTTTGTATACCATATACCTCTTATGATCTTTCATGTGTTTTCTGTTACCCTTTTCATGTTTCAGTCTGATATTTTCTATTGATTTATATTCCATTTTAGTAATTTTCTAGCCAATGTCTTACTGTTTAACCTAAATTTTTAGTTCCAAATTGCAATTATTTTATTTCCTACTCTGGAATTTTCAACGGATTCTATAGTTATGGATTGCAATTTTCTGGCATAATTCTTCATCTTATGTCTTTTTTTACACATGTGCATCATAGTTATTTTAAAATCTATTTCTGATAACTGTAAGTTTAGGGCCACTTGTAAGTATTATTCTATTAAGGATTTTTTTTCATCTTTGTGTTTGTTCATTTGTTCGCTAATCAGGAACTGAGGATCCCTGGATATGGTATATATAAGTTTATAGAGGCTCTACATGATGTACATTTCCTCTACAGATTATTTAAATTTTACCTGATGGACAGCTGAATAGGGACAGATGAAGCAAATTATATATTAAGTATCTTCAAGTTAATTTATGGATAATATGCTGTCACTGTGAGAAAAATATGAAGAGATACCATTGTTGAAATATTTTACCACTCTTTATATGTGAATTTGAAGGCCTAGTCGTAAGTTGTTTATTTTGAGGTTTAATTTTTAATGGTTATCATAACTGAAAAAATCTCTCTCCCCCAAAAATAACACCAATAGAAATGCATTGTTGTTTTCACCTACTTCATTTTATTCTGTATCCTTATCTTATGGGCCCTAAATTAGTAGAGGAAAGAGGGGATCTACTAAGCAGAAAGAGAGAACTGTTAAGATATAATTGCTGGGTTGGAAAAAGCTAAATAAATATCCATGGCCAAAATACAGAAGTTCTAGGGTTCTTTGCTCCACTGCACATACTTTATCTGCATCTCTACCATAAAAAAAATTATGTTAATGTATAACTTCAACAAGCCTGAGACATTTAATTGATAAACAGTGAGATGACCAAGGTATATTATCTTAGAAAATGCTTGGTAGACTTCACTTCTGTTTGACTTGAAAATACATGCCATCCAATATCTTGTCTTACTTCCAAATCTCAGAAATTGCCCTGTCAGTGGTATATAGTCAAAAATTTTGGCTCAATCAATAAGGTCAAGAGGTAAAAGCAAATGGAAATGTGCCCATTTTTTTCTCTGATTTTCCATGGTCAAAAGTACATGATTAACTATCATACCTGAGTACTTATATCATCACATTTTCAGCAACATGATGCAATCTTTATAAAATCTTTTAATTATTTTAGCTAAAGACATTTTTACTGCTAAAACATTAAACATATCCATAACTTCTTCAGTAAGAAGGCAGAATGAAGAAGCCAGCTATTACCAGTCAATACATTAATATACATAATCATGCTCCAATATGCAAAGATTCAAGCTTAGTCAAAAAAATAAAAAGGAGATGGGAAAGAAGGTTGGATATTCTCAGGATAGAAATAGTTTATTTTGCTGAAATATCCAGGTAAATCTTTCAGTTCTCTATTTGTACATATAATCTGGCCCAGTGAATTCTTCTTGAAACCTATTTGCCATCTCCCAAATCCTTAAAAGAAAAAAGAGTGAATTTGTTAACCAGAAAGAGGGAACCATGTAGAGCAACTCAACATTTTTCTCCAAGGAGAAGTTGATTTTCTACTGCAAGTTTTCCAGTTGATCAAATTTACACCTACAATGATATTTATTTATTCACAGACTATTGAGAGTTTTGTGTAGAAGTATCTAGAGCAAATCCAGGCACTTTTTATATGGATCTAGTTGAAAACATCCACTTCACACACATTCCTTGTGTTTTTCTACTTTTCAAAATTTTGATATTCTACCAGTGCAGTCTTAGGAATTGCTAATATGCCCAAAAGAGCATATCATTCCCAGAGTCTTTGAAACTTAAAATCTTAATTCTGATTCACCATCTTCTTTTCTAGTCAATAATCCTGTAATGTGGAAGATAAATCCTGGTAGTTCTGTTTGGGAATTTCTTGCTTTTCATAATCTTGTAGAACTGGGAAGGACTTTGGAGAATATCCAATCACTTCACATTTTAATTGAAGAAGTTTTTATTTAATGTTATGGACTGCATCCTTATTTTGCTTCTTACCAGAATACCAGTGTGATGGTCAATTATGTATGAACTTGACTGGCCTATGGCACCCAGTTATTCAATCAACCACTAAGCTTTCTAGGTGTTGTGAAATATATTACAGATGCAATTAAAGTCCATAATAAATTGACTATAAGAAAGGGAGATTGTCCTGGATAATCCGGTTTGTTTGATATCTGTGTTTCTGTTTAATCCATAATCTCCATGAGAGGAAGGGCCATGTCTGATTGTTCAGCAGGTTTCACACATTCCCTGGCACCAGTACCCAATTGTGTGACCTTAGAAAAGAGGCTCACACAATTTTCTGAATATCACTATTAAATGGATATAATAACACCTGCCTGCAATGTTTGGATCATGTATCAACTTGGCCAGGTAATGGTGCCCAATTGTCTAGTCAGCCAAGCACTGGCTTGTTAATACAAGGACATATCATGGACTTAAACAATCAGTAAGATGATTGCATCATGGCTGATTACATCTACAATCAGCTAAGGAGAGTGTCTTCAGTAATGAGAGATTTTTCATCCCATCAGTTTAAGGCTTTCGAAAAAGGTGTGATGGCTTTAGCAATCAGAAGAGAGCTTATAACTCGGCATCAGCCAGCCAGCTTCTCCTGGGGAATTCATTAAAAACCTTCATTGGAGTTGCCAGTTTGCAGCCTCCAAAAATTACAGAATTTGGACTAGTGCATCCCCACAGTTGTGTGAGACACTTTTATAAAATCTCATAATGTTTACAGATATCTCCTGTTGGTTCTGTTTCCCTGGAAGATCCTAACTAACACAATATCCTAAAAGGTTGCTGTAATATTTAGATGAATTAATGTATATAGAGCAAGAAGCATAGTGCTTGTATCATAGGAAGTTCTCAATAAACAGAAGAGATTACAATTGTGATGTTATGACAGTGTAATGATGATGACAATAAGTGGGCAGGTGAGAAAACTTTTGTGTCATATCTTCTGTTTTCACGTTATTCTTGTTCCAGTGTTTTCTAATTTTTAATATTAAGTTCATGTCTTAGACAGAATGCGACAGCTCAGTGTAATGGAAAAAAGAGCAAGGTGTGGGACTAGACAGACTGGGATACATATCTTGGTTCCACCTAGAGTTTCCAGATATAGCAAATAAAAATACAAGATGCCCAGGTAAATTTGAATTTCAGATAATCAATGAATATTTTTATAATAATTATATCCACTGAAATATTTAGAATATAAGGAAATGAAAAATATTTGTTGTCTATATGAAATTCAAATATATCCAGATGTCCTGTATTTTATGGCAGCCCTAACCCCATCCTTAACGGTTGTGTGATATTAGGAAACTACTTAATGTGTCTGTGTCACAGTTTCCTTAGCTGAAACATGTGAATAATAATAGTGTTCAGCATGGGGTTTCTATGAATATAAAGTATAAGCATATATACTTTTACATATGTATATATTTAAACTGTATATAATGTGTGTATGCATATACACACATTTATACATATATATATGTATATATATATATATATATATATATATATATATATATATATATATATATATATATACACTTAGAGCAGTGCTTAGAACAGTGTCTGGTTTTACTTCAGATTATGGCAAGACTTCAAATTTATCCTTCTGAAAACAATGCTTTGGAATTTGGTAGAGCCAGGAGCCTTGGTTAGTGTGAGAGCCACTTAGGAAGCATTCATTTGAGTAATACAACTGGATATTTAAAAAGTATGGAGCTCTATTGAAGTAGAATTCATTAGCATATAAATGCTTCTTTCAACAAGAGAAACAAGAACATAAACTTCATAACTGCCGCATATAAAAACTTTTTCACATTTATTTCTAAATCTTGACATTCATTACGCAAAAAACCGAAGTTTTTAACTAAACTTTTCTACAATTTTATTGAATCCTTATGAGTTTCCAAAACAGCCCTACAGGATAGCTAGTACCAAGTAAATTCTATTTTTGTGGAAAAAATTATCCAAGTTTCCTTTGGATGCATTTACTGTGAAAGTTGAAAATCTATGCCTGAGCTGTGAGGTTAGGTAATTTTTATACCATATGGGTTAAAGTTGGGAAAGGATTGGTGGTTTTAACTTTATGTTCTGGTACTACTGTGACATATAAGTGTAAAATGTCATAGTATTGAATTCGATGCCTATTATATGGAAATTTTGTGCTTCATTTTAATATATTCATTTTTATCTGGTTTGTTTAATATACTTGGTCCAATTGAAATAAGAAGTATTATTGTTTGGACAATAATTATACAAGAGAAAGAGCATCTTAGATATTGGTGAAAATCTTGAAAGCATACTAATGAGGATTTATGATATAAATAAACTATAAATGTTCTGTGGTTAGTGTTTCATATGCATAGGATATGTGTTTGATGAGATACATTTCTACATAGACTAGTACGATGATGACCAATGATTGAAACTTACTAATTTTTATTAAAATAATAGGACTAAAAAAAAATAGTAGAACTATTTTCTGTAATATTGCTTCACTTTCCAAATTTTGAACCAGTTAGGAGAGAGCATTTTAGGTAATCTATGATCATAGTATTTAACAGCAGACCCTCACCCCACCCCCATCTTTAGCCATCGCTACCATTAATGAAGTGGTTTATATACATGTAGCTATATTTTTAAAACCATGAAGGAAGACAGATATGGGGGATATGCCTTAACATTATTTTATAAGGCTGTTTTGCATAAAGTCCAAATCTTCTAATAATGACTCTTTCTCTGCCTCCTTCCATGTTGTTCCTTTATCAGTTTCCCTTCTCTGTCTTACCAGGTCAGCCCGCCGTCACAGCTAACTCAGTGCCCCAAACACTCAGAAACACAAACACATGCACACGAACACACAAACGAAGTTTCCTCCTATTGTCTCACTTGTGAGCACTCCTCACCTCCCAACCTTACTGCAGCCATACTGATAGGATGAGAATTCAGCCCATCTACACTGATAGTTTGACAAGTCATTCCATCTGCACTGCTCTTTTACATGCTGTTCCTTCATTTGGGGATATTTACCTTTCTCTTCACGTTTCCTTCTCCCCACACACATCTTCTCCCTGGCTAACGTCTGCTAACTCCTCAGGCAGGATTAGGAAGTTACCTCTGACCAGCTAAGACTAGAACAATTCTAATACATCATGGTAACATCTTGTACTTAACAACATACGGACAATATATACCTGGTCTGCTTACTTCCCTGTTTCTGCCTCTAATCTTGAGCAGCTTGAGAGTGGAGATGGTCCTGTTCAATGTTATACTCCAACTCGGTCCAGAAAAAATAGGCTCTCAAATATCAGATGAATGATGAAATGTTTCCTCCATTTATGTATTGGGAAGTTGAGAGTAAACAACTGCTGGACTCAACAGGATGAACAAATGGGGTATTATTCCTGAAGCCTTCTGATGTAGTAAAATCAGTATTGGTCTAGGTATAAAGTACAGATTATTTTTTTCACTTATTTGATTCAACAACTCATTCCAATTATGGCCACAATACTCTGCTACCTATCAGTAGTCACACCTCTTGAAAAATTATCTTCATATATTATATCCATATCCTCACCTCTAATGTATTCTTCAATCCATTGTCATGTGGTTTTCATCTTTTCATTCCACTGATTCTGACTTACAAAAGGTCAGAATGGAGCTCTATGTTTTCAGACAATATCCCTACCTGTGGAAATACATCTCTCTTCTCTTGGCTCCACAAGCATCACATTTTCTTAACATCTTCCTACAACAGTGACTTCTGCTTCTTAGCCTCGTTTCCTGGCATCCTCTCTTCCCATTCTCTAATGTGGCATATCTGAGGGTTCTGCCCAAGCCTTCCCACCCGTCTACACAAGGCTGCCTGTTTATCATCTCTACTTGGCTTTGTCATGGACTTCTCAATATGAGGAACAATTCCATGCACCTGCTTCCTACACCATCTTATCCATCTCAGTAATTTGGAAAATTAGACTGCATCTGGCTTAATTGTGTCATGCTATTTTTATAACTCATCAGTAAATCCTACTATATTTTAAATATATCTTGAATTATTTTAACCATTTTTTTTGCAAGTTACACAGGTATCAACCTGATCAAAGTCACCATGACTTTTCACCAGTATTTTAGTAGACTCCTAACTGATCCCCTCATGTCCACTGATGCTACTCTTCAATCCATTTTTCACATAACAGTGGGCTACATAATCTCTTAAAATTGTAGATCAGATGATGCATTTTTTCTTGGTAAAACCCTTCAATGACTTTAGATTACCCTTAAAATAAAAAAAAAATGACTTTCATGATTTGTCCCTAAACTATTTTTCAGGCCTTTAGTTTAGAGGATTTTCTTTATTAAGTTTAGATGATTCTTCACCTTGACCATATTCTACTACATCCTTCACTTATCTGGCTGCTGGAATTTCCCTAACAGACTGTTTTGTATCCTTCCTATTTGATTTTATTGTGCCCTCCACCAGGCACGCAGTCTTTCATCGTTTGTACATGGATGGACTTTTTTCATACTTCAAGTCTGCAAGACCATCTGACACCCTATCAAATTTATTTGTTTCCCTTATCTCATTCGCTTCTTTGCTTTGTAGCAGTGATCACGATCGGAAATTATGTGTGATTTGTTTGTTTCCTGTTTGTCTCTTTCCCCACCACCCATTTAAACCAATATCAGTCATAATATTTGCCATTGTTTTCACAAAGAAACTCCAGTGCATTCATTGTAGGCACTCATTAAATATTTGTTGATTGAATATGTCAGTGGGTGTTACTGAGTGTGTGTGATTCTTGCATGTCATTTTAGGCTCTGTAAAATGAAAGGATTTGGACTTGACCATCTATGAACTCCTTTCCAGCTCTCAAATTATTTGAATTTCTGATCAAATCCAAGAAGTTCTTATTTGTAAGATACAATGTACAAACAAATTAAGTGTTTAGAGTTGTAGCACAAATGTTTAAACAAATAAGATTGAAACTAATTTGCTGGGGCACTTGTTCTCTGAGACCTACATTAATTACCATGCAGAAACTTTTTTGTAGTACAGAGAATCAAGGCCTCATTTGTAATCATTTTTGAATTGCAGTAGCTTCCTTACACTGTCAAGAGAAGCCTTTGTAAAATTCTTTGCATAATACTTAATGGTTGATTTTTCTAATTGCTAAAATATATCAGTATACAAGCAGTTAATTTTTATTTTTAAAATCTAGGACTTCATGGTCCTGGAAAAATTATGCTTCTTTTTTGAAATAGACTTACCTTTGGAACCATATAGCTGAAATTAATTCATTTTGTGGGATGATATTCAGAATTTGAAACTCAAAATGTTTGTTTACCAGATGAAGTTTCAGCTGTAGTTTCAGCAGTCACTACATAGTAGTTAGGTAGTTAGGTAGGTAGTTAGCTACCCTACAACCATCTCCACCCATTCCTGTCTTCTTTTTCCTTCTAAGAACCCAATTTGTTGAGCTATCTTTTTTTTTCACAAGGCTTTGTGTTTATGAGTATGTGCATGACATCCTTTGCTTTGGTTTGTCAAAGCTGCCAAAAATGTAATATATCAGAAATGGGTTGGCTATTAAAAAGGGAATTTATTGTTACAGGTTTACAGTTCCAAGGCCATAAAATTGTCCAAACTAAGACATCTAAAGGAAGACACCTTGACTCAAAAGGGACTGATGCTAAAGGAAGGAAGGGGGAACTCTGGTGTATACATCTACTATTGAGCAGCTGCAAAAAGGAATGAAATTGTGAGGCATGCAACTAAGATGAATGAACCTTAAAGACAGTGTGTTGAATGAAGTGGCAGAAACAAAAAGACAAATATTATCATGCCTCATTCAAATGGACTAACAACAATATACAAACTTGGAGAATTGAAGTCGAGAGCATGGGTTATCAGATAAGGGCTTATTGTAGAGAATCCTAGATTATAAGCTCTTATAGCAGTCACATATATTCAGGAGTTGTAGCTGTTATTTCTAAATTTTGAGCTACTGAGTTACTTGAGTATAGCCTGGTATAGGGAAGGAAGGCAGGAAAGAATAGGGGAAGAAAGGAAAAATCGTCTGTAAGATTAGCCTATAAATTCCTTAATAGGAAGCAGCATAGCATTGTGTAAAGAATTCAGGTTTTGGGTTACATGGCTAATCTCTGATCCCTCATTCTCTAGATGTCTTATGTGAGATGATTTACTTGACTCTGTGCCTCAGCTTTTCCATCTGTGAAATGGGAATAATAACAGTTATATTTTCATAGGATTGTTGTGAGGACTAAACGAGATACTTGCAAAGCATTCATAACTCTGCTCAGCACAAAGCAAGTGTTCAGCAATTGGCTGGCATTATTATGGTAAGGACTTGTCTTGCAAAACCATTCTGCAATACTCTAGGACTCTGGACACTAAATAGGAGCATTTGATCGTGGTTATTGTGGCATTCTGTTTCCATTTGCAGAGGGCTACAGCTGCGATCAATTGCAGCAGAAAATGAGACATCTGGATGGAGAGAATAATAAAAACAAATGAGCACATGAAAAAAAACATCACTAGGAAATAAAACCTATTTTAAACTCTTTTGCTGCCTACCAGCTATGAAAAGAGATATGGACTTCTCTTGTTGTCAAGTTGAGGTTGGAGTGCACAGAAGGTTGGAGCTGACCTGTATCTGTCAGTGCACATATTCCAGGGAGGAACACCTGTGACTTACCCCATGGCATCTCCTAGCTGGGGACAAAATCAGGATGAGATCCAGTATCTGTTCCAGTCCTACATGGCATCGGGCCCTGTCCAAGTTCATGCCACATTTTATTCAGAATTAAATAAACTGCTTCACATGTCACCAAAAATTCGAGTGATTTTTTTCTGCTGCTTCTCTCCATCTCTTTCCTCCTCCTCCTTTCTATTCACATTAGTTGATTTTGCTCTGGAAGTAGGCTATTCCACTCAAGGTGCTTTAGATGTTCTTTTGAAATGATGAGAACAAGATCCTTTCTGCAGAACAAGAACTGGTATTTAGAAGAAAAGGCCAGTCAGTTGCACATGAGCCTCATCTTACAGGGATCTGCAGATCCAACCAAAATGTGCTTGATAGTAATGTTTAAAAAGAAGTCTTTTTGTATAATAGGTTTTATAAAGCACTGTCTTCTTTCTCATTGTTAGTGTTTAATAGAAAACATGGAAATTCTTTTTAAGAATCAATATTTTATTGATTATTATGCTTATTACAAATCATAGCTTTATACATTTTTATAATATCTTTTTATCATTACAAAAGGAATGTACAAACTATTTTAAATTCAGGTTTAGACTCTCATTAGAGTGTTTCCATGTGCCTCCCATTGTACTAATGGGAATATACAGATAAAGACATGATCCTCTCTTGTTGCTTAGAACCCCTTAAAGGATCCCATCACGTATATAAATACATCATAATGAAACATGTTATGTATCACAAGAAAGGCTTACAGAAAATAATGATGATGTACAGTAGGGGCTGAGATTAAATATTTGGTAAGGAGTGAAGGGGTTATATTTGCTATAGTGAATAACCCATACTTTACCTTATAAGTGATGGGGGATCATGAAAAGATTTTCTTATTATGAAGAGAAAATTTACTTGCTATAACAGAAGAATAGCTAAGGACATTTTTCAGTACAGAAACAACCCAACTATTTGAAAGTTTAAAAATAAAAATTTAAAACTGATTTATGCACATACCCTAGAGCACATATATACATGCCATAAATATCTGTAAACATACCTAAATATAATAATTCATGTCAAAAATGGCACGTATACCTGCATAAATATCTGTAAACACATCTAAAATACAGTAACTCATGCTGCAAATGAAATTTATACCTGCGTAAGTATCTATAAACACACCTAAACTATAACAATTCATGTCAAAAATGACCTCACGTTTTCAAGATCTAATAATGAATCCATGGTGTGGTGAGAACTCAAATGCAATGTCAGACAAAGAATGAAGCTATCAGATGGAGGTCCTGCCAAGCTGTCGTGTAAACCTGAACATTGAAGTTTTCTTTCTGCCTGCCAAAACAGTGAAGATATGTTTTTCAGAGATGTATCTAAAATTTGCTTTGTCCCATAAAATCAAATGAGTCAAGCATCTTCATTAGAATGAAAAGAAATTTTTTCTGTGGGGGAAATAGAATTGAAAAGAAAAACAAAACAAACAAGCAAACAAAACTCTATCATCGAGCTTGGGAAATGTGTAGGGAAAAAAAGGTAGATTTATTTTTTCTTCATCCAACGTGTTTACATAGCCTGGGCAAATATATCCATATTTTTGTTCATATATCCTAGGCAAATCATTTCTCAGGTCAAAACAAGGAAACGTCAATGTCTTCTGATGACAATGGCCATGATTGCAAAACAAACACACCGCGCACGCGCGCACACACACACACACACACACACACACACACACACACACACACCAACCATAGAGGGTGTGGCGTGGGTATGAAACTGCTTTTGTTTCTATCCTGTTACCGTGTTTTGGGGGTCAACCATGAAAGGCAGCTGGGCCAGATGATTCAGTTCAGCCACTTTGCCTCACTCCCCTCCAGCAGTTTCTGCAGAAGTTTGTCCTCCTTTTTGCAGACAAATCATGGATATGGACGTGCTTAAGAGAGGAAAATAACACCAGCCAGAGAGATAGGAGAAGCTAACTTTAACCCAGAAATCTATTTCCACTTTCTTTTGCTTGATCATTTGGAGCTGTCTTTATTCTCATTTATAAAGAACTAGGTGCACATGTGTGCTCAAAGGCTCATGCTCTAAAGAAGATTAGACATGTAATAAACCTTTCAAAAATAATACATCTACAAAGAGGATAAAATCAAAGACTACCTTGTTGACTCAAGTCTCTTATTCTTTTAGTTGCATCCTACTGTTACTAAAAAATAAATCCTCAATGCTCTTTAAATCACAATTCCATGGCAAATTTCAGAAGAGCTGTATTTCAAAGCATGCGTTCTGAAGATACAGACAACCTCTGACATTTGGGAATTGCTGCTTCCTTCAAGCCATGTACCAATCAAATGTGACCAATATCAAAGTGATCAGGCTGTTGGGTTTCCCACAGGGGGAGGGCACAGCTACTCTACGCTGAAAATTGCCTGGGAATCAGGAGAATTGAAGATTGCAGTCTGGCTAATGTATGGTTGATCACAGGCAAATAAGCAGAAGCTGATAGCAAACATTTCACAAGGGCTACAAGCCTTTGGATGCGCGTCAGCTCTTTCCACCAGCCTAGGTTTTCAGAGACTCAAGGGAAAAGCACACAGATGTCATTTTTAAAAGAACAAAACTGATAATGCTGATCACAGCAACACTTATTCAGAAAATGATTCCTAAATTACTCTAATGCCAGAGGTGAACAGAGATTCGTAGGAGGGATGTCATGTGATTTTGTTCAATACAGAAGCATCAGAGAAATTCTCTTTGCCATAAAATCTCTTTGCGGCATTCACCAAGACTCAAGCGTACTTATAGGTAAATTCATGAGTATTCCTGTCTCTCTTAGTGGGCACCCTTAACGTTGTCGCTGTACACATTCCAGTCCATCTTATCCCAGGACAGTTTTGAATTGACCAATTTGTCCTTTGACCAACCATCTGTGGAACTCCCTTTCTGTGCAGGTGATTTACCAAGTCCAAGGTATAATGCCAGAAGTCAATAAGCACGTGGCCAGATAAGTGACATACATGTATAAACACATCATTGTAAACAGAAAGTAGTTCATACGCAAGAAAGAACATGGGACAGCAAACAGAACAACTTACTCTGCTTTGAAAGCGGAACATGTCTGGACAGGCTTCAAAGAGGAGATAACCCTACAATTGTATATTAAGGAGCTTACAAGATCAATAGTCGTGTGGTAGACATTCCAGGCAGAGGATTATGGATAAATTCAGAAGAATGGACAAGCCAGTATTCTTGAGAAACTGCACACAACTCCGAGAGACCAGAGTGCAGTTCAAGATCAAGGATGCCTGATCAGAACCAATGGAGGTAAGCAATGTCTGGGGCACTGATCATCTTGGGCAGTAATATTTGAGAATTTCATTGACTTGTTACTATCTTCCCAACTCCCACTCCCACTCAGCCCCCCAAAAGCGTGTTAACCTAGTTCACATGTATATTTATATGTACATATGAACAAAAGGAATTAATATACTATATATAGATATATATAGTATATTTTCAATAAAGTGTCTGGTTATTATTCATAATGTCATCACAAAATATTTTATTGAAGCATACCAGCATTTGAACTTTGAATTCAATCAGCACAGATCTCTTTTAGAAAAACTTAATTTTTCTTCTTATGAAACTTCAAATCACAAACAGAGCTGTAGCAATTTGTACCCCCTATTAAGTCATGTATTCATTTAATAAGCCAATATTTGTTGAATGTCTACTATGTGTTTGGAACGGTTGTAGGTCTTTAGACTACAAAGACAAATAAGATAGAGCCCCTGTCCTCAAGGAACTAATGGTCTACCAAGCAGTGGCAAGCCCCAAAACAGGGAACCGTAATATAAATCTCAGCTTAATATATTCTATGAAAAAGATTCAAGGCAGATTTTTTCAGAAGGTCATTGACAATCATATTTTATCAAGATAGTATTTAATGAGTCATACATGTTTAGACATTACATAATTCTTACAGAAAATGCAAGCCCATAACATCTGGCATATTAAAGGATATGAAATATATAGACTTTGAAAAGCATGACTTGAATCTGGAAAGATGTTTAGTTTTATCTATTCATCAATTTTGATTGCATAACTCCTGACCTGGAAAATCCAATTGAACTATTCTCTCATATTAATTTATTTAGATGGTTGTGAACATGAGCTAATTTTAAAAGAAAGCATCAGAGTAAAACATACTCCAGAGCTATGCATGGACTAAACTGAGTAGGGACATTCAGACATTCAGAGATCTGTTCCCAATTAAGTGGTCTCCTGCACCAGTCTTCATTCAGAAGGCTTGTCTTCTGCTCAAGATGCTGTAGGAGACTAGACTGTGGCCAAATTTAACCACAAATGAATTCTCCTCTCCTTCTGTACTTATCAAATATGTCAATTTCTGCAGAGCTATAAATGCTCTAACTGGAAAAGCCCCAAATTTCACTTTTAACAATATGAATATTATTTCTTGCTTACTTAAGGCACCAATATTAGCATTTATGACAGACAGATGGCTCTTTTCACCTCTGGCTCCACTACATCCTAGAATCATAGGTCCATTGAAAATGGTTGAGGGGTGAGCAACATGCAAAATTCGCATGAAAAATTTTTATAGGGCAGTCTGAACAATGGCATATCATTTATGACAACTTCCATGACTAGAATATATTCATATGGCAGCACCTAATGGCAAGAAAAGCTGCACAACAGCATCTAGTTGTAGGATTGTCAAGAAGAGGAAACAGGAATGATATCAATCCGGAGATTCATCCACATCACACCCCTACATCCCTTCTCTAATGGTAATCTCCATAGGAATTTATATTTTTTTTCCCAAAAATTATATTCCATTCGAATTTAATAGTAAATCATGTTTACATTCTGTATGCAGAAGAAAATTACTTGCATATGAAGAAAAAAAAAGAATGCTTTTGGATGGTAACAATTTTATTTTGATTTATTATTTTAATTTTAGTATTCAAAGGAAGTCCATATAGGTTTGGAAGTCTGTGTGTTTTAAAAGAAAGATAACCAGACTTACACCAGAATTTTTAAAATGTCTTTATTACTAGGGTAGAAATTATAATTTGGCTTCATCACCCCCATTCCAAACCACTTTATCTGCCGTACCCTACAGTAGACACTGGAGAGATAAAACTCGTGTCCCCAGACTCATCTGAGTCTAGGGATTGCCATGTGAAACAATCATGGCCAATTAGATCTATAGAGAAAGATGCTGGAGAATTCTGGTAAAGCCTTTGCTTTCTTGACATAGGTACCACTCTTTCCTCTCTTTTTTTGTTTCATATTAATGCTCCTGGGAGCACAAACGCAATGGTGGCAGCTGCATTTCCATTTTATCACCAAGAGGGAGAGAGTTGCTGAGAACTCAGTCCTGCCATTCTTTATCCCTGACTAAAGCAATGCTAGACACCATCCACATCTGTAGTGTCTTTTACATGAGGAAACCAAAACATCTAGATGATTTGAACTCAAATATATTTTCTTCTACTAACAGACATGTAAATAGCTTCTATAGGAACTAATGCCTTTGAAGTTGTGTCTCCTTAGTGAAGTCAGTTTAACCTCTTTGATTCTCATTTCTCTCATCTGCAAATGACCATAAAAATATCTCTGTTACAATACCGCTGTTAAAGATATATAAAGTGAATTTATGGTTACAAAACATAAAGAGATGACTTACTAGGGATTATTTTTAGCACTGGATTATCATTATCACCTGTATCAACAAGTTGCATATCCCCACTGCGCTTCCTCATTCCCAGATTTTGAATATGACAAAAAATTATCAAGGAATTTATTAAAAGAAGACTTAACTATATAGTGTCTAAACATATATAGATTTGACTTCTTTATTCACTTTAACAGAAGTAGATTAGAGGGGTAGAGAAAGACATGCCATTATCACATTAATCAAATGAAAGCTTGAATAGCTATATTAGTTTCAGAAAAATCAGATTTCTGAGCAAAGAAAATTATTAGGGATATAGAGGGAAACTTCTTGATGATGAAGGGGATAATTCTCAAGAAGTCATAAACCCTGAATGTGTATGCCTCTAATAACAGAATATCAAAATACAAGAGGCAAAAACTGATAGAACTGCAAGGAGAAATAGTTGGAGACTTCAAACCACCCTCTTTCAGTAATTGACAGATCCAGCAGGCAGAAAACCAGTAAGGATAGTTTAAGTGGATAGCACCATTCATCCACTGGATCTAAGTGACATTTACAGAATATTCTATTCAATAACAGCAGAATACACATTCTTCTCAAGCTTGTGTGGAACACTGACTAAGATAGACCCCATTGCGGACCATAAAGCACACTTCAACAAATTTAGAAAAACAGAAATCATACAAAGTGTGTACTCAGAAAACAATGGAATCAAACTAGATATTAATAACAGAAAGACAGCTGGAAATTCCAAAATGTCTGTAGATTAAACAACTCACTTCCAAATAAACCATGGGTCAAAGAAGCACTCTCAAGAGAAATTTAAAAATATTTTGAACTAAGTGAAAAGCAAAATACAACTTTTCAAAATTTATGGGATGCAGTAAAAGCAGTGGATAGAGGGAAATTTATAGCATTGGGTGCACATATTTAAAAAAAGATCTAAAAGAAATAGTCTAAAATTTCACTTTAGGAAACCATAAAAAAGAAGAGATGTCTAAATGTAAGGTAAGCATAAGAAAACAAAATTAGAGCAGAAATCATTTACATGTAAACAAAAAAATAACAGAGAAAATCAACAAAACCAAGAGCTAGTTCACTAGAAAGATCAAAAAAATTGTTAAACCTCCAGCCAGGCTAACCAGGGTGAAAAGAGAGAATACCCAAATTATAATATCAGAAATGAAAGAGGGGCTATCATTACTGATACCAAGAACATTATCAAGGATCATAAGAGAATATTACTGATACTATGAATTACTCAATCACTACAAAATTGATAACTTAGATGAAATGGAAAAATTCCTTACAGAAGGTGAAGGAAGTCAATTGAATAAGTCCATATCTATTAGAGAAACTGAATCAACAATGCATTACCTTCCAAAACAGAAAACACCAGGCCCAGAGGTTTCCACTGGTGAATTATACAAAGAAGTTAAAGAGAAAATGATACCATTTCTACACACTCACTTTAAGATAAAAGAAGCAGAGGGAACATTTCCTAACCCATTACTATAATATCTAGGCCAGACAAATAAATTACAAGAAAGAAAAATTGCAAATAATAGTTCTCAAGGACATAAGTGTGAAATGCCTGAAAAAAAAGATTAGAAAACCAAATTCAGTAACATATAAAGTGAATTATATATATTGACCAAGTTGGATTTATCTCAAGTTTACAAGACTGTTTGAATATTCATTATTGATTAACATAATTCATCATATCAACACACAAAGTATAATAATCATCCAATCATATCAATAGATGGAGAGAAAACATTTGATGGAATCCAGCACCAAATCATGATTAAAAAATTTCAGCAATGTAGGAATAGAGGGGTACTTCTTCAACTTGCAAAAGGATACATACAAAAACATTGTAGCCAGCATCATACTAAATACTTTCTCTTAAAAATCAGGAAAAAGATGGTCTCTTCTCACCATTCCTATGCAACATCAAACTAGAAGCTCTACATAATGCAATAAGATATGAAAATGAAATTAAAGGTACAGATATTAGAAAGGAAAAAATGTAACTGTTTTTGTTACCAGATGATATGATTGTCTATGTGGAAAACCCCAAAGAATAGACAAAAATAAATCCTGGATTGTTAAGAGAATAAAAAGACAAACCACAGAGAAAATATTTACGAAGTCCATCTCTGACAAAGGATTTGTATCCAAAATATATAAAGAATGCTTATAACTTAGCAATAAGAGTACAAACAACTCAATTAAATAAAAGAGAAAAAAGCTGAATGGGTACCTCATGCTGGTTTGAAAGGATGTATGTACCCTAGAAAAGCCATGTTTTAATCCTAATCCGATTTTGTAAAGACAGCCGTTTCTTCTAATCCCTATTCGTTATTGTATGCTTGAAACTGTAATTAGATCATCTCTCTGGAAATGTGATTTAATCAAGAGTGGTGGTTCAACTGGATTAGGGGAGATGTGTCTCCACCATTTGAATGGGTCTTGATTGGTTTGCTGGAGCCTTATAAAAGAGGAAACATTTTGGAGAATGGGAGATTCAGAGGGAGCAAAGCAGAACGACATAGCCATGAGAAGCAGAGTCCACCAGCCAGCAACCTTTGGAGATGAAGAAAGAAAACGCTCCTGAGGAATGTCATGAAATAAGAAGCCAGGAGAAGACGCTCTAGCAGATTATGCTGTGTTCGCCATGTGCCCTTCCAGATGAGAGAGAAACTCTGACTGTGTTCGCCATGTGCCCTTCCACTTGAGAGAGAAACCCTGAACTTCAATGGCCTTCTTGAACCAAGGTATCTTTCCCTGGATGCCTTAGATTGGACATTTCTATAAACTTGTTTTAATTGGGATATTTTCTCGGCCTTAGAACTGTAAACTAACAACTTATTAAATTCTCCTTTTTAAAAGCCATTCTGTTTCTGGTATATTGCATTCCAGCAGCTAGCAGACTAGAACACTCATCAATGAAAATATACAGATGGTAAATTAATATATGAAAAGTCTTTCAATGTCATATGTCATTAAGGGATTGCAAATTTAAACAGTAATGAGATACCACTGCACATCTTTTACAATGGCTAAAATTCAAAACACTGAGAACACTGATTGCTGGTGTGGATGTGGAACAACAGGAATGCTCATTTGTTGCTGGAAGAAATACAAAAAACACAGCCACTTTGGAAGACAGTTTGTCAGCTTCTTGCAAAGATAAACTAAGGTTTACCTTATAATCCAGCAATTGCACATCTAGGCATTTACCCCAAAGAGTTGCTAACTGATGTCGATACAAAAACCAGTGCATGAATATTTATAAAAGATTTATTCATAATTGCCCAAAATTTGGAGGCAACCAAGATGCCTTTCTATTGCTTAATGGATAAACAATTTGTGACATAACCATACAATGACATATCATTTGGTGATAAAAAGAAAATGTTCTATCAAGTACCAAAAATACAGAGGAACCTTGAACACATACTGCAAGGTGAAAAAAGCCAGCCTGAAAAGGCTACATGCTGAATGATTCCATCTCTCTGACATTCTGCAAAAGGCAAAGCTATAGAAAAAAGCTACAGAGAAAATTAAAATCGCAGTGGTTTCTGTGGATTTGAGGTTTTGAAGGGAGAAGCAATGAAGAAGTGAAGCCCAGGATAATTTCTGTTTTCCTTTTTAGATGCATGGTTTGAGAAGCAAATCCAGTCTCCCATACGGAGGGCGAGCATTCCGCCACTGAACCACCCATGCACCCCAAGATGATATTTTGAAACTATTCTGTATGATATCATCATGGTGGATACATGACATTACATTTTATCAACACCCCAGAAATGTATAACACTAAGAGTGAGTCCTAATGTATAGTCTTTAGCTATTAATAATGTATCAATATGATTGATCAATTGTAACAAATTTATCACACTAATGTAAGATGTTAATAGAGGAAACAACATGTCTAAGGGGGAAGGGTGTATGTAAACTTGGTGTACTTCCTATATATCTTTTTCTGTAAGTATAAAGCCGCTTTAAAAATAAAGTTTATTATAAAAATAACAATTAAGGCCTATTATTTAGTTTTTATTCCAGATCTAAAATTATTAGAGAATGAAACAAAAACCTTCTTGTCCTTGGGTGGTGCGACAGTGGCTCAGTGGCAGAATTATCGTCTGCCATGCTGAAGACCCAGGTTCGATTCCCAGTGCCTGCCCATGCAAAAAAAAAAAAAAAAAAAGAGAAGGAAAGAAAAGAAAATTCTTGCTTTCATTATAGGTTAATAACAAACATATACTTGGATTTTATATATTCTTTATATTGCTGCAGTGTGACATGCAGTATCAATGAAAAGTTGTATCTTTTCATTAAGAGAAACGACTCAAATGTGAATTTGAAGATGTGAATTTCATGTCACATCTACTTGTCTTAAAAAAAAAGTGGAATATCTTTTTGTTTGTTTTTCTCCAGAAATGGAATTTGTCAGATTAATTTAGACAACCGATTCTTATCTCAACAGGAGTCAAAAACAATTGACATCACTAATGGTCTGACAACTAAAGAAACATGGGAGACTTTATTCCCATGAGTTCCATGAATAATTATTTCCCCACTGAAATTCTCAAATCGCTACTTGCTTAGAAAAATAACGGTGGGTGGAGAACTTTTCCAAAGTTTTAGAACAGCTAAGGGGCAAGAAACTAGTGTATGAAAGAAGCATGTAGGGGGGTGTTGGAGGACGCGAAGGAAAAATATATTTAAACTAATGTTTTATATTTTCCTAGATGGCTTTTATAGTTAGTGAAACCTGAATGTTAAAGAAATAATCCTTCTAAATCAGTTTTTTAACACTTTCACAGGCTCAATTAAACTATCTTTGCTTAAGGGTATAATATAGTCAGAAATTCATATAGAAGCTTATCACTGACCACATGATCAATTCTTTGTATTATTTTGCCTCTTTCAATAGCTACTTAAGTAATAAATACTTACATCTTAATGCTTATATAAACTGCTTTTATTTTCAAATCATTATCATAGATGTAAATCTCATAAAAATTTCCACTGTTTAATAATGCATTTATAGGTCTCTGTAGGTGAGAAGCTGGACATTACACTTTCTGACGTCCAAAATCCTGAATATTCATATGCTAGTCTGTCTCACCAATGTCATCTCCTATAATTTTGCCCTCTTTCACTCAATAGTCACTTGGTGCCTACTCTGTGTCCAGCTGCTTAGGGGACAAGGAGACCTTGTCACTGCCCTCGTGGAGCTGCCATGTTAGCTAGACTGAAGTACTCGCTTCCCCAAACAGGTCATGCCTGCTTGCCTTCCTCTCCTTGGCCATATAGATACAAAGGAATGAAATGCATGATGGTCTTTGAAAAAGGCAAAGCTGCTTTCTAAATGCAGGGGATGAAAGGAAGGTCTCCAACTTCACAGACTGGCTGTTATCTCTCTCTAGATAAGGAGGATTAAGTTGTCCCCATTTGCACCACACCACTGCAAGCATAAACACTGTAATTGCTAAGATCACAGACTTCAGAGTTAGAAACCCTCTAATCTCTCTCTGATTTGGAACACCTTATTTAATATTCTGAGTCTTAGAGTTTATTGTGAATAACTGTATCTGTATCGGACAATAACTGTGTCTGTTTCATAGATCTCAGGGAATTTCAAGAGGCACCTAAGATGTATAACTTAGGGAGTTTCAGATCAAAATAAATGTACCCTTGGTTCTACTTCTGGCATTTTACTCATCATGAGTAAAAGGCAAAATGAGAAGATAATAAAAATGGAGGTACAAATTAAAAGTAAATCAAAGAATGGAACAGTGAGTTGCATGAATTGACTAGAATATGGGAAAGACAAATGGTGAGCCTGTTGAGAAGTGATAGGATATTATTAAAACCACCAGAAAATAGTCATTCTTGAGACTATTCTGTTCTCCCATTTCATTTCTAATAGTGGTTCTCAAGGTAAAGTCATGAACAAAGATGGCAAAATTTTCACAAGTGCTTCTTTTATGAAGTTTATAAGCACTTTTTTTTTGTCATAGCCGCATTGATCTATCTCTCCTCAAGTGTGCATTCCCAATTAAAATGATTCCTTTGGTAAGAACAGCAAGTTCACCTGCCAGTGTGGAGAGAACAGAAGGAAAATGATTCAGGAGAACAGGGGGAGAATTCACAGTATTTAAAAAAATAAACAGATCAATATACAGTTCCAGATGTTCAGGGTATCATCATTAGCTTTGTCACTAATATAAAGAGGGACAGGTATGCTGAAAGTTTTTAAAGACTGTTTTCTTGGGATTACCATAACAGTTGAACAAAAAAAGTTTTTAATGGAAATTCATAAAGAAATGCTGAGTGGGAATTTCAAACCATGATTTATTATAGTTTGCATGTTTCCTAGAATACTGAAAATTTGAAAATATAGTCACTCAAGAAACAGCAGAATATCATTAAAATTTCTGAAGTTAAAGACAAAACTTGCATTGTGGAAGCAAAAGTAAAATAAATGAATTAAATATAACAATACACAGGGGATTTGCCATTGATCTTTGGGTAGAAAAGAAAAGACACTGGCAAACAGGGAGTTTCTGTTTTTTTGCATGTGTTTGTGTGATATTCTTTATATTTAGTATAAAGGTACGAAAATGTTCTAGGTACTCCTGTGATATGATTTATGAGGATTTGGAAAAGCTATTATGTGACAAAACTTTTTTTTTTCTATTGCAAGAATCTGGGATTACAAAACCAAAACAGCCCAACTGCAAGTTCATTCTTTTTTGTAATGTGTTACTACCCCTTAAATACAGATACTCCTGAGATTAAGTTGTTATAAGCAAATATGAGTCTATTGCACATAAAAGAAATGAGTTTAATCTGTGGCTTTTTCTCCAATAGCTAGCTCAGTGGGAAGGTAATTGAGGAAGAAGTAAAGGACAAATTTTGGTGCAGACTCTAGTGGAATATGATAGGAGAACTTTAAACAGAGAAAGGGCTCTGTAACAGCACTAGACTCCTGGGCTGCATGTGATGGAAGGAGAAGAGGGGGGGAAAAAAAGAACACAGAAACAATGCCCAAACAGCAACCATCTCTCCTTTCACCTTGACTGTGTAGAGCACCTGCAGACAGCATTTTGGAAATGGATTTTTCCATTTCTTTCTGAGACATATGCCACAGATGGATTTAGGTGACCGACAGTAGTTTTTGTGGAAATAGCCAAAGCAAATGTCAAACACAGATTTACTCTTCAAAGGCAGTTACCTGACTTCAGTAAAATTTGAGTTGCATTCCTTTCTCACATAATTCACCAGCAAATCTGGAGTCCAGGATTTCTTCTTCTGGGTTTGCACAACACTTTCTGAAGCATGAGTTTTGATCTCTTTGATTGTAGATTGAAAGACACTGACGTGGTATGAGGCATCAGCATTCAAGAATGAATGCCAGTAAGATGGGCTGAGATTCTGGGCTTCAAAGGGCACACAGATACAAGTACATGACTGTTACACTCCAGATATAAATCCATTCTTCCCAATATATATCCCAAGATCAAGAGATTCAATACCTTTCCATCATTTACCAATTTTGCCAGTGAGAAAAACCAAGGTCTAGACAAATTATATGAGTTATCAAAGGTTTAACAGCTCTTCTATAGCAGTTATAACCAGTTATAATATCCCAAGCCAGTGCCCACTAGCCAGTTAAACTTCTCAGAAGGCTTTTGGGGAGTGAGCCAGAAGAACTCTTTAACCAGGTCTTTGCAGACCTTAGTTTATCTATTACTGAAGAATAGAGGGAGATTCATCCCTTGATACATTTCAAGTATTTAAATCAGCCACACAAGTATTTGAAATATAAAATCTTTATCCAACTGCAAACAATCAGAGTAACTTCTTAATGTCTATAACCAGGCGGGGAAGACAAAAATACAAAACCAACATCAGAATGATGGTGAATTAAAACAAAATGCAGTTAGGTCATAGAACTCCAGAGTTCACAGACAATGTGAAACTTACTTTTCTTGAGAAAGCATATTTTAATGGAAAGGGTTTGGGATATTGAATCCAGAGACAAATTTTATTCCAATTCAGAGACAGTCAATATAAAAGAGACCTATCTCAGTCTTTTTTCTATGAATAGTTTCCCCTTATATAATAATGATGATAATAACAGGCCTAATTTGTGTCCAAGTATGTCCCACAGAGATGGAAGGGAAGCTGACCTTTGTGACGTGTTTGCCAACTGGCTAGCATTTGAGATGACTTTCAAGGGAGTTGAACTAGAGACAAATAAGAAGAAAAATCCAAGTCAGTGGCCAATAGCCAAACCCCGGGAAGGTCACATATAAACACCAGAGGGCCAGGAACAAAATGAGAGCTTGATTCTGAGTGCTAGGCCAAGGCTGAGACAATGAGCAGAAGGAATGCAGCATGTGAAAACTGTGAGAAGAGTCCAAGGAAATTGTAACTTCTGGAATTTATTTTTAGTTTGTGGATGAATGTTCTGTGGTTAAGAAGATGTGTCATGGTAGATAAGGATATCTATAAATCTATGTATGTATGTATCTATATAGATAGAAGATTCCACATGCACATATAAATGCTTATATATGCACATACGATATATATCTATACAAATACACGTGTACCCACATTTCCAAACTATTTTTCTGTCTGAGAGGCTATAGCTTAATCATTAAGAACATAGGCTCTAGGGTTAGTCAAGGTTAAATTCTATTCCAAGTTTTACTAGAAGATTACTATTTGACTTTCTAAGTCTCAGTTTCTTCATCTATGAAATTAATAATAGCATTTAGCCTTTAGTCTCATTGTGAGGATTAATTGAGAAAATATTAAATCTCAGGCGTAATTCTTGGCATATAGTAAACCAAGTAGACCAGAGTCAAACAAATTATATTTTATTGTGTCATGATTTATCAGAATGTGAATTCAATCTTAGCCAATAAAGTCCAGTGAAATTTCACCAAGTTGTTCATGATTATTAGATTATCAACATGGAGTTTGAAAAAAAATAAGACAGGTAGGTAATTAAACAAGGTAAGCATTGGTATACTGGGCCAACTTAGCATAATATCACTTTATTCCATTAAATTGTCTTTAGGCAATATAAGAAAGAAACATAAATCATGTGTGAAAACTTTTGTCAACCTCTTTTACAGTGAAGTCAATAATATAGTTCTTGGATTTGGGGAAACAAATCTTCAAACCAAATTTAATTCCAGTATTCTTTAGATACTTGTAACATACAAAGATTTTTATGAGTATGCTGTATATTTGAAATAATAACTATTTAGTCATTTAACAACCATTCATTGATCATCCTCTGTGTGAGGCAATGTCCTAGACACCAAGCTAGAAAAATGATTAAGTAAACTTTGAAATAGTTGCACTGAGAAACATACCCAGGTCTCCAGCATGGCAGGTGAGAACTCAGCCTGCTGAGTTACATGGCCTGCCTTGAAATAGTTTTAAGCAGTAGCACCTATAAACGGATATGTAGTGGATAAATATAAAGTAATTCTAAAATTTCTCTGCAAAAGTAAATAAAAATTCATGATTCAGCCTTTCCGCTTAGATAACAATATTTATTGTCATGACTCTTGCCTAAAAATAGTTGAGTTATAGTCCTTAGCTTGTTTATATAGTCACTGAGATGATTTTTTTCTTTAATAATATCTTTGGTTGTACTAAAATAATAATCTCTAAAACCTATCAGTCATATAATTGATCAGATAGAAAGACTTCCACTGATAAGAAGAAATATGGCCACTGGTTATAGAATAACAATAAGCAGTAACCTAACACATTTTTCTCAAACATGTATTCTTTAAATTAGAAAATGATTAGATTCACATGGTGAAGTCCTCCGAACTTGCTCAAACACTTTCTGGCTCATTGATGTAGATACTTGGAGCACTTTAATGACAAGGGACATCTGGACATGTGAAATGTGATTTAACTCCTCCAGGACACCATTTCCTGCTCCTTTGTCATCTAAAAGAAACAAAGGGGGCCCACTGAAATGAATCATTCTCATGGAATTCCTAATATCCTTACTAATCCATTTATTCTTCACACTTATTTTGGAAAGGAAATGGAAATAAAATGCAGCCAGAATCCCAATCACAGTAAACAAGGTAAAGGCAATAACACCACAAGATGGCGAGAGTCACAGGGCAATACTAATTAAGCTTCATATTAAGCTTCTCTTGAAGTAAATGTTGTATAGTATGGCAGCCAGGGAGATGGTGCTCCCTTCAAAAATGGACCTACCATGAGGCATGCAGTGAGCCAAGAACCTGCAATGACAGCACTCCCAGTTTCCATTTTAGGGTTTGAGCCAAGACACACATTCCTCAGACAACCCGCAGAAACATCTTAGCACCATGATGGCACTAGGACATTGACCATTTTTGTGCCAAATCTCCCTGGTTGCCTGGCTGAGACTTTCTCCCAGCTACACTGCCATAAGAACCTTTTCCTACTCAACCCTTCTTCCTTCCCCCTCTCCTACCACAGGTGTAAGAAAATCATCAAGTTCTAGTGGTTTTACCTGCCTATTCCTGCTCTCTCCTGCCTTATATTTCACAAGTGATATTCCCAATGAACATTTTGTATATCAAACTCTATCTTGGCATCTGCTTTCTGAAAGACCTGAACCGACACAGTTCAACACATTTTTATTATAGTGGGCTTTGAAACTAAAGGAAACTAAAAAGAAATACAGAGCATCATCTGTGATCTTAAGCAGTGTTTTCTCTACCTGTGAGACTTATATCACGCTATGTTAGCTAAGACAATTTTTTCCAATTTGGTAGTGGATAATTCTGAGTAATCAGGTCCACAAAAGATTTTTAAAACATTAAGGGGAGGAATCCTTCCAATATTTTTAGGTTGCCTACCATGATATCATATTCTGTACTTACATTGAACACTGCTGTAAAGAAAATATTTATCAAATATTAATTTTTAAATGAAAATACAAAACTATTTAAAGTGATTATCTTAGCAGGGTAGAATAGAGAGAATCTTAAAAACAAAGAAAGTTACATTCAAACTTCTCACATAACAGTTCTCTAACTGGCGACCATTTTTTATCTTTTGAAGTTTCTCACAAATAAAATTTGAAAACTGAGGAAATTACAGTAAATTGGCATAGCATATGGTATGTGTTCAATAAGTGGCACATATGAGAATGGTAACTAAGAGACTGTTCTTTTTCCACATTTACAGTAATTACCATCATAAACCTAAAAATCTTTGAATACATGAATTTAGATTCCCAAAAACAAATAAATATTTAAAATAAAATCCAAAACTCCAAAATATTTTGTCTATTCTTCAAGACTTTCTATGTATTTACATACATATGTACATGTATAATGAGGATTTCTATAGCTTCTGTAATATAGTATTTAAAATTTTTGAAGAATGTTTCTTAGATAAATGGGAAAATGTATTTCTTCCCGTTCTTTTCCATTGACTACTTATTATATTATCAAATTAAAAAATCACACCCTGTTAACCATCACCTATTGGTAGGTATTTGGAAAACTTCCAGTTTTTCCTATTAGAAGAATTACTGTAATTCTTCTTGGGCAAATCATACACACACACTCACATATGTCTTAGTCTGCAGGGCCGCTATGACAGATACCACACAATGGGTTGGCATAAGCAACAAGAATTTATTGGTTCACAGTGTTAGAGGCGAGAAGTCCCAAATCAAAGCATTCTAGTGATAGCTTGTAGCAACCCTTGGGATTCCTTGATTCGTATCTCTGCCTCCTGTTACATGGCAATGTCCTTGGTCTCTTCTTGTGGCTTTCTCTGACTTTTGGCCTCTCTTTTTAAAGACTCCTGTAATAAGGATTAAGACCCATCTTTTTTCAATTGGCCACATCTAAATAGGATTTTCACAGATCCCATTCACAAGTGAGCCCACACCCTGACTCATTTTAAAATACTCAAAAAGACTATTTACAAATGGGTTCACACTCATAGGAATGCCGATTAAGACATTCCTTGTGATTGTGGGGCATATGATTCAACCCCCTACAATATATCCAACTGGAATTTCTGTTTGAGTGGATATTCACATTTTTTATTTTGATAGAAACTTCTTGATTACTTTCTAAAAATTATACCCAATCAGCATTTCAGCTTTTTGATATTTGCTTACTTTTTGTCCCAAGTGAAATTTATCAGTTTTTAAAAAAATTTTACATATTTGATGAATTGATAAAATCTCAGTACTATTATAATTCACATATTGTTCATTATAAGTAAAGTTCAGCAACTTGCAATTTTCTGTGAATTTACGTCGTTGTTGCTCACTTTTTAAACATTTGGGTTATTTGTATTTATCTTACTGATTTGAGGGAACTCTTTATGTACAACTACTATTAATTTTCCATATTTTTTACCAGTTGATGGCTTTACTTTTTAATTGGTTCATGGTATCTTTCTTCATAAAAAATAGTTTCAATTCATTACCACTTTAATCATTACTTTGTCAAATTTATCTTTTTCTTTATGGCTTTTTAAAAAACCTTCCTTAATAAAAACTTTCCACACCCAAATGTCACGTATAATGCACTTATAGTTAAGTTTTAAGTTCATTTCGTAATCAATTTGGAGTTTTTATATAGTATGAGTTAGAAATACAATTTTGTTTCATTCAAATGGGTCATAAATTGCAAAAAAAAATCCACTCTTCTCCCATTGGTTTGAAATTACATTACTTTATGCAACTTATCATAAAACTTCATACATTGTATATGATACTGGAGTCTTTCATTTGTTCTCACTGCTTGCTCCTTTGTTACTGACATTCAATTTCTGTTCTTTCAAATTTGCAATATATTTTTGTGGTATTATAATGGCATATGATGTCTATTAAAAACAGACTCAAAAGGTATTCTGATTTGTCTTATTCCAAGAGACTCCAAATTGTCATTCCAGCATATTCCCTTGGAAAATACTACCGAAGTATTAAAAATAAGAACAATTCAAATTGTGGTGTAATTAGAAAGGATTTCCAGATTATAGAATGCCAGGTCACAGAATATCAGTATGTATTATCATTTATAAATATTTTCCTATATGGCATTATTCAATCAATTCTTTTCTCTTGGATTCTATACCTTAGAAATGTGTAAAATATGTAAGTCCTATTTCATTCTTATTTTTCCTTTGCTCTTTTACAGAGCCAGTATCCATGAGGTTCTGGATGAGATGAAATACAAAAGAAGATGATCTGGGAAAATGTGTAAGATACCCACAGCATACTTGACTTGTTTATTGTGATAACACTATTTAACCTGGAAGATAGAGGATTTGGGGGGAAATGATATCTATCTTTACATAACTGAAAGACATCAATTCTAAGATTGATACATTTTTTTTCTGCATGATTCCAGAGGATGAAAATAAGTAAACAATATGATTATAATAAAGAAATTCCAAAAAACACAAATGTCTCAAAATGTTTCATAAGATTATGAACTTTCCCTCATTGATGGTTGGACAATTACCAGGGATGATAAGGGATAAATCCATATGGCCCCTCCCATGGAGAGGCTGTAAAGAACACTTTTAAGAAATGAGACAAAAAGATACACATCATTTTCCAACTTTGTGGATTTTTGTTAAAGTAGTATCCATTTAAGGGTGCACAGGTGGTTCAGCGGTAGAATGCTCGTCTTCCATGTGGGAGACCCGGGCCATGCACCTAAAAAAAAAGAGGATTATCCACTCGAATTTTGGTTTCTACTTTCTCAGAGTCTTCCAAACAGAAAAAAATGTCTTACTTAGCACCTCCCCCGAGACCCATTTTTTTCATTCAGATTTTGTATCTTACTTGACATGATCTAAAACAAAATAAAGCATTCCTATATATCTGGTTAGGTTCACAGTTTTTTGCATTTTTATTTCTTTTAATCAAGATGGGTTGCACCGCGTTTATAAAATGAAAGCTTAAAAGAACCATTTGAAATCCCATTTAGGAAGCTTAGGCACATTAGCTAAAATATGTAGTTAAAAAAAGAAAGAAATTTCCTGCATTTTCAAGTATATGAAAACATAAATGCCTTTGAGACAAAAATGAAATTAATTGCATAGACATATGAATGGTATCTAAATAATATCTCAGCAGTGAAAGGTAATAATAGGTAATTTGTTTGTAATCAATTTCCTCTGAATATTAAATATGCTAGCTTGAAATAAAACAACAAATAGCACTACCAAGCCTTCAAAATGTTTCTTTATTTTTAGAACCAGGTCATTAAGTGTTGTTTGTTAAGTGCACTGATGGTTCTAATAGTAAAATACATCAAATTATTGTAAAAAAGAATGAAAGCGAGGCATCACAATAGACCTCCTACTTTATTGGTTAGAGAACTTTAAATCTTGGATATAAATGTAACATACAAAGGATCACACAGCTTTGTTACAGTGTGAAGGGGCATTATGAGTCCTTCATCCAGAACAGAACAACAGACTTTTATGAAAAGATCACAGGTTTTGGAAGTAAGTTTGGGCTTGGCCACATCACTGCATGACAAATTAGATTCCCTCAAAAGCATCCTCTGAGGTAGAGATTCCAGTGCAGGAACTTTATTTTGAGGCATATCTCATCTTATCGTACTTCATTTCATTGCACTTTGTAGATGCTACCTTTTTCTTTTTTAGGTTTCTGGCAACCCTAGGTCAAGCAAGTTTATCAGCACCATTTCTCCAGCAGCTCACTTCCCATGTCTGTGTACCATTTTGGTAATTCTAGCAATATTTCTAACTTTTTCATTATTTTTATATCTATTATGGTGATGCATGATTAGTGATCTTTGATGTTACTATTGTAATTGTTTTGGAGCACCATGAACCATGACTGCACAGGAGGGTAGAACTAAACTATTAGTATTGTGTGTGTCCTGACTACTTTGTTGGCTGGTCATTCCCCCATCTCTGTTCCTCTTCTCAGACCTCCCTATTTCCTGAGACACAACAATATTGAAATCAGCTCAATTAATAACCTTACAATAGCCTCTACCTGTTCAAGTGAAAGGAAGAGTAGCTCATCTCTCACTCTAAATTAAAAGATAGAGATCACTTAACTGTCTGAGGAAGGTATCTTACAAGCCAAGAGAGGCCAAAAGCAAGGCCTCCTGCATGAAACAGGCTAGTTATGAAAGCAAAGGAAAAGTTCTGAAAGGAAATTAAAAGTGCTACTGCAGCGAACACATGAGTGATAAAAAAGCCTTAATGCTGATAGGGAGAAAGCTTTAGTACTCTAGATAGAATATCAAACAAGCCGCAACATTCCCTTAAGCCAAAGACTCATCCAGAGTGAGGACCTAATTCTCTTCAATCCTATGAAGCCTGAGAGAGGTGAGAAAGTTGCAGAAGAAAAACGTGAAGCTAGCAGGGGTTGGTTCATGAGGTTTCAAGAAAGAAGCTATCTCCTTCACATAAAAATGCAAGGTGAATTAGCAAGTTCTGACATAGGAGCTGCAGAAGATGTAGCTTAGATACTTGATGAGGCTGGCTACACTAAATAACACATTTTCAGCATAGGTCAAGCAGCCTTCAACTGGAAGAATATGCCATCTAAGACTTTTATAGATAGAGAGAAGTCAGTGCATGGCTTGAAAGCTTCAAAGGAAAGGTTGACACCTTTGTTAGGAGCTGATTCAGCTGGTGACTTTTAGTAGAAGCCAATGCTTACATACCATTCTGAAAATTATAGAACCCTTAAGAATTATGCTAAATATACTCTATCTGTTGTCTCTAAATAGAACAACAAACTCCGATGACAGCACGTCTGGTTTACAACATAGATTACTGAATATTTTAAGCCCACTTTTGAGTACTGTTGATTGGAAAAAAATTCTTTTCAAAATACTACTGCTCTTTTGCAAGGCACCTGGTCAACCAAGAGCTCTGGTGGAGATGTTACAATGAGATGAATATTGTTTTCATGCTTTCTAACACAGCATCCATTCTGCAGCCCATGAATCAAGGAGTCATTTCAACTTTCAAGACTTAATATTTAAGAAATACATTTTATATGGTTATAGCTGCCACAGATAGTGATTTCTCTGATGGATCTGAATAAAGCCAATTGAAAACTTCTAGAATGGACTCATCATTCTAGATGTCAATCAGAACATTTGTGATTCATGGGAGTAAGTCAACATATCAATATTAACAGGAGTTTGGAAGAAGTTGATTCCGACCCTCATAGATGACTTTGAGGCATTCAAGATTTCAGTGAAGGAGGTAAACTGTAGATGTGATAGAATTATCAAGAGAATTAAAATTAGAAGTGGAGACAGTGGATGTGACTGAATTACTAAAATCTCATAACCTGAATGGATGAGGAGTTGCTTTTTATGGATGAACAAAGGAAGTGTCTTCTGGTGAAGATAGTATGAACATTGTTGAAATAATAAGGATTTAAACTATTACATATATCAGGTTGTTGAAGAAGAGGCAGGGTTTGAGGCCTTCAAATGGAAGATTATGACAGCTAGGACTTTCACAGTTAGAGAGGAAAAGTCAATCCCTGGATTCAAAGCTTCAAAGGAGAGGTTGACTCTCTTGTTAGGGGGTGATTGACTCTAATTTTGAAAAGAGTTCTATTGTTGATGAATGCTATCAAACTGTATCAGATGCTACAGAGAAGTCTTTTGTGAAAGGAAGGGTCAATTGATGCAGCATGGTTATCTTATTTTAAGAAATTGCCACAGCCACCCTATGGTGATTTGAAGCTGTATGTACCCCAGAAAAAATATGCTCTTAAGCCTAATCCATTCCTGTGGGTGTAGACCCATCATATGTAAGATCTTCTGATGAAACTAATTCAGTTAAAGAGTGGCCCATATCATTCAGGATGGGACTCAATACTGGAGTCCTTTAGGAATGGAATGAATACAGAGGGAGAAAAAGAGAAAGCCACTAAAGCAGAAGCCAAACACAACGAAACCCAGAAGAGAAGAAAGAGACCAACAGATGCCACCTTGCCCTGTGGCAGAGGAGCCAAGGATTGCCAACAGCCAGACTTCAGGAAGAAAGCATCACCTTGATGATTGCTTAATTTGGACATTTTCAAGGCCTCAAACTAAGCTAATAGATTTACATTGTTTAAGGCAACCCATTTTCTGGTATCTGCTTAGAGCAGCCTAGGAAACCTAAACATAACCCAACCTTCAGCAAACACCACCCTGATCAGTAATCAGCCACCAATGCTGGGGTAAGACCCTTCACCAGAGAAAAGATTATGAGTCATTGAAGACTCAGAGGATAGTTAGCATTATTTACAATAAAATATGTATTTAACATTTTCTACTGTGAAAAAAACATATATACAAAAAAGCAATAAATTTCCAAGTACATTTTAACAAGTAGTTGTAAATAGATTTTAAAGTTTGGTATGGGTTACAGTTCCACGATTTTTCATTTTTTCTTTTAGCTGCTACAAGATACTGGAGATCAAAAGAAATATTTATATATTGATTCAGCAGTCATATTCATTTGTTAAATCCTATATTCTCTATTATACTCTTCCTTCACTTTTTTCTTCTTTTTTGTGAAAAATAGCTGCTCTGGTTTGCTAGCTGCTGGAATGCAATATAGCAGAAACAGAAATGTCCCAATTAAAACAAGTCTATATACATGTTCAATTTAAGGCATCTGGGGAAAGATACCTTGGTTCAAGAAGGCCAACGACGTTCAGTGTTTCTCTCTCAGCTGGAAGGGCACATGGCAAACATGGTGGTGTCTGCTGGCTTTCACGTGGCTCTACCAAAAGGGACTCTCTCCCAAATGTTTCCTCTTTTAAAGGATTCCAGTAAGCAACTCCACCTTCAGTGGGTGGAGACACTCCTCCATGGAAATCATCTAATCAAAAGTTACCACCCACAATTGGGTGGGTCACATCTTCATGGAGACAATCAAAATGCTCCCACCCAGCAATATTGAATGAGGATCAAAGGGCATGGCTTTTCTGGGGTACACCACAGATTCAGACTGGCACAATAGCATATATATACAATAAAGCAATACATTTCAAAGCACATTGCAATAATTAGTTGTAGAACAGATTTCAGAGTTTGTTATGGATTATAATTCCAAATTTTTAGGTTTTTATTTCTAGCTGCTCTAAGATACTGGAGACTAAAAGAAGTATCAATATACTGATTCAGCTCTTATATTCATTTTTTAAACCCAACCTTCTTTGAATAACTCTACCATTGCCTTTGATCTTTCTCTCACTCTTTAAAGGTATTTGGCTATTGCCATTCTAACTTTTTCATGTTGAAGAAGCTGTCAATAATATGGGATAGGAGGATGGAACTAACTGATGTTCTAGAAAGGGTGACCCCTCTAGGTTTCAGGACTTATCTGGTTCAGGGACCCATCTGGAGGTTGTAGGTTTCAGGAAAGTTACCCTAGTGCATAGAACCTTTGCAGAATCTTATGTAATGTCCTATATAATCTTTAGGATTGGTAGGAATGGTTTTGGTCTGGATTTGGCAAGTTATGATAGTAGCAATCTCTAACAAACTTGCATAAGAGAGACCTCCAAAGTAGCATCTTGACTTTATTTTAACTCTCTCAGCCACTAATATTTTATTTGTTATGCTTCTTTTCCCCCTTTTTGGCCATGATGTAATTGTTGATCCCATAGTGCCAGGGCCAAACTCATCCCTGGGCATTATCTCCCATGCTGCCAAGGAGACTTCCATCCCTGAATGTCATGTCCCATGTAGTGGGGAGGGCATTGGTTTTACTTACAGAGTTGGGCTTAGAGAGAAAGAGGCCACATATGAGCAACAAAAGAGGTCCTCTGGAGGTGACTCTTAGGCATACCTATAGGTAGGCTAAGCTTCTCTACTACATACATAAGCTTCACAAGAGCAAGCTTCAAAATCAAGGGCTTGGCCTATTGATTTGGGTGCCCCTAAAGTCTGACACAGTATCTGGGGTTTCCCCAGCAGTAAAATTTAATAGTTCCATATTGTTTCTGCCATCCCTCAAGGGATTTTGCCAATACTTTTCGCTTAATATACTCTGGGATTTCTCTAGGCATTACATTAAGCTATACAGTATTAAAGACTCTCATTCTTATCCTGGGCTCACTGGGTTTGGATTGTTTAAATGATCTATCCAGACAGGTTGAGTTATATTATGTGCTATTGAAAATTTAGGTTCTGGACAAAATAAGCCTTTCTTCTTTTGGTCTCAAAAAATAGGTGGAGTTCTAAAATACAGACAATGTCTTCCTTACCCCTGTATTCTGAATTACCTTAATCCTGACTTTGTTTTGATCTCCAAATATCAGGTATACATATATAAAACCGCCCTTCAAAATCCAGAAATAATTACCACTCCAGACTAAATGTGACTGCTATAAGAGCTTACAGTTTAAGCCCAAGTTTTCTTATGAGTGTTTTCTAAACGAGATCATACAATATTTGCTCTTTTGTTTCTGGCTTATTTTGTCTCACCAAATGTCCCATATATTCATTCACATCACTGCATGCCTTACAACTTTGTTCCATTTCATAACAGCACAATGTTGGATCTATGTATATACTGCCATTCACCAACGTACTTCTCAGTGTGTCTTTCAGCCACCTTCATCGGCTGGGCCTTATGTAAATAACATCCAAAGTCAACAGTCTATCAATTTTAGACAATTTCATTTTTCCCAAGAGGAAGATAGTCAATAGACACACGCTCACCAAATAGAAAATCCAAACCTCTCCCTAACTGTTGTCCCTCCTCCCATTATGTTACAATAAAATATTTTAATTAAGGTATGCACATTGTTTTTCATTAGACACAAATGCTATTGCACACTGTGATGGTTTAAAACACAGTATAGTGTAAACATAATTTTTATATGCACAAAGAAACTAAAAAAACAAAAATGTTTGATTCATTTTATTGTGATATTTTGCTTTCTTGAAGTTGTCTGGAAATAAATCCACAATATCTTCAAGGTGTATCTCTACAAAGGACACTGGTAATGGAGTAGGTAAGACAACCAGTAAAGGGTGCATTGTTAAACCAACTGTCACAGTGAATGATTAGAAATTAACCAACTGCCCACAGGGAAGCTCTAATAATGGTGCATAACATGTACCTCAGATTCTCCTACACATGCATAAAGCAGCTGAGGTTTCTGATAAAAGCTACTGGTTGAAGGTTGCCCACCCCCTCGCAGGGGTGTTAATTCCCCAGCATTTCTGTTCAACGTCTTAAAAATATCATAAGACATAAATGCTGGTATTTGAAGTTGGAAAGCATCTGCTAAAGTGACTTTGAACATTTACTGAGCCTCTCTGAGTCTTAGTTACTTTATCCATAAATTAGAGATGATAGAAACTTCCTCTGCCATTTCTACAATGTAGTGACATATGGGAAACTGTTACCACTCAATAAATATTACCTCCTCCCCCAACCTTCAGCAGTCAGGCTGACATGGATCTACTGGGCAACCCATCACCTATCAGATATCATCTAGTTGTACAATATATGTCTTCTTTACAAAGTACCCAACAGGGCCCCCTGCCCTTTGCACATATTATGCCTCTTTGGACTTGAGCAGAATGAAACTAGGCCATTTCCACAGCATGGTCTGGACACTGTCATGTACCACTATCATATACACTGTATCACTGTCCTGCCCCCATCTGTGCCACACGGCAGCCAGCCTGAGATTATATTTGACTTTTTAATACTCATTTTCCACAATTGACTCTAAAGAGACTTCAGCTTAAAAAACATAAAAATATATACACTACTACTAAATGAAGTCTTGTGTACTTTTTCTTTATACTCTAAAAAATTGGTTAAAAACTATTAAATTAAGTAATTAAAAATAATTAACAGTGTTTGTTCTCCCCAAATTGTTCAGTTTGGTTTAATAATCTAGCCTTTGATATCATGACTATCAGATGGATCTACCTGCAAATTTTATACCTTATCTCTGTATATTAAGATTTTTCTTTTTTCCAAAATTTCTATTACTCTTGCTTTTCCAATGTGATTTTTCTTATTGGGATAAATTGCATACTATTTACTGTTTCTCCCACCTTTTTCCTCTCTCTTCTAAAAGATGAATTGTCGACTAGATAGCACAGATGTCCAATAAATGTTCTGAATATCACCAGTTAGATCTACTAATAGCAGCCAGGGTGACTGCAGTCTCCATCCTTGCTCTGTCTTTTGGGTTGTACTTTGGTTCTTTTCTCACGGACATCACCAAATGTGACCCAACAGAGGACAATGTACAATCTTCAACTAAGTACATAGCACAAGAGCTGAAAAACGTCTGCTATGTCTACTAAAGAGGACTGCCTTAAAGAACTTTCAGAAATGTCTCTAGTGTATTTCCATGTTTTAAATGTCTCTTAATCTTTCAATTGAATTTAATTAGCTAACCTTCTTTAACATCGATGAAAAACTTTATACTTTTTTCATGCCTCAAAAATATCTTCAATGTTATTCACGAAATTTTTAAAATTTAAAAGTACATTATATATAATATTTTGCTATATATAATATATAGAAAATTATAGTATTTTAATAATAATATAATAATATAGTAATTCAATAATATTACTATCATTAGTCTCAATAGCAGTTTAGAAGAAAAAATATTTTTTAAAAGGAGAAAATTAGGGAAAAGTTATAAGTATATTCAAAATTTTCTCTGAAAATGAAGTATTTATGGGTTTTGAGTCTTATTGAGAGATATCACTCGTACAAAAGAAAATGCCAAAAAAAAAAAACAGCTTAAAGATAGAAGCTCTTTTTTGGCACTCTTTTGTCTTGACAGCATTTAAAATTCATAAATATCATTCACAGTAAGTAACAGGATAGTAGGTCACAACAGATGGCCTGATCTTCCACTCTCTCATATCATAGCCTATTTACTTTTAAAGATTTAAGTAAAATTATTCTAACAAGAAAAACATTGTTTTGCCATTTGTTCTAAGAAAAAGTTTGCAATCATAATGAAAACTCCTGTTAATCAGCTTTGCTAAGTTAAAATCTATTACCTATCAATATTCATGTTTGGTGAGTCACAAGTGCTCCCTAATAAATTTGACAGATAAAATTGGTACATCAAAAAATATGGCACTGAGGGCGGGCAATGATGGTTCAGTAAGCAGACTTCTCATCTGCCATGCTGGGAGCTTGAGTTCGATTACCAGTCCTGACCCATGCAAAAATTAAAAAAAAAAAAAATATATATATATATATATAACACTGAATAAAGAACTCAATTGGCAAGGAAAAGAACTAGTTTCAGCAGGAAATGACTTGAAAGAGAAATGAGCCAAGAGTTTTGAACAAAAGTTTTTTATTAATACAGGAGTTTCGAGTTTTAATTTTCTCAAAAACCTGGGCATATATTATGAACACCTTTCTTTATTTCATGTACATATTTGAGAAATAATTACATATTCATCATTAAAGTTTTCATTCAAGGCACTTTGAATCTGTTTGTGTAGAAAAACACTATGAATTGATGTAAGTGAAGAATAAATAAAAGAAAATAAAGCAATGGAGTCATATGTGAAGTTGACCTATTATACAAGGAATTCATTTCAAATTGCCTTATTGAAAGCACAGGATTAAAATATTAGATTCATCCAACTCATTCTTTTCATGTCCATAAAATATCTCATGATTCATATTTATATTTATACTATATTTAAAATATTTTATCTTAGTATATATTTTTAAATGCATCAAAATAAAAAATTAATAATACATATATTTATATCATATTTATATATATTTATTTATATTTATATTTATACTAAAATACTTTATCTTAGTATATATTTTTTAAGTGCATCAAAATAAAAAATTAATAATACATAGAAGACATATTTTCCTTTTGAAAAGCTACAGAGTTTTTTTTAATATTTACAAGCTTTATTTAGCTGATAACTATTGAAGCAATAATATATATGCACATTAAAATGATAGTAATAATAATAATAATAACTTTATTCAGACATAGCATTGAAGTTTCAGGTTAGGTGCACATCATTCTTTAACAGCACTACAATAAAATCTGTAGGTTTCCTACAACATGTTTCTCTTACTACTAAGCCAGTGATAACTTAGCTCAATGATTAAGCAAATTTAATACAAAACTTTATTGGATTTATTGACTAGCTAACTCAGAGCACGAAGGCCCTAAACTAATTAGAAATTCAGTGATCCACACAAAATCATCTCCTTCTCTGACGCTTGAAAATTAAGTCATTTTGCTATGTTTGGAAAAAGAGATTCTCTCTAGCTACTCTTTTATAAATGGTATTATTCTTGAAAAAGGCCTCAAATAAGTTTATCACACACACACATGCACACATATATGTGAATACACACATGCCTATGATATATGCATACAATACATGTATATGTAACAAATACATATAACATGTATACATATATTATATTTATTGGATATATATTTAAAATGCATATATATTTAATGAAAGGTAAATAAACTGGGTATTATGGATGGAATCTTTCTCCACTATAATAGGTTCTTTGCTACAGCTTTTTTTTCATGATCGTAAAAGTCATGCTCTTTGAAATTTTCCTTTCTTTTTTTCTCTACTCAGTTCATACCTTATCAATCCATACTATCAAATACCTATATATTTGATAACTTAACTTACTCCATGAAGCCTTCCCTGATCATATATTTAGAATTGATCTCATTCTCCTTTGTCTCCCTTAGTCTTTTTATTGTCTTATTGTTCTCAAGACCATCTATTTTAAATAAAGGTTTATGTACGTATCTGTCTTTCTTACTAGTATGTAAATTCCTTAAGAACAGGGACTTCTTGTTTCACGTACACATTTTATATGTTGAGGACTATGTTGTTTTGTTTTGTTTTAATCATCTTTGTGTCAATCCAGCATTTAGTATGTGCTTGGATCCTTGTAGTTTCCCAGCACTGCTTATTTAAGTGCAATATTTATCTTAAAGTCCTTTTCAGCATTTAGCACAATAACTAAACTACTATGTGTGGAAAAATGTTTACTCAATCAAATTATTGTCTGGTGGACATCTAAACTCCTTAACACAGAACCATCTACATTGTATAGCTTCAATATATGTGATTATTTACACTACTATAGATTCTTTTTGTTCATAATATTTTAAATTTCCTTAGTTTAGAAATCTATAACTCCCAAGTTTTAAAATTTGCTTCAGGTTGCTGAAAAACAAAACAAAACAAATGCCTGAAGAGCTTATTATATGAGCTATAACTATTGAACCATATCATATTACAATAAGATATTTGCTTCTGCAGCATGAGCGCAACTGCCCTCTTGGTTCAATAAGTGCTCGTAGTGTAAGCTTAGAGCAGAGAACTAGATTCTTTAAAGTGAAATGCAAAGAATCGCTAGTCTTAGAATGTACAGCTTAAACATGTTACCTAGCTCAAATTTGACGTTCAAGTGAAATGTTTCCCTATTTGACTATGTGAATATAGTTTTGAGTTCCTAGCTTCTTTTAGTATTTGTCAGTTTGAAAACTGTTCATAAGGAAAGGTTTTTTCAGTATCATATTAGAGTAGTTGACATGTACTGATCTGGCTGCCCAACATCACTCATTTTATGAGTATCAATCCAATATTCTTGATATTGGAGAAAAATGTGCAGCAGTGATGAAATAGAGACAAAGACTCTGTTCTGAGAGAGATCTCTACTACTATGCATCAGATTGTGGGTGGTTTCTTCTAAGAAGAAAGATAGAGCAGGGTAGGAAGATAAAATATTCCAACTGAACTTGGCAGGGTGTTACATTTTGGAAAGGCTCATGAGGAAAGGGTCATCTGTTAAGATAGCACTTGCACAAAGACCTAAAGGAAAGAAGGTAGAAAATCTGCAGCTATCTGGAATAGGATTGGGGTGAGATGGGAGAAGAGCAGAAGTGATTCCAGAAGAGAGATAGGCAATGACTCTGCTGTAGAAGTAGGATAGACATGCTAGGGGACAATAATGATGACTGTGTGGCTACAACGAAATATGTGATAGGGAAATGACAGAAGACAAGATCCGAGAGCTAGGAATAAGAGATCACACCTCACAGGACTTAATAGACCTGTGAAGATCTTTATTTTAATACAAGTGCTATAAGAAGCCATTAGATTTTGAACTGACAAGTTGCATGATCAGACTTCAATGTAGAGTATGTTCTGTGTTGGGGCAAGAATTGAAATAAGGGCATAATTTTAAAAGGTTATTGTAGCTTCAAATTGAGAGATGAAGGTGGCTTGGTCAGAAGTGAGAGTAATGAAAGTTGTCAGATGAGAGAAGATTCTAAACATATCTTTAAGGTTGTTACAATATTTATTTTCTTTAACTTTTTGAGTTTAGAGTATTAGTGAAAGAGAGAAGTCAAGAAAAATTAATAGGGCTTTGATCTGAGCCAGTGGTAGCATAAAGTAGATATTATCAAGACAAGACAATTTGGGAAGTGTAAGGCTGGAGAGAAGGAGTCATCAGGATAGTTATAGTATTTAAAGCAATGAGACTATAACAGCAAGTAAAGAAGATAGATCTGGGAGCTGGCATGTTACAATATTTAGGGGTTGGTAAAACACAGAGAAAGAATGGCCAGTGAGCAGGAGAAAAATCAAAGCTAAATGAAGAAAACAGGTCAAAATCTATCCAACTTTGTCAAATTCTGTGGGTAAGTTGAGTAAGATAAGAACAAATTATTGGTGACTGGATTAGATAATAAGTAGGTCATTAAGAAATATGAAAACAGCTTCATGGAGTGTTGGAGAGGAAAGCCTCATTGAACAGGATTGAAAAGGTGTACATAGATCTAGTAGGTACAACAAGTATAGACAGATTTTCAAGGGCGTTTGTAAAGGACAGAGAAATGGAGCAACAGGCCCTTGAATTGGATGTGTTATCAAAAGATTTTTTCTCTGTTTCAGTGTCTCTCCTAGGCAATAGAATATTTTTATACAATGATGAGAATTATCCAATAGAGGAAAATAATGATGATGCAGAAATGAAAGGAAATAATCTCAGGAACAAAATCCATAGTAAGTGAGATTCTATGGGAATCCAGTGGAAACAATTATCATAAACAGAAGAAATAATTCATCCATCAAGATAGGAAAGAAGGCAGATTGTGTCGCTGCATATGCAAATACATCGGTAGATTCAGAGGGGGAGAGAATCTATATTCTCTTCTGATTGGCTCTTTCCTTTTTTCCCTTTCTTTCTCCCTCTCTCTCCCTCTTTCCTTTAACTAGTGAAATTTGAGACCAGCTTATTGTATGTGTGTGTGAGGTGGGGTAGGGTAGGGTAATAGAAGACATTTGAGGAGACAGAGTGTATGAAATAGTTGCCTGAGTAGAAGAGTGACTAGGCTGGAGTTAATGACATTATCTCAAGAGAGTGAAACAAAGGTGGAGAAGGGCACTCAGGTAGATGGGGTTTTCAGGGGTTGGAGTGGAGTCAGGCTTGTGCCACTACAGTAGCTGTCCTCCCACCACTGGTTCCAGGAACCCAGCAGCGAGAGTTCGTTGGTGGCCTCCTGAGTAGCCACCTTCCTCTGGAAGCCTTTTCTCCTCTGGAAATCTCCCAAACCTGATTCTCTGATCTTCAGGTAACTTCTGTGATTGACTCAAAAATCTTCCAATAGATGTCTTTTTCTGTTTACATTAACTAGAACTGGTTACTGTTTTGGCAACTAATAACTCCGAGTGAATTGGTAATCATTAGATGGAAGTACTCAAGAATTGTGGCAAATATCAGGGCCCTAACTGGAAAGATACCCCAAATTAATTAACCGAAGCTAGTGGGCCATTTACAATGTTTGTTTAAACTGATCCTTGTCAGTAAGATGATTGCATAGCACAGTCCCTATGTGAGTGCCTCTAAAGCTGTGAGTGGTACAAGGACATCAGGTGGTGTATTTAGGGTTTTAACCATCACTGTCAGGCATGGAATGTTATTATAATCAAATCCAACCAGGGATTTTGTAACTAGGTCAAGTAAGAAACATATTTCCCTCTAACAAGCCATATCATGTAAACCATTCACAGAAAGCGTACAGAAAAAGTCACTTTGGGGAGCACTATTAGCTATTTTTATATGCGGTAAATATTCCAATATAGAAATGGGTTACCTGACCCATGGTACACACACACACACACACACACACACACACACACACTTTGATAGTCTTAGAGATTTCCTGAAAATTCCATCAGGTGTACCTTAAAACTGAGAGAAATGGGGAAGCTAAATAAAATTCAAGCCCACATCCATAACATAAGCAGGAATAGTAAAGATTTCTTATGAATATATCAACATCTAATCAAATCACAATACTTTTATTTATTTATTTATTTATTTTTTTTACATGGGCAGGCACGGGGAATCGAACCCGGGTCCTCGGGCTTGGCAGGCAAGCATTCTTACCTGCTGAGGCACCGTGGCCCGCCCCAAACCACAATACTTTTAACATAACATGGAACTAACAGTAATTAGCTCACAGACTACATGTCCTACATTGCACAGGACAATCTAGATACCCTGAATTTTGTCCTATTCCACCATTTTGGCCCATGAACATCTAACATTGGAAGGATCTAAAAGTGTCTGTGTTTCTTTTACCTGGAACCCGGGAAACACTAAAATGCCTTAATCATATTTCCTCATCAATTTAAGATTTGGAAAGTGGTGAATTTTTTTCATAAAGATGTATTTAATTTAAAATTGTGGGGCACTTACCCCATGCCCGTATTAAATGGCGTTGCTTCTACCAGCCATTCTCAGCAGAATTCATTGAGTGTTCAATGAACACAGCCTCTTTTAAATGTCTTGTATAAATATCTGCTTTCATGCTTCCCCAGGAGAAATGGGTGATGGACTTCATTGTCTCAACATTTTAAGTCATTTTTACACTTCCCTTCTAATCATTGTTTAGTTTTGTTCTTTTTTGCTAGCTTATTATTAAAGCGCTTATTTCAATGGGAAGGACGCCTTCCTTCACTTGAAGTGTAATCAATAGGACATTAATTTGACTTTAATAAATTTTTTTCCTGCTCTCTAAGCAATAATTTTGCTAGGAAAAAAGAAAACGTTGCAGGTAAAATCATGAAGTAGATTGTGATTTCATTTGAGTGTGGGCCAATTCTCCTGTCTGGGGCTCCCACATTGTTGGTGATTTGGGTCAACGTCTATTGTACAAACCAAAATTTGTCCTTCTTTGAACAGTGTCTCTTATTCCAAAATTAAACTGGTTTTCTCTCTGTCCTACATTCATCCATCAAATTGTTGCTATCAAATGAGTCTAGCATAATAACAGCCACCAGTATTGCCTGAGCCTTACACTCTGCCAGGGGCCTTTATAAGTTCTTTTTAAGAACCAGTTCATTTAATGCCCATGTGAGGTGGGGATCTTCATTGCTGGTTTACACGTGAAAATCTTTGTCCAGCTTAGAAAAATGAACTTAGGAACTCAACTTTTTTTTATGACATATTCAAGGTATGGTCTTTATAATACTAACTTTTGGATTTAAAAGTTTTATGAGTTTATGAAGGTACTATATGAATGTGCCTGGCTCAACTTTTTTTGTTGTTTGGAACACATGAAGAAGATAAAAAAAATAACTTTCTGCTAAACTGCTTCTTTAGTAAAAATGGCAATTTTAGCATTACTCTGAACCATTCTTAAGGAAAAGCATTTCTTTTTAAAAATTATTTTCAATCTTGCATCATCAAAAAAGGTTGCAAGTGTTCAACTACAAGAATACCATGTTTGATTGAATTTTCCCTGCACAACTCTTTCTATATAAAGTTTATATCGTTTGCAGATAGGCTGATATAAAGAGAAAAAATCAATTTCTATCCAGCATCTTTGTGTAAACGTGGTCACCTTTCCGTAATTCTCTGAAGATAAAGTCTAAGAAGACTATTATTTGTCCGAGTCAACTCAAACGCCAGACCAGAGAGGAAGCTGTAAAATGCGGCCTGACAAGTTTGTCACAGCTCATTTAACTCCCTGTACATACTCCCTCACCATCCTACTTCATTACAAAGAAAATCCACAGGGATCTACGTGGAAGAAATGCTGTGGTCTCTGATCATTTGATCTATTTTGAAATAGCATACACTAAAACATTATTTTTTACTCCCCTACTAAGACATTGATCAGAAAAACAGCTTTTGTGTCTCTAACATGTATTTGGTTCTGCCAGGAGGTAATCTGATTTTAGCTACTCCCATAGGTTCATTCTCATTTTGACCACCAGAATTTGGGAGATACAATGATTTATTATATTCTGTAAAGGTACGTCCTCTCAGTCCAAAATATAAGGAAATGAGCTGTTTCATATGATCAGTTTGGAAAAATAATTTAAATGAATAGACCTAAATATGAGTATTGTTTTTGTGATTTTTTCCTAAATTTTCTAAATTTTCTGTTACATATATAAAAGGTTTATACAATACACCATGGCTAACTTGTCCCTTGTCTTTATGCTAGTCTGAGAAAGCAACTATGTATATGAATGTATGAATAGAAAAGCAGATATTGTGCAGCATGAAGCTTTATGACAAGTTTCTTGAGCAATATTGATCTGGCATGTTATCACGTGAATGGGCAGAGGCACAGTACTTCATTTTTCAGTGGACAGATACAATCTTAGAGGAGGCTCTATACACCTTATTAAATACCATACTTTGTTCTTTAGGGGGTTTAAATGCAGAACCCATAAATCGAACCATTTTCTAAAAATAGCAGTATGAAGAAAAGTTCACAACATTTTAACAATAATATTCTTAAAACAATTATAACTTGTATCAATGGCCCTGCTCTACAAAGATAGCTTAGATATAGCAATTCATTCTAAGCAATAATTATGCCATATGCTTTGAGTGGAGAAAACGGATCATAAGTGCAAAAGACTTCTTGATGCTGGTCTTACTAGTTTCCAAAAAGTTGCTCATGTTAAACAGTGTCTTTTCAGAGCCACAAGGTCAAGCCAGTATTAAATGTTGTGTAATTGTTGCCTTTTCTCTAGAAATGAAGTTCTGTTTTGCCTCCTGAGCTAAACCATGATTCCACTTAAAAGAAATGTGTGAAATAATAATATCTTAAAAGTCTAAATACTAAGTATTAAATTAATACTAAATTTAATTTAGTATTAAATACTTTTTATTTAATACTAAATACAAAGGAAATAAGGTTTATTTCTATTTAAAATAGAAATAAACCTTATTTCCTTTATCCCATCACAAAACCTTTATTTAAATATGTCTTGTGTTGTGACTGAGCAATGATATTACAATATAAACTGATGTGTTTTGGCAGGTGGCAGGGTAGATGGGTCCTTTTTGTTACTGTTGCTTTCTCTTTAACATAATGACTCTTCCTTAAAGAGCTCTAGTCTTGATCCAGTCTGCACCTGAAAAGCTCATTAAAATGACATTGCAACACTGCATGGGACCTACCACAGACAAAGGACAGAGAATCTGTAGGAATAAAGCCTGGCATTGCTACTTTAAAATAGCTTCTCAGGGGATAGTAATGAGCAGTCAGGGTTGAGAACCACTTTACTAGAGATGTCAAAATTACCTAGGTGATCAGCATGACTAGATCTTCGTGAAATAATAGAGATACTTGCCTGTTTATGCTGCTCAACACATCATGCATAATGTAATGTAACATCTATTTCACTAGGGTTTTTAATTATAAATCAGCATCATAATTTAAGGTGCTCATGCATGTAAACATTCGATGTAATAGGCTACAAACACCAACAGAGTAGTGGAATCAAAGAAAGAAGTAATTTGCTATGATTCATAATTTTCCCCCCTCTCGTTGATGTTTATAATCTACATAAATATATCTGGAGGAATAAGTATATCTATAATGATCAAAAACATCCTCTCAATTTCTTATGCTTTGAATGACTTCCAGAACATAAAAATTATACAAGATCTTTGGAAAACCTCACTTGGGATAATGACTTTATCTTGCAAAAAAGGAATCTGTACATTAAGTGTGCATTGAGAATCTATATTACTGTTGCTAAGGCCAAGGCTGATTATAACTAAAACTAAGCATAAAATGTTATGAGTTGAAACATATTGGTGAGGCCATGAAATCTAACTTATCAGCCAAACTCCCCTCTCAACCCCACACAATTTTCTCTCTCTGCCTCTCCTTTATCTCTTTCCCACACACACATTCATGTACACACTTGATTCTCTTTCTTGAATTCTATATGGTACTGTGAATCAGGTCTCAGTATAGACAATTACTCCTCTTTTTACAATGCTATTATTTCTTTTAGTTCAATAAAGATAGGTTGGAATTTTTCAAAAGGATAATTTTCAAGAATCAAGATAAATGGAATGGATAGAATATATGCATATTTCCCTGACCTACTACATTTTTTTTTATCATGGGCAAGTTAATTAAAATTGTCAATTCTTTGTTTTCTTATCTATAAAGTAAAGCTAAAATTAAATTTCTCTCAGCTACCTTATAGGAATAATGGTAGAACCAAATGAAATAATTCCTTTTATCAATGTGCTCATGAGATCTTAGTTGTAATTCAAATTTTTAGAAGAGGTTTAATAAAGGAGGCACCCTAAATTCTGATATCTCCAGCTCTCTTTTCATGTGTATATGTATTATGTATTACTATGTATTGTGTATATATATATCACAAGAAGAACAAGTCAATTCACCTGTGGCTCATGTCTGTTGCATGAGTTTACTATGATAATCAATTTGCATATAAATGGGAACATCAAAATCCAAAACCATCAGAATAGACCCCAGAGATTGCAGTAGAGCAGAATCAGGTAGGATTTTCCTTTAATAAGGGAAAGTGAGGGAACTTTGTGGAATTAGCAGACTCACCAACCGGAGTTTACATCCAGGAGCACATGGTGCCATCCTGTATGAGAAAACACTGGGAACAAGATTACGTTTCAGGAAGAGATTTAGAAAGTGCATGAACTAGAAGAGGCAAACCCAGAAAGGAATTGCTTCTGGAGGAGAGGAAGGCATATTGGGAGAAGGAAGGATTTCTTGAAGGCTGAGACAATAATGAAATAAAGTACATTAAACAATTGGAATAGGGTCTATTTTATTTATGATTCAATTTCTTAAAGAAACTTCCCTTTACTCTCTCAATGGAAGAAGACACTCAAACTAAGAAATTCAGGTAAGACAACTCAAAAACTCCCCTTTTCTTGAGAAACAAATATTTAAACTGTAATTCAGGTAAAGAGATGAAAATCTGCATATTGTGAGGGCATATATGATCCTTGAGGAACTTAAACTGGAATGGTTAAATAAGAGAGCTATTGTAAGAAAAACTATTATTTTAAAGAAAAAATCACTTACAAAGGAAATAATTTTTGACATCAGACTTCTCAACAGCAAATTAAAAAGCAAGATAAAAATAGACCTATGATTTCAAGATATTCTAAGAAAGAAGCTTGAACCATGAATTCTATATCAAGACAAGCAATATTTCAAGTATCACGGCTCAGGAAATATTGTACTAGCATGTACTGCTTGAGGAACTTCCTAGAGAAAGAACAGGGAACTATACTGACCGCTCTTTATGCCTCAGCACAGTGGCACTGGAGGAGCTGTTGGACAAAGTCAATTTTAGAACAAAGAACAGTATAGGGGTAAAAACAACATAAAAAAAAAAAAAAAACCTGACTTTCATAATGAAAATAGGTCAATTCATCATGAAGAAGCACAATCCTAAAATTTTATATAAATGATAACAGAACTTTAAAATACATGAAACCAAAAAAGTAGTGTAATTGAAAGGATACATAAAGAAATCCACAGTTTTATTTAGAAACATCAATACTGTTCTTTCACTAGGAATTTATGAAGAAACTTAGGTCAATATATTCAACAATGTATATGAATGGCAAATTCCATAAAAAGCACAGATTGCAAAACTGTCTAGCAAAAAAATGGAAATATGAATACCCTATATCTATGAAATACCTTGAATTTTTACTTAACCTTCTGATAATGCAACCTCCAGAACCATTTGATTTCACTGTAAATTAATCAAGCATTTAGTAAAGAAAAATACCACTTCATTAAAAATTCTTTCAGATAATACTTTGCAACATATTTTGCAAAGTAAAATACAAGGACAGCATCACACTGAGTTTATACCCATAGAAAAAGCATTATAAGAAGCTAAACTACAGACTAATATTCCTCAGGAACTTAGATGCATAAATCTTTAATATAATAATAGGAGATTGAATACAGCAATATATGAAAATATAATACACCAAGACAAAGTGTTGCTTATCCCAAGAATGTAAAATTAGCTTAGTGTTCACAAATTAGACTATGCAACCTACCATATTATCAGAATAAAAAAAGCAATTATGACCATCTTCATAGATAAGAAAAATTGTTTGACAACATTAAACAGCTATTCAATTAAAAACTCTCAACAAACTATTAAAAAAAAGCTTTATCTACCTTTAATATAGAATATCAGTTGAAAACCTAGAGATAATCTTTATAGTTAATAATGAACTGTATGTTCTCATTCTAATTTTAGTATCCCCACTCAGTAATACTCTCAGCAATTAACTAAGAATTAGAATGCATATGGATTAAAAAATAAGTACTAAAACTGTATTTATTCAAGGAATTATGGTCATATACCTAGAACATACGAAGCACTCTAATAAAAAGCAACTGCAACTAATAGATAGAAACAGTAAAAATTACAATTGAAATTTTTAAGACATTGCTATTTACAATAGCCTAAAAACATCAAATATTTGGAAATACATTCAAGAAAATGCATGCAAGATCTGAACATGAAAAATGCAAAATTGTATTGAAAGGTACTGTGTGGTTTCAAAGTGTTATGTACTCCAGAAAAGCCATGTTCTTTTAATCCAATCTTGTGGGGGCAGCCCCACTGCTGTGTGGGACCTTTTGATTAGGTTGTTTCCATGGGGATATGAACCCACCCAATCAGTGTGGGTCTCAATCCTTTCCTGGAGAAATTTATGATATCCAGAAAGGTTTAAAGGAGGAAAACATCCCAGGAGAAGTCAGAAGGATGAACAGAATAGAAAAGATGTATTTTGAAACCAGCCCAAGATAGAAGGGCCAGCAGATGTCACCATGTGCATTTCCAAGTGACAGAGAAACCCCAGACGAAATTTGCCTTTCTTGAATGAAGGTATCCTCCTGTTGATGCCTTTCTTTGGACATTTTCATGGCCTTAGAACTGTAAATTTGTAACTTAATAAATCCCCTTTGTAAAGTCAATCCATTTTTGGCATATTGCACTCTAGCTATATTAGCAAACTGAAACAGGTATTATAAAAAGATCTATTTAAAAATGGAAGTATATGCAATAATTAGTGATAAGAAGATTCAGTAAATTTAAGATATTCCTTACTGATTGGTTTAAAGGAATGACATTCAAAATTCAGCAAAAGTTTTTGTGGAAATTGACAGGCTGGTCCTAAATGAAAGATTTCTTATATAGGACATTAAAAGCATGAATTACAAAAGAAAAATGTTAGTTAATTTGAAAAATTTTGCTCTTCAAAAGCCACTGTGAAGTAAAGGAAAAGGCAAGCCTTTACATTCATGCATATCTTAATATACATAACCGTCGAAAGATTTATTCAAGAATATAAATAAGTTAATCACAAGATATGTAGCCAAAAAAATCATGGTCAAAATATTTCAATAGATATTTGTGTTAGTTAGTTTCAGTTGTCAACTTGGCCAGGTGAGCATACCTAGTTCTGTTGCTGCGGACACAAGTCAATGGTACGTGAACCTCATCTGTTGCTAATTACATCTGCAGTCGGCTAGGAGGCGTGTCTGCTGCAATGAGTGAGGTTTCACTTTATTGGCTGGTGCTTAAATGAGAGAACAATGTAGCACAGCCAAGTAGCTCAGCATCTCATCTCAGCACTTGAAGCTCAGCCCAGGCCTTTGGAGATGCAGAAAGAAGTCACCCCGGGGAAAGTTGTTGGAACCCAGGGGCCTGGAGAGAAGACCAGCAGAGACCATCTTGTGCCTTCCACATAAGAAAGAACCTCAGTGGAAAGTTAGCTGCCTTTCCTCTGAAGAACCAACAAAATAAATCCCCTTTTATTAAAAGCCAATCCGTCTCTGGTGTGTTGCATTCCAGCAGCTAGCAAACTAGAACAATAATTAATCAATGAAAATATATTAATAGTCAATAATCACAAGAAAAGGTATTCACCATCAAGAATTATTGGGGAAAATGAAAGTTATAACTGCAATGAAATGCTACCATCTATTAGAGTGGCAGAAATTTAAAGTTCTGGCAATACGTAATATTCACACGGATATAAAGCAATGGAAATTTTCTCACATTCCTGGAAATTTAACATGTTTCAACCACTGTTGAAAATAATTTGGCAGTTTATTATAAAGTTAAATATAGACTTACCATATGACCCAGAAAATTCAGCCTTGATTTTTAGCCAAGAGAAATAAAAACAACTCCATAGAGAGACATGTACATGGATGTTTGTATTAGCCTTATTCACATAGTAAAATCCTGGAACCAACCGACAGGTTAACAGATAAACAAATTGGGATATTTCCATACAGTGAAATACTATTTGGCAACAAAGGGGGAAAGAAAGCAGAATTTATTGACGTATTGAAAACCATTAATGAATCTCAAAAATACCATGTTCAATTAAAAAGGTCAGATTCAAAAGGCTACATACCATATGATTCCATTTACATGAAATTCTAGAAATGACAAGATTGATTTATAGTGACAAGGAGCAGACGGGTGGTTGACTGGGGTGTAGATCTGTACAAGGGGAGTGCTGGAACTTTTCTGGGTGGAGGAATTGTTCTGTGTGTTGCTTGTGGTGGTGGTGAAGAGGTATGGAAATTTGCTAAAATGTATCAAAATGCATAAGCTTGAAATGAATACATTTTATTGTAGGTAAATTATACCTCTCTAAAGTTCACTCTTTTTAAAAAGAGAAGACAAAGTCAGTGGTTGTGATTTTCTTACCTGACAGGTTAGACTGCAAATCAAAGATATTTAACCAAAAAAAAAAAAAAACTCTAATGTTAAAGGCTATAATTCACAACAAAGACACACAGTTATCAGTATCTCTGAACCAAAACACGTCTTTTTTTTATTAATTTTTAAATTTTTTTTTAAATACCAAAAAAAAAAACCCCACCAAACAAACGCAAACATTCTAACTTTTGATCATTCCATTCTACATATATAATCAGTAATTCACAATATTATCACATAGTTGCATATTGGTCATCATGATCATTTCTTGAAACATTTGCATCTATTCAGAAAAAGAAATAAAAAGAAAACAGAAAAAAATTCATACATACCATACTTCCCCACTCCTCCCCCTCACCAATCACCAGCATTTCAATCTAAATTTATTTTAAAATTTGTTCCCCCTATTATGCATCTTATTCCATATGTTTTACTCGTCTGTTGATAAGGTAGATAAAAGGAGCATCAGACACAAGGTTTTCACAATCACACAGCCACATTGTGAAAGCTATATCATTATACAATCATCTTCAAGAAACATGGCTACTGGAACACAGCTCCACATTTTCAGGCAGTTCCCTCCAGCTTCTCCACTACATCCTGACTAACAAGGGGATATCTATTTAACGCATTAGAATAACCTCCAGGATAACCTCTCGACTCTGCAAAACACAATGACTTTTTAAAGCAGAAACTATAAGAGACACAAGGAAAATATACAAAATAAGACTAAAATATGAAGTTTTTAACATGCCACCCTCAGCCAAAGACATATCACATGAACAAAAATAGTAAAAGATAAAAGATGTCATCAGTAGGATAGATATTATGGACATATTTTAAACTTTACCTGCAATGATCCAGAATGAACTTCCTTTCAAGTTCATATGAAATATGTTAAAATTTGACTACTTAAAATATTAAATATTATATTGAATAATAAATCACCTTTACTATTAAATATTTTAAGTATTTTAAATGCTTAAAAACCCAGTATGAATTATAAGTTAAAATTGTAGAAATCACATTCAAAGAAAGAAACAAAAATCAAAAATTTGTCTTCCCCCAAATTTAAAAACATATCTCTATATTAAATGATTTTAGCCAAGGTTAATATAGAAACTGATTTTGCAGTTTCTAAAAGATCAAGACAATAATGATAAAACCATAATACACTGGAATCTACAGAATGCAATTAAAGATGTGAGCATGCAGAATTCATGATCATATATACTTAAGTCAAATAAGTTTGGGACTAACTATCCAGTTCCATCAAAAAAATAATAATAATAACAAAGAAAGAAAGCAGGACAGGTAAAGTAAAGACAAAAGTAGGGAGAAAACAGAAAATGGATTAGAAAGCAGAAAAACAGTACATTGGTTAAATAACCTACGATGTTTCCTTGAAAAAGTCATTGAAATAAATGGAGAAAGCACATCTGTAAAAAATGACATGGATAATAACTATTAAAACAGGAGATTTTGAAGCCCATATTGCATGAATCTATTTAAATATATTTGAAAACATAGATGAAATGAGTACTATTCTAGAAAATTATAGTTTACTAAAAATTCATCCACAAGTATGGGTGCAAAGTTGGTTCAGTGGTAGGATTCTCGCCTGCCGTGGTGGAGCCCTGGGTTCCATATTCAGCCCATGCACTTCCCAAAACAAAATAACAAAAGAAACCAATGACAAAACAAAACAAACAACAACAAAAAATTCAACAAATCTGCAATAACAGATACTCACATGGAAAAAGAATGAAATGTGACCCCGCCATACAGCATACAGAAAAAAAATTTCACCCGAAAGTATAAACAGACTAATTTTCATAGAAAAACACTACGAAATATCCACAAATCTGGAAAAACATGGCCCAGAGAGTTTCATAATGTAAATCTGTGCAATATTCAATGGCCAGATACTGTCAGTTCTCTTTAAACTTTTCCAACCAAAGAAAAATTCCAAAGGTCTTTTGTTAGTAACTAATTGCAACATTGAAGCTCAAATTTTATAAGGTTGCTTTATAAAAAGAAAACCACAGATCAACCTAAGTTATGAATGCCAAACAAAAATCCTAAATACAATATGAGCAAAGAAAAGCTAATGTTATACAATAGTATGATACAAAATAACACATCATGAATAGGCTGGGTTTATTCTAGGATTGTGAGAGTTGACTCAGTATTAAGGTATCAATATAATTCTAAGCAAAAAATTAGTGTGATTATCTTGATAGATATTTAAAACACATTCAACAAAATGAACACTTATTCTTAAGGAAAAATCATACAATAATAAATTGTGAAGCACTAAATGTGTTTCTAAAATCAGAAACAAGACAAGGATGTCTGATGACACTACTTTTATTAGATATTTTATTAGACATTTTAACCAAGGCAATCTGAAAATGAGAAAACAATTGGAACATTTATTTTGGAAAAGTATAGTAAAACCATCTCTACTTGCAGCTGTTATGCTCACGTATACTTGGAAAATGCAAGAGACTCAACAGAAAGAAGAAATTATTGTTTGTCCATTCCAATTGCTAGTACATTCTTTACATTGAGAAGAAATTTGTGTTTCCTTAAGGACCAGCCAGTGATCTTCATTTTGCTCTGTGAAGCCAAACAGAGTATGAATCTTCTTTCACATGACAGTTCCTTTATGAATTTACAGAAAACCTTCATCATTCCCCAACGTCTGCTTTTCTTAAGGATGTCTGAACCTTTTAAATAGTCTTAAACTAGAGTTTCGAGTCTTCTCTTCCTCCCCTTGCTTCTTTTTTTCTATGAAATCTATTTTGTTAAGATCTGTCAACACCAGAATAAGTTGAAATTCAGCAAGTACATTTTCCTCATAATGAACTAGAGCCAATCTATTGCTTTACCGAATCTATAGGGTGAATATACACTTTATCATTTAAAACACGACACTTTTGAGAGTGAAAAGGGGTACTATTAATACTTAGGCAGGACAACAGGCGTAAAATGAATCTGTCCTTGGCAAACAGGGACATGTCTCCCCTCCTCCATTAATCTGCATTCTATACTTCTGGTACTATAATCTAAGATTTCATTATCTTCTCTGTTTATGAGGATGGGTGACCTTGAACAAGTTATGTCATTTATCTGAGCCGCTGTTTTCTTATCCATAAAACTGAACAAAGAATTAGAAATCTCACATGAAAAATTAGGAAAATAGATTTTCCAATTGTCCAATGTCATTAATTTTTGTTTATTTAACAAAAGTGTACCACATGTGGGGGAACATATTATCGATAACTACAGAAAAAAAATTTGTCACCAAAGAGATACATAGTTCACATTCATTATCTCTGGTCCTCACAAGGAAACTTGCATATAGAAGATATGCAATAAAAGACTTGAGATTCAAAGTTGAGAAATGATTGCTCAGGGTAGAACACCAGCAAGAAGTGAGACTGGGCTCTGCCTAACTTACTTCTTTTCTTTTTAAAAACTATGGAATTTACTCAAGTATTCACAAAAATAATAGCAAATAATAAGCACAAATGCACCAACCGCTCAACTTCAATAAATCATAATATTTTGCCATGTTTGCTTTAGTCATATTTTTAAAGAGGCAAACACACTATAGAGACAGATGCATCTATAATATCCAGGTCTTCCTAAATCACATTCAACTTCACCTCCCACAGGAGTAACCACCATTATTTATTTGTTACATACCTGTTCCAGAAACATCTATATAGTATCATTTTGCTTTTGTGATATTATATATGGGATACTACGCTTTTTGTATTCTTTAGCAATTTGCGTTTTTTCAGCTTAATATTTTTTATATTCATCCAACTTGATACACGCAGTATAAAATTACTCATTTATTCTGTACTTTTCCATTTTCTTATTGGTGAACACTTAAGCTGCTTTCAATTTTTAATGGTCGTAAACAGCGAGGTAAATACCCATCCGTCTCCTGTACGTGCGTCAGAATCTCTACCCTCAGCCTCGTGGTTCTGGGCTTGAGAGCCCAGACTTCCTTGCCAACCTGCTTCTCCTTAGATTCTGCTGAAAAGAGACACTGGCAAATGGCCTGGAAAGTGGGAGAAGCAGGGAAGGGACGGTCTTTCCAGATTTGAGGTGGCATTCGCAGCAGAGGACAGCAGGGAGTCCAGTTTCAAAGGTTGTCCATGACCCCAGCACCAGCTTTTCCGGGAGCCTTTAGGATTGCGAGCACTGGCGGTGCCCTGCATCCCCGCCCCTCACCCTCCACTGCGGTCTGAGGACCGGCCACGCTGTAGTTTCTACAATAAATTCATATAGAAAACCTCTCGTTTTGGATAGAGGTCATTCCAAATATATACAGATACATAGAAACACATAACGCGAGCATTCACACTTGTTCCTTCCTAGTTTTCGGACGTTCTCAATGTTTCCATCTGGTGCTTATTAAGGCAAGCATAAATTATTTGATCAAGGGGTTATTCAAGACGGAAAATTACAGGCTTCAATAAAAAAGGTATTAAAATTCAACGCATCAATTCATGGAAATTTCCTTTTCTTTTCATTGTCTGAGTCTTAATGAAATGCAAAAAAATACATAACTTTATTTATGTTCCTAATATTTCACACTATTTGAAAGTGTATCTGAATATTCAGAATATGCCAGGCACATTAATTAAAATGGTGAAGTACATTTAATGCATGCTAATATTTAAAAGGACTTCACATCATGAAATCTGTTTTATTAGCTTTGTAGTGGAAAGAATTGGAATTAAATTATTATAAATAATGATTGCTGAGCCGAAGAGTGCTATTTAATTTTCTTGAAAATTAAGTCAATAATGGATTATGAAGCCTAGAGATGAGTACACTTAAACAAAAACTGAAAAATATAGAGAATAATATTTTATATATTGATTTTATTATGGCACTTAACTATAGCATGAATGCAGAAGTTTGTCTATAGGACCCTCATATATTCATCGGGAGCAGAGGGTAAGGATTAGTGGTAGTAGTAGCGATTCAACATAGGTTTAATGAGATGAATGTAGAAAATCAGTCATAAAACTTCAAAAGAATCTGAAGCTACTGTGATTTATTGGATCTTGGAAGAAGAATGAAAGATGTATGAGTTAAAGAAGTGGAATAACAGAAGGTATCTCTGTTTCTGCCATCAAGATGTAATTGTTCTCTCAAACATTGGATCGTTAGATGTCTAGCACGAACATATCTGTTCATAAATCTGTAATCTGATTATAGTCTTGAATGTCTCTGCTTCCTATAACTCATTCCTTAAAGAAACTTCAGAAAGTTATCCCCTTTACATAATACAGGTTGTGCAAACAAGTTGCCTGTTAATATGTATGTGTATGGGGTATGGTGAATCATGTGTATGTGTGAGAGTGGAGGAGTGAAAGGGGCAAAAAGAGAAGTTTACGGTATGCTGATAGGAGATGATAGGCCTGAGTGAAAAAATATACCCCCACTTTATTTATCAAGAATTCTGTAAAGGAGCAACCATTGATGACATCAAAATAAAGATGTAGAAGACTTGAAAAGGAAGAATAAAAATTAACACTTTGCAGACCCTGTTATTTATACAAACACAAGCACCCAAGGAACGTATGGTGAGTAGTGAATAAAACAGAGGACCAGTGAAAGAAAAATATAGGGGAGAATATATCCTGACATGAAAGTCCCGGATTGTCGTCCCAGCTCTGTCCTCAAATGCCAGTGGAATTTTGCAAACAGCACATTTTCTCTTTAGGTCTTCTTTCCTAATCTGAAATATAAATCAGCTGAAATAGATGATTTCTAAGGTTTTCCTACTCTGACACTTTGACACTGAACATTCAGACTTTTCTTCATAGGCTTAGGCTCAGGACAAGATTTTGAATGCAGGAAATTGTATGAGGCTCAAGACAAGATTCTGAACACAGGAAATTGTGTATGAGACTCACATACTTTGGTTGGGAAAAGATAAGTGGCATTTTTAGGGAAATTTTAGCTGCAACTAGCTAACTACTAAAAAACAGCCCTGAGGTAGGCACATTTTTATATCTGTTTCATTTGATCCCAATGATTTTTTTAGTTAAGTACCAAACTTCTTTTGTAGCAAGGGTAAAGGAAGAAACAGAGAGGGCTGACATTTTATTTGAAATCCAAATCTACCTAATGCAAGATGGATTTGGCTTCTCCATTACCAGACACCCTTTCTGTCAATAAAAACTTAAGGAATTTAGGAAAGAATATTTCAGAGGTGATTTATTTCACATTCGATCATAATAATCTCCACTTAACATTTTAGGTGATTTAATATGTATCTAAATGATGTGAAAAAATGAAGAAGAGATTGATGGCTTGGAAAGTTTGATGCAGAAACACTTCCAGTGAAATATTCTCTTCCGAAAATCTCTCTTGCACAGGCTGCAAAGCAATAGCTCATGAGAAAGGGTTATACTCAATCTGAGAGAACTTTAGGTTTTAATAGGAAATCATCGTGACTCTTTAGTGCTCCAAATTAATTTATAAAATATGTTTTGAAATGCTTTTCATGCTCTTTAAATTTTATGGTAATTTCATTACTATAATCACTCTGCTAATTAACAATTGCAGTTTCTTTCTAGTGATTAACAGTTTTTTAAAAAATTCTGGCTAACTTGGGAGCTTCTGAAAATATGCTAATAATGCACAGGTTATTACTCAACAGTGTTGGAGAATACGGACAATGCCCATTGTACCCTCATAAAAGTAAGACATAAAACAGCCTAATAGATTTTTCCAACTGGCACAAGAGGGATTTCTAATGATACCTGAATTTGGCTCTCCAAGATGGCTTGGCTAAACTTTGGAGAGCCATCATGAAGCTTTGTGCAAGATGATTATTTAAAAATGTTTGCTATGGAAATATTTCATACAGATGTATATGTATATAAATTATGTATATACATATACATTACCAAAATTGTCTAAAGAACCCCATGTGCCCAGCACCAATTCTCAATATGTTTCTATTATTGTTTCATCAAGATGATTTTTTAATATAGGATCTTTCGCCACAAGGATCTTGATGAAGGAAAGAATACATAAGATTGTGAATGGAGGGCAGAGCACATATCTCAGATATGCCCAGGTACAGATATTCCATGTAATGAGTGCGAAACAGTGGAATGAACTCTGGACTGGAGACCAAGAGATCTGGGCTCTTGTGCTCAGACTGTCACTGACAGTTTTGTGGCCTGCAATTATTCCCTTAACCCTTTTTCTAATCTATATAATGGAGGTAATATTAATGCCCTGCTGACTTTAGAGCGTGTTGTGAAAGTGAATGAATTTCCACAGCATCATGGGAATTTCTCTAAAATAGAGTTCAACACACTACATTAAATTTGTTTACTTATCCGTCTTCCCCATTGGGATGAAGGCTCCCTAAACTCAGGGATTTTATCTGATTCTTCTTTGTATCCTAACACATTGCTGAAACACAGTAGGTCTGATAAATACTCGTTGAATGAATATATGCATTAACTGAATGGACTCTGTTTAGCACGCTACTGATATTTTAGAAGAATGCCAAGTGATTCCCCAAAATATAAATACCACCACTGAGATTTGGAGGGTGGTTGGTGAGCTCAGCTTACTCATTTATGAAATTAGTGAACCCAAAGGGAGGATATGCAAATAATTATTTGAGGGTAAGGAGAAAATAACTAGAACTTAAAAAAAATCCAAATTAAAAAAAAACCACAAAGTTTTGAAGACATTTAATATTCTTAGTGACCCTCCCTTTCGCTCTCTGTATTTGAGATGAATACGTCTTATCGTATTCACAAAGTGGTTGGTCCTAAAGATGTTGGTGTCTTCACATGGTCACATTTTCAGCTTTGTTCCGTGCACTGTAAACCATTAAATAGACTTATGGATCTTTTTATCGAGTTTAATAAAAAGTAACCCTCCCCAAATGGACAATTAACAAGAATAATTTTACAAAGAAACTGCTCAATAAAAATAATTGCTAATAATGTAAAAAAAGCAAAAAACAAATGAGAAGATTTACACCTTCCTTTTTTACCTAATATGAGCTTTTTTGGTGGAAAAATTATGAAATTAAAACAATAAATCTAAACATTCTATAAAGAAGTTAAACAAAAATGTTTTAAAGTACCCAGAGCATCATTAAATACATAAATTCACTACATATGCTATTATTGACTGTCTCACTAAAAGATAAAACTCATTGATTTTAAAATACAGTTAATTTCTACACATCTTTTGAATTCTATTTTTGCATATATTTGTGATATATGTAATATATTGTTATACTACACTTATTGCAACAGTAGCACTAATATGATTTATAGATAGATATATGTTAGGAGAACATGCACAAGATATTTTATTGCTTATGAGGTTAAAAAACTTTAGACCACTGAGAAAAAAAATGATTTAGCACTAATATTTATTTGTCCCATGCCATAAGATATTATGAAATGATTTCCCAATTATTTTAATCCTCATGCATTTCTATAAATACAATTTTATTTAAAAAGATATCATGATTAGAGAAACTAAGAATTATAATAATTAAATTAGTATTGATTTAAGATTATCTTCTATGATTGTTCCATATATTGTGGGTCTCTTGTTCATTTGCAGTGCTGTATAATCTGCATGTGATGGCACCACAAGTTGTTTCCATATTTTATCTATTGCCTGAATTGTTGCTAAGAACTTTTTTGCATATTTCTCTTCCAGCATAAATTCAAGAATAATTTTATGATATATTTCTAATAAAGGAATTATTGGGTAATAACAAATTTGCATATTCAACTTTACAAAATAATGCTGAAGTGTTTTCCAAATTGGTCATACAATTTACACTCTTACTATCAAAGAGAGGTGTCTTAATTAGTACTTAGTGAACACTATCTTAGTTTTGTTAGGCTGCAATCACAAAATACCACAAAATGGCTTGGCTTAAACAGCGGGAGTTTATTGGTTTGCAGTTTCAGAGGCTGGAAGTCTCACTTTCTTCTGAGGACTGGCAGTTTTCTGACTGGTTGGCAATCCTCAGGTTCCTTGGCTTTTAGATCAAATGGAAATTTCCCCTCCTTTCTCTCCAGGTTCTGTGGATTTCCAGTTTCAGCTCCTCCCTGTGGCACTCTCTCTGTCTCTCTCTCTGCATTTCTTCAGCTTATGAAAGACCCCAGTAACACAGATCCAGGTTCAGCTTCATCTCATAGGGCCACACTTTTAACTAAAATAACATCTTCAAGAACATCGTATTTACAATGGGTTCACACCCACAGAACTTCAGGGCAAGATTAGAACCAGGTATAAATTGGGATACATACTTCAACCTAAAACATAGTTTCTCACAGTGGTCTTAATTTCATTTCTCTCAATAGCAATGCAATTGAGCATTTTCTCATATTTCTTATGCAATGGCTATAAAGTTTTTATAGTATCTTATCAATTTTAACTTTCCATATTCAATCCCATTTTTTAAATTTCCATTATGATCCGTGATTTGGCACAGCTACTATTTAAATATATGCATTTAAAATGTGTTAACATGTAAGGGTCATGTTCTGGCATCTTTTGGCTACAGCTTTCTAGTTTAACCTAATTGTGACTAGGGGACATGGTCTCTATGATACCAGTTCTTTAAGATGCGTTGAGAGTTTCTTTTTGTTGTACTATGTAGCCAGTGTTTGTAAATGTTTAAATTGTACTTAAGAGTTCTTATAAGATGTTGTTGAGTAAGAAGTTCTCTCTGTTATCTGTCATTAAGATTTTACATTTTTAGCTAAAACATAACATATTTGCAAATAATTGTTCTATTTGACCTATCAGCTAAAAAGAGAATTGGGAATGAGCCTCACCCTAGCATCATGGTACTGACAATGCCTTCTTGGGGAAAAGGTGGAAAAGAAATGTGACAAAATAAAATATCAGTGGTTGAGAGAGTTCAGATAGAGTTGAGAGGCTGTTCTGGAGGCTGCTCTTACCCAAGCTTCATTTAATACCGCTATTACTGTGGTTTGCCAAACCCCAACCAAAACCATTCCTGCCAACCCTAAAGAACACGTAGGGATTTATCCAAGATTCTACAAAAACTTCAACCACTAAGATGACTTTCCAGAAATCTACACCCTCCAGATGGATTCCTAGGCCAGATAAATCCTGAAATTCAGAGGGGCCAACCTCTCCAAAACTTCAACTAGTTCCATCCCCCTATCCCACATTATTGATACTGCCTTCCAATATAAAATAGTTAAAATGGGCATAGTCCAAACACCTCTGAAGATTAAGAGAAGGATTAAAGGAAAAGGAGAAGTTAAAACAAAGATAAATTCTAACAAATGAGTATAACTGCTGAATCATTATACTGATATTTCTTTCAGTCTCGTGTCTTGGAGCAGCTAGAAGAAAAAACGTAAAATTGTGGGACTGTAACCCATACAAAACTCTGAAATCTGTTCTATAGCCACTAGTTACAATGTACCTTGAAATTTATCACATTTTTGTATATATTTCACAAAAAAATTTAAAAAAGAGAGAATTGTGTTCCATAACCCAAATGTGATGATGAGTTCATTGACTTGTCCCTATTACTCTATCTTGTCTTTTATATATTTGAGGTTTAAAGTGAATACACATATTTCCAATAAAGTAAAATTTTTGCCTTAGATACTAATTGTATTTATGCCTATTAATGTTTTGGTGTAAAGTATATCTTACCTGATATTATTATTTCAGTGCCAGCTTTCTTTTTAGTTAATATTTGTCCAGTTATATGTCTCTCTTTTTTTTTAACTTCCTGTGTACTCTAGCAAATAGAATATAGATTAGTTTTTAAAATCATTACAAAGCTCCAGTATAACTGGAAAGTTCAGTCCCATTCATATTTATATACATCCACTCATATTATATATATATTGCACATATGTATATGTATACACATATGTATGTTTTCTTTGGGATTCCTATTTTTCCTATGCTGCATTTTGCTCCTCACTCTGCTCTTTTCAAAATTTATTTTTCTTTTGTTGTTTTCCCATTTCTTATGGTCTCTACTACTTGGGAAATTGTATACTGAATCTACTCTTTTAGTAGATATCGTTAAAATTCCTTTCAACTTACTGGTTTCTATTCAGTACCTTAATACTCTTTTTAAACAATATGAAGACTGTGAAAGACTTTAACCAATGTCATACTTCCTGACCTAAATCAGCTTCATCTTTTAATACTTTAGTTACCTAACTTCTAATAATATCACAAATTAGACACTATTATAAATATAATAATTATAATTAATCATTTCAATAAAATAATTTTTATATTTTTCTACAGATATAACAATTTCCTTATTCACCATTTGGTCCTTTAATTTTAAATCTTCATTTGGGGATTGTTGTCTTTTATTTTTTTCTTAAAATTCACCATTTTAATGAAATATTTTAGAAAAGTGGGTGGTTAAATCTATCCATTTTTATTTACCTGAAAGGTGCTTATCTCTTCTTTCTAAAAGACAGTTCTTTCAGTTTCAAAGATTCTACATTAATAATCTTTTTTATTCATGTTCAGTACTTTAAAGAACATCCTACTGCTTCTTGCGTCCATTAGTTCTCTGGCAAAGTCTTCTCTTAGAATGAACATTGTTCCTTTGGGGTAATTTGTGTTTTCTCTGGGTGATTTTAAGATTTTTCTCTTTCTACTTTGATATACTGCATTTTCTCTAAATAATAAGTTTAAGAGGTGGTTTCCTTTATTTATCCTACTTGGAAAAGATCATTCTTCTAGTGTTTGTATATTTGTATTTTTCTCTGTTCTAATAAATTCCTGACCATATTCTATTTGAATATCATTGTGTCTGCCTTTATCGTATTTATCTTTCTTATAGATTATTTTCTTATAGGGCTCCATTGTGATTTGAAACTGTATGTGCCCAGAAAATCATGTTCTTAAAGCTAATCCACTCCTGTGGGTGTAAACCTATTGTAAGTAGGACCCTTTGATGAGGTTACTTCATTAAGGCGTGGCCTAGTGGAGCCTTAATCCTCTTACTGAAATCCTTTATAAATGGGATGAATATAAAAAGAAAGAGAGAACGCCACAGAAGCAAGCAGCTGAAAGCAAGGAAACCTGGAAGAGCAGAGAGACACCAGGAGGCACACCAAATGCCTTCCCATGTGCCAGAGTCCAGGATCGCCTGCAGCTGGTCTTTAGGAAGAAAGCATCGCCTGGATGGTGCCTTGATTTGGACATTTTCATGGCCCCAAAACTATAAGCTTGTAAACTAATAAATTCCCATTGTTAAAAGCCAACCCATTTTATGGCATCTGCTTTAAGCAGCCAAAGAAACTGAAACGGGCTCTAATTAGATATATACCAGGATTTCCCATTTTATCTTCCATGTTACAAGTTTTTGTTTTATTATTTTTTTCAAGTTGATATCTTTTTGTCTCTTTATGCTGTTTTTTTTTTGGAAAATTTCTCCAGATTTGTCTTTAAGTTTATAAGCTTGGTCTTTAGTGTATAATCTTGTAACTTAACTTATACATTGGATTTTTAATTCTAATTACTGCAGTTTTTACTTTAATACCTTTATATGAATTATTTTCAAAAATAACTGGTCATCTTTTATAGTCTAAGAGGTTTTTACTCAGCTTTAATTTCTTCTTTTCTTTTTTAAACTTTTCATATATGCTATGTAATGAGATGCATGATTCTCTGCAGTGTCTGTTTTTACCCTAAAATGTGTTGCTAGTTGTTTCTGCTGATCTTCTCAACATGACTTTTCTTAAGATAGAAGTTTTTTTAGATATAGATACTTTTTCTTTGAATTGTGGGTTCATATTTAACTTAATTCTGTGACTGCTGAAGCCCTTGAGTCAGGGTGGTTTCCTTCAGAAACTTTCCCTTCAGAGTTCCAGCTGGAATGCAGGAGATTCAGGTTCAGCTTTTCCATGTTGCAGAGTCCTAGAGGTAGGACTTGTGCAAGATGGAAAAATTAATAAATTTTTTCCCTACTAATTTTTTTTCCTATTTCACTGTTTCTGCTCTTTTTATTATTAATCTTTTAAATCCTGGCAGGAGGCTCTTCAGAATAAATTCTTTATCAAACTAAGCAAGGGCTTAGTTCACATCTGCATTTTACTGATGAGGAGACTGAACCCTATAGAGTTTAAAGTAATTTTTCCAACGTCATACATGTGAAAAATGAAAGGGTTAAATGCAGGTCTGATTCAGGATTCCATGCACTTAACTACTAAGCACGTTGCACACCAATAAAATACTCTGTCATTTAATTCCTGACAGAATGCCATAAATGCTATTATTTCTGCTACGGGTGCCAACATACAAAGAGCCTCCAAGTTTATTTGTAAATGTTTGAAACCAGTTATTTTGCATCATCAAACACCAAAGTCCTATTGTACATATATCTGGAAGGAGTTATCGGAAGGCCTAAGCCTAAAGGAATATTACAGTGCAACCAGAGTCCCGTTTGAAATTATAAGATTATAGTGCCAGTACCTTAATGTAATTTTCAAATGCTATGAACGATACCTAGTAAACATTCCTTAGCTATTGTCTCAGATCCTCTACAGATTCATTATTCATTCAAACCATGTGAAATGTACTAAGCCTACTAGAGTAGGTGTTTAATGAATATACATAGAATTCATTGGGTGATGGAAAAAGACTTTGCAGTGATTTTCTACTCTGAAAACTAAAAGTTAAATATGGCCTTCACTGTTAAAACAGAGGACCCTTAAAAACAAAAGCAAAAAGAAAAATCCTTTATTTTTCATTTTCTTCCATATTTACATTTCATATGCATATTTTGTTTTCTTGGCAACAGAGACTATGGGCTCTCAGGACTTACTCTCATCCCAGATCTTTTGCTGTCAATGTTGCATTTGACTATGACTCGTAACAGTTTTAGCCAAAGTTTGCCTTTACATTTACTCCTTCATAATCTTGTTTGCATGAGTGCAAATCTTTACTGGTTCATTCATTTCAAAAGGAGCAGGGCAAAATATTTTGAAGAGAACTGGGATTTGGAATTTAAAACATGTTTTTTCTCTAAGAAATTTCTAAAATTATTGAGGTTAGCTTTGGAAATGGCTATGGCTCACACCTCTTCACAGCTAATATTGATATTGAATTGTTCAATGAATAAGAAATGTATAAATTTCAAATTAAGTCAACTCAGATCACACTAAAAAGAGAATCAGGAAGACGATTTTCTAATTATTCCAAATTTAATGTTAGCCAAATACTAGAGACAAATGAGATAATGTTTTCTTTAAACCATCATTTAAAAAAGATTTTGAAGAAAAGGCTAAATTTTGTCACTACCAAGTATCTGAGACTTTACATTAAAAATTGTATTTTTAATTATTCAAAATGATTACACTGCTCTAATTGGAAATAAAAACTATTATGAAAATTGCCTATTTGAGAAAGAAAGTTTTCATTTCAAATCTATAATCAAAGTTTGCTAGCATATAAAGTATCATAAAAAATGATTAATATTGGCCTTACATGTAGAATAAAAACATAAGAAACATAGCTATAGTATTCAGGTCATTGCACTAAACACAAAATTTTCCAGTTAATTTTTATAATCATTTACTCAAAATAGACTCCTTGCCTGGAAATATTTAATCAATACTGTATTTTCCAGTGTTCCACAGTTTATGAAACTGTGTCTTTGAAGCTATTTAATAAAGAACGATTGTTCCCTACTGTTTGCTCTTACATTTTTCATTGCCTTCTCCAGTATCTGATGAAAAAATATAAGAAATGCACATATGAGCAAAAGAATGTATGGGTGGATTTAATCTCATAGTCATTCATTTTCAAAAGCAAAGCACAGAGATTTCTGAATTGTCAGGTATGAATTCAAAGGCCTTTTTTAATAGGTGCTTTTTTTTTTATAAAAGCTAAGTGTTTTGTCAGTATTCTGAGAAATAAAAAATAAAACCATTTATAAGAAATTGTTAGTTTTTATAAGAAAATTAAATAAAAATTTCTTCCAGGAATACATTTGTCTAAAACAAGGTCAATAGGAAAAGAATAGCAAAGTGCTATCAACTTTGAGGTTTGGAAAATATGTTAGGAATCATTACTCCTACTTCTCTCTTTCATAGTGTTTGTAACACCAAAAGCTTGTAAAACCTTGTATAATACTCATCCTGTAGCATCAAAGAGCTTTTGCCTGTTTGCATGCTTTAGTTTAAATTTGAGAGGTATTTTTCCCATGATACTTACAAACATTTAAAATGTGTGGTTTTGAAAAGAAAGGGGACACAATAGCCCCTGCTAGAGTTTTGTTAGCACATTGTTGATTTAAACACACATGCACACATACAGATTAGATGAGACAGACAGATAGATAGATAGATAGATAGATAGAGATAGATAGATAGATAGATAGATAGATAGATAGATAGATAGATAGAGAGATAGATAGATAGATAGACAAACAGGTAGACAGAAATAGATGCATTTCAACAGTTTGAAACACAATTCTATAAAAATAAACTCTAAATTGATAATTATTTCTATGGGGACCTGGAAATGTGATGGAGATAAGCTCAACTATTTTAAGAAGTTATGATGAATTGATAGTATTTATAGAAGAAAAATATTTTCTAAACATACAATTTTCACCAAGACACTGTGGACTACTTCACGCATCACTTTTATGGAGCACAATTAAATATCTAAAGAAAACAAATTGAGTCTAATTTTGTCAGATAGGCACACTCCAGTCTTACTAAAATCCAGGGTCATACTACATAAAAAAGAATAGATAATGGTATGAGCATATGTATGTATGGAGCAGGATCTCTTGAGCTGCTGTGTATATTAACTATTCATTGTCTGACTCCTGCATTTGATAACAGCATAAAATAAATTGTTACATATGGCCATAGAAAGAACAGTTCTTAAAAGTTAATAATTCACAATCTTGAGACTTAGAGCTTGCTCAACTTAATCCATTTGACTCAATGAAAATAGGGTTGGGTTTTTATTATTTAATTTTGTTCTTTATTTTAGTTTAATTGATTGCTGGTTGTTTTACAGCAAGGTATTACTCAACTACTTGAAATAAATAAAAGCTTTTAGAGCTATAAAAATGCATATTTTATATGGTATAAATATTGATACACTTTAGAGTCTTGCTTTTATATAGAGGCTGGTTATAATGATGACTAAGATATCAAATAATCAATGTTTAAAATATAAAATCCCAAAGATATCTCTCCAACAAAATCGATCTCCAATGTCATGTTTCTCCATCATTCTCAAACAATGGAGAACTTGAAAGTTATTATAAGGTATCACTGGAGAATGAGTCTCTGACTCCTTTCCCAGAAAACAACAAAAAAAGTAATCATAAGTGAAATCAGTAATATATAAGGCAGATAAATGTAAATAGAGTATTCTATATTTGCATAACACTAAATAAGAAAGCATGGCACTTAACATGAATGTATTTATACAGTTACTCAAAGAAATAGGCAGGGGACATATGGGAATTCCCATTATAATGTAGATGAAAGATGCTAAGGCTTAGACAGTTTAATCAGTAGCAAGTGGAAGGACTCAGATTTCAATCCAGGCTGTCTCTCTCTGAGTCTAGTAACTATCCCATCAAACTTCACTATCTTATGAAATCACCTCAAACAGATTAAGGCCAGACTTAATACGTCAAACTAATTGTGCCAGCATCATTTATAACATCTTCCATCTTGACACAATGAATCCATTTGTTGGATTTACCTCCACAGGAGTGTTAGAGCTTCACCTTCTCCTCAACACCTTATGAGGTTCCAGTACAAAGGAAGAGGGGCAAGGAGTTGTTTCTGAGCCAATGGTACTATTAAACCAACGAGAAAGAGGCTGGGACTTTGGCTGAGATGAGCAAAGTGCCCCAACTATCTGACTTCCTAAAATATGGTCCTCGTCGATGATGTTGGGAAGAAGACCTGGACAAGCTGTCTTTAGAAAGCTGCTTATACTAAATCAGGTCAACAGGATAATTTCAGGTTTGGATTCAATATCTAAAGTGAATGGTTCGCCCCTACAATAATTAACAAGAACACCTCCTTTTCCCTCTTCAAATGCCCTACTATATGTATTCATAAATATCAAGACTCATGATATGGATTTCTACTCTGGCTTGTAGGAATATGTACTATTCAAGGGCCTGCGTGAGTGCTAGGAAAGGTTTCCTCTAATCCTTTTGGGTGGTTCTTGCCCTGGCTTTACATGCAAACACACACACACACACACACACACACACACACACACACAATTCTGACTACTTTAGGGGGATCCTCAGCATTTTGTCAGAGTTCTCTGTCTGTACAGCTCTCTCCTCTTAACCATTGTGACCTGCACTACAGAGGGTCACAGTCAGGAGGAAATGCCTTGGTCTCCCGATTCTTCCAGCTCCATCTTCTCAATTCAGGGAGAAAATGAGGCCATGATCAGGTTCCGTCTCTCCAAGCTGTGGCCTGGAACTTTTTGTAGTACCCTGGCCAATCTCAGCTCATTCCCTTTGTTTCTCATTTCTCAGTGATTTCTATCTTTCATTGTCTGATGGTCAATGTGTTGAGAACTGTTGCTTCATATATTTTGCTTTCTTTTTTAATTGTTTCTAGAGGGAAGGTAAATCTTTCCCTTTTTACTTATGTTCCATCATGAATGGAAACATATGTCCTCATTCAGACTTCTTAACTTATCTTTACAAGTAAAGAATTCAACTCGTCTTCTTAAACCCATCAGTTTTTCAGCAAAGATTTATTAAGAATTTCTTTTGTGTCACGTGCAGTTTAACAACAATGAGAAATACACAGCACTTTGCCTCAAGAGCTCAGAGATTATTGTGTGCAGCAGACACACATACAGCAACTGATAATTTGTGCAATTGCTCCAAAACAAGCTTGAACAAAGTGCGATGGGAACATGGTATGTGTTGCTCCCACTAGGAGATAAAATGTTGAGGGCTTACTTATTTCTGTAGCCAGGCATTTAACAGTGCTGGTTATACACTGGTTAAGCAACAAATGTTTGAGCTTTAATAAATATGTAGGTCACCAACATGATAAATCATTGTGATAAATCAGGATTTGGCTGACTCCAGTTGACCTTTTCTGTATAAAGAAAACTTTGTAAATTCTATATAACACATCCTTGTTGAGATTATAAGCAAGAAAGAGTGTATTTGATGACAAAATATTTTATATCATAATCTATTTTCTTTATCAGGTCTAGAATTTTAAGATTTAGCTTTACAATGCTTTGGAAGCTTTTTGAATCTTTATAAATAATATTTTTTTCAATTTCAATTTAACTGAGAGATGCGGTGAACTGGTAACATTGTGACCTTTCTCTCTTTCCTCTTTCTTCAGATTTCTTTAGAAGTAGAAAGGAGGTCTTGATATCTTTTTTAAGATTCCCACCTACCACAGTATTTTCTAGAGGAATATAACTCCCACAGCTAAGATGAAGAAATATTTATAAATAGTAAGTATTGAAAAAAAAAAAAAACACAGGCCTTCTAAAGGTTGTGATAAGCCTCTCTCTCTCTCTCTCTCTCTCTTTCTCTCTGTCTTTCTCTCTGGCCTCACCCTCTCTTTCCCTCCTATTTTTATTTTTGGTCTGGTTACTCAGCTTGGGAGACACACTGGGACATTTTTCCAGGAACAGAAGAGTGGTTTTGCTCAATGGGCTCTCTGGGCTGCAGCACTTGAGGGCAGGAGGGATGCCATCGGCATCATAGTCATCCTCATTATACTTGACTGTGACCACTCAGATAACTACAGTCCATGAATGTGATAAGCATTGTTCATGCATTATTGCACTTAATTCTCGTAACAATGCTATGAAATTGGTATAATTATTATTTTCTGCATTTTAAAGATGGAAAAACTTAGGGTTCAAGTGGCTAAATAACTTACCCAAGTAAAACAGCAGATACAAAATGGAATTCAAACTTGACATTTTGGCTTCAATGCCAAGTTCTCAACTACTACCCTATACTGGCTCCCTTCTAACTCATTGAATCGGGTCCCAGTATTAATAAGGAATCTGGGATTTATGGAATAAACTTCATTTTCAAACAAAGCTAAGTTATTTGGCTATTTCATGGGCAATATTCCGCAAGAATCTAAGACCAGATGACGGTCACAAGAAGACAGGGAGCCCAGATTTGGCATTGCCTCTGATGCACTTCCCTCTTATCTCCAGTGTTCCTTGAAGTGCTAAATTCCTTAGAACTTTCTTAAGAGGGCTTTATTTGTGAATACCATACAAAAAGATAAAAATCAAAAGAACTGGTCCTAGGATTATGAATCTAACAAAGTCCCTGGAAACTGAAACAATCTGTCCAGTTTACAAGGTACGAACAGTCTGCTGGTGTGACGTTTTCAGTTACACACAGATTTCAACCCGAAATGATGTATATTTATATACTGTGCTACTTCATGAAGCTCCAACTTTGCAAGACAACAGATGATATATGTTTGTTGCCTTTAGATTTACTCTGAAAACAAAAGTATAATTTTTAACGTCCAGAAAATTCATTAAACCAGATGTGCCTTAACCTGTATTACTGCCAAACAAAATAAGTGTCTATGGATGCTGTTTACATACTAACTAAAATTTTCAATAATGTTTCTAGTATTGAGCTACTGAGATATCAAAGTGTTTACCCCAAAGTGTAACCCTAAAAGAGCTTCACTTTTAGGGCTGTCCCAAGGCATACTGTACAATTTTATCACAAATTACAAATTGTTCCCTCTTGGTATTTTGAGGAAATATGAATGAATTACTTGGAAGACCACTGCATCTTTTTCAATTATCACTCTTTTATTTTTCACTATGCCGTTAGGTCTCATTTATACAAATCACATACACAAAAGCATTACTCTAACTATCTAGGAAATTCTTACATTGAATGGTATCGACTATATTTTTGAGGTCTACTTATCAAAAGGCCATCTGCAATATACGAACAACAGACCTCTAAGTACAAGAAACTTATGCTAAAGGTATATAATCAAAGCAAATCAAATTGATGGAATATACACTGGACCTTGGATCTAATACCATTAAGGGACCTGAGCTCAAGGCCTGGCTTTGCCATTTGTTAGATCTGTGATTACAAGTTTGTCAACTTTCCTCATAGGAACCCAAAAGGAATAGATGGTCTCTATAAGTCCTTCCGAACACTGATATTCTGGAACTCTATATATTTGGAGGTCATATAATTGAGGTCTGCTTATTGAGATACAACCTAAGTCAATATTTTGTGGCAGAATTTTCCCAAATATACTGTATTTTTAGTAAACAGCACTATAACTGTGAAATCCTAAGTAAGATTTTTTTTTAACCAAACAATGTTAGAACTATATTACAGTGGATTAACAATTCTCACAGGCAGAGCGACAGTAATTGGGTTGGTGCCTGCACTTCCAGGTGGAAACTAATCCTGCCCTGACATTACTGAGCAAAGTAATTAGGAAACCTCTCAATTTGCACGGAAACCATAATCATGTATATGAAGTACTAGAAAATGAAAAGTGTTTAAATTAAACCTGGCATTTATGATCTCACAGTTGCTTTTTGCATTTCTTATGAAGTGCCTTGATTTTGATACTAAGAGGATAAGGATCTATACTATAATTCCAGAAGGAAGATTTTCCTTGGCTACAAACAGAGAATTACTATCTTGATTAGAAGAAAAGCTTCCCTAAAACACAGCCCAAGGCTGAAATAAAAATCTTGGTGGGGTGGCATGATTTACTTTGGTTAGATTTATTATTATTTTTTTTGCATGGGCAGGCACCGGAAATTGAACCTGGGTTTCCAGTATGGTAGGCAAGAACTCTGCCTGCTGAGCCACCATAGCCCACAATGGACCATTTTTAACGGAGCAGAGTCTTTTGCATCTATCAAAATACTAGAACATAAATTATAGGTACACTGTAGAAAAAAAGCGCAAAGGCAAGTGAGAAATTTTCAAAAATCATAGTAAAAAATCTCAGAGATTTTGTATTTTTTGCAGCAGTTTGAAGGAGGTTGCAAATAAGCAAACATGCTTTTTGACAAGCATCTGAACTGAGAGGCATCTCATTAGCAGAAGGAGGTGGTCTGGTCAGTTCAAAGATACACTTTCAAGAGTCCCCAGGTCAACAAAAACCTTGGGGAAGCACAGAATCATCGCTAAAAGATAGTTCTCTGAAACTCCCTCCCCACCTCAAAAAAAAAAAAGGTCATAGGAAGTTAACTAACCTCATTTGGGTCATGGAAACAAGGAAACCAAAGGACTGCATAGTCAATATGCATTGACTATGGCAATATCTGTATTCAAGCAATGTTGTCAGTAATATGTCGATTAAAAGGTAAGTCCCAAATGCAACTATGAAATGGGAGTAAAAACAATACCAGATGTTGTGTGATTGCATCTAGCATAAGGCCTATTATATGGGTAATCAAATATTTATTGAATTAACCATGTACACATATATAAAGAAAACGGAATGAAAAGAAGTACGTAAAATAACACTAGCTGTGTGGTTGTAATAGGTATAAAGATTTATATTTCTTCTTTTTGCTTTTCTGTGTTCACACATTTTCAAACTTTTATTGCAAGAACTTGTAAAAGAAAAAAGTACATTGTATTTCAAGATATAAAATAACTTAGATGAAATGGACCAAATCCACGAGAGACACAATCTATCAAAATATATATGAGCTGATTTTCCAACTAAATGAGAAAATGAAGATGGAAGAATGCCAAGAATAAAATAAGCAAGTAAGACATTCATGAGCTTTCTTCAGGATCTGATGCATCTAAAAAATTCAGATATTTTTTAGCTGAATGTTTTGAATCTGAAAATTTATACTTCATAGTATCAGTGATATATTGAAGATATACTAAGTGCCCATAACCAAAAGCACTTGACATTCTTAATATCATGTAACCTTTTTCCAGACTGGAATGTAGGAACTGGTATCCTGGCATAAGACGTGGATTTCTAACCTCTAAGTGTATAAGTGATTCACCCACGGCTGCCCAGCTAATAACTTGTGGTCTCAATTTTAAGCATATGCTTCTGGCACTTGCCCCTACTTTTCGAGGATATAGTAATATTTTATCTGACCGAAACTAGCTTTTTTTTTTTTGGTAGAGCAACGTCTAGTTGAAGTTTCAACAATTTCTCAATTCTCCATGAGCAATATCCCTACATGAGATCCAAATATGATTTTCTTTTGCAATTCAAAAATCTTTATGAACAGATGATTAGAGGGACCAAGAAGTTTTATTCTGGATTCTGAAGTTGCGTACTTTAGTTATTTACGGGTATTCAACTTTAAAGACTTCCAACGTAGATCACTGTGGTCTAATAAAATATTGGTGTTACTCTTAAAGTCTTTTGCAGCATTCTTTTGAAGTTGAGTTCAATACCTTGATGCATTTACAATCAAAGTTGTTATTTTCTTTTATATTTTCTGTTGTGTCAGTGTATTGGATTTTTGAAGTACTACTTTGTCAATTGCATTTTCCTGAGACATTTGAAATTTTGTTCATTTAAAGTTGTTCTTAGAGAAATATCTTTAAAGTCACTATGAGACATCAATAAAAGGTCTGTTAACAATTCATTTCCCAAACTACACTAGCTGGCAGAATCCATGTCATTTAGAGACATTACCAAATATAGATCTGGTTCTTTTTAACACTACAGAGAAAACATTATCTCTACTTTCTCTGCAGGGCTAGGAACATGAGTTTCAGAGTCAGAGAAAGCAGGGTTCAAATCTCATTTTTATAGTTTACAAACCAAGTGACCTTGGACAAGTTTCCTTATTTGCAGACTAAGGACAATAACACTGCCTAATTTATTGCATTTTAAGCATTAATTAAATGCTTAAACTAGTTATCACATTGCCAACACCTAGAGTCAGTAAAAGGTCACTATCATTGTCCTTGTTATTAATGGCATTATTATTATTCCTGAAAGTTTAAAACTTTACATATATCATCTTCACATGAAATAGTATTAAATAAAGGTCTTAAATTAAAATTGCTGCTCACCTAATTTCTCTCTACTTAGATACCTTTCTTCCACCTCCAGATGCCAATGAATTCATAGTACTTCTGCTTCAATGGGCCTGGAATATCATTTAGATTTGGTACACCAAGTCTGTTTCTAATCTTGAGGAGGTGGTGAACCTGCCGGCTGAGGAAGAGGATGGAGGAAGAAGGCATCTGCTACTCTTTCAGGAGCACAAAGATCACCCATAGTCCCCAATATCAAAGTCTTATGTAAAACTGGAGGGTGCAAGGGTAATTCAGTGGTAGAATTCTTGCCTGCCATATGGGAGACCCAGGTTGGATTCCAGCCCATGCATTTCCCAAACAAACAATCAAGCAAACAATCAGACAAGAAATCAAATAAACAAAAAATTCAGCAAATGATGCTGCAATGAGGGGATACTCACATGGAAGAAGAATGAAATGTGACCCCCGCCATGCAGCACACACAAAAAAAAGTCTCATGCAAAGCTGTTAGGCCAATTAGCATAACTGTGGGCAAATATATGAATGTAAGAAGAACCACAAAAGGGGAAGCATTAAATTCAAATACTGGCCATACCAAAGTAATAAGAGGCAAAATTTAAAACAGAAGGAAAGTGCAAACAACTGCCTCAAACTGAAATCAGGAGAAAAATAAAAAGGCGCATTGGAATAGAGCTAAGAAAACTTAGAACTATTCCTTGGATTCCAAAAAGAGTTTGTATTGTACTTCATTTATAGTGAACCAACTGAAGCTTTCAGCTTGAATGTGTACTTAGGGAATTTAAACAAGGACAGAAAAACTCTAAAGATAAGCAAATAATGATAGAGGAAATAAAATGAAAATTGAGTGTCAGATAAAATTTACATATATATGTACGCATGTATATATGTACCTATTTATATATGGGTTTATGTAGGTGTGTATGTGTATGTCAGTGTGTATAGTTTCAGTTATTGTTTACCACAGGTAGATAATTGACTTCAGCTTCCTCGATTTTGAGAAGAAAATGAGCATCATAGAAATTAGAGTCTAGCTCTAATTATAATAGAAATTACTATCTAGCTGCCCAAGTATAAAGGTGAGACCTGATCAGTATCTCTCTGGCTCCAAGCCATCATGTTCACACTGAACGGTCACTGAATATTGAGTACACAAGTGGAGTATGGAAAACCCAGAAACAGTCTTAAGGGGGACAGAGGAAAAAGACAACTATTTAGATCTACAGGGCCCAAGATAAAACTATACTCAGAAGCCAGTACTTGATTACCAGTTCCCCATATGAAAGGATTAGCTAGGAAATGAGTGATGTTTAACCTTATCAGACCCAACACTACTCATTATAACAAATAGCTCATATAACTTCTTTTACTGTCCTGAAACAAAATTCTTAAATAACATAATCTAACTACTCCCTTACTTTAAAAAAAAAAAAACATTAGTATTATACTATAACTTTAACCAAAAGGAGAAATAAAATAAAAATAAATTTTGGAATAAATTTGTATGCATTTGAGTGGGTCACGGTGGCTCAGTGGCAGAATTCTCGCCTATCATGCCAGAGACCCAGGTTCGATTCCTGGTGCCTGCCCGTGCAAAAAATAAATAAATAAATAAATAAAAGTAGAAAATAGTATGCATTTCACTGTGTAAATCACCAGGCATGGCTACCCTAGAAAAATCGACGCAATAGTCTGATTTTTTTCCTTGCACCTATCTGAGAACTGCTGTAAATATGGACATCTACAAACACAGAATGCTATCGATGTGCCATATCCACAACTTAAATGCCATAAGTGGCTTTGTAACCCATGAACAATTCTCAGCAAACCTCCAAACTCTTTCCAAAAAAGTATATTCTTTCTTCAATTTTTATGGAGTGTGTTTTCTTGAAAATTCATTGTATATTAAATTGTGCAGCAAAACGTTTTGTTTGTATATGTAAAATGGAGTTTGGTTTAGGCTCAAATAATAATGAACATGTTTTTAACCTTTATATATAACTGAAGGATTTTCAAAATTGAGCAGGCAACATGGAAATTCTTTGTTGCTTGGAATTGTCCCAAGAATTGTAGTAAGTCTAGTACCCTTGCCAAACACCCACCACCACCACCAAATGCCAGATATATCCATTATAATAATTAAAACAACCAAAAAGTCACCCAAATATCCCCAAAACACCACTTAAGGGATGGAGCAGCTCCATGAACCACCGATGAAAACTTTACTAGTAATCGTATAACACATTTTAAATAGCTTAATTCAGACACTTAATAAATTAGAATATAAAATAATCCATAATGACAGTAGATGTCTAGCACCATACCTGGTACACAATAGATACTAAATACTTAGTATCAGGTATTATGATGAATTATTCAGATTATCACTGATTATTGTAATTATTTTGATTTACATGTAAAATTTCTTGATACCTATTTTAAAACAAGGAACCCTAATTTATTTGTCTGTGTCTTGGAGGGGGTCCTTCCACATGGGTAACTTGGCAGTAACTGAGAGTCCTTGAATAAATCTACCACACTCTACCCAAAAGAAAGGAAAAAGGTGTGGAGATGATATTTCTTCTTGATTGTCATATTGGGTAAGGGAAGTGATCGGTATCTTAACATTGTAGAATTCACAATATATCTCATCAATATATCTCATGAGTGTTTAAACGATGTAGGTGTGTTTAAAAATTGCCACCTTGAAGCCACCCCTCCCTAAATTTCTTTATCTATGCTATTTAGCTCACCCCCATGTTTGGACAGCCAAGGGCCACCTTCTAGCTGAGAGTCTTTTGTAGTTTCAAATTTCATGAGAAAGTTGTTGCAAACTTTCCAACCTCTACTCTATAGCTACTTTGGGGTCATCAGGCAACAAAACTTTTGTTTCAGTTTCCTGAAAGGAAAATTTAATTTTATTGTTTCATAAAGCAACTCATGTAGCCTTTACATGATTTGATTAGCCTAGTGTAGTGTTTCATTCTTCAGCAAATGATAGAAAACGGAGCTCTGTGGGGTCACTATCTCATGAAGTTGGGTAAGTTGCTTTACTTTTCTAAACCTAAGTTTCCTTATCTTAGAAATGAAAATAATGCCATAAATTTCCCATAATTTTTATGATTATTAAATAAAATAATACATGATTCAGTTATTGATATGATGCCTACCACATTGTAATAGCTCATTAACTTACGATTTATTTCTTGAGAGATCATTAACCATTGATGCTATTAACAATAAAATACTGAAAATCCTTTTGGTTAACATGTAGACTCAATCTAGATGGACTGTTTGGAGATACTTCCTGGAGTGGACAGGCATGTTGGGCGAGTATGAAGCAGGGGGTACTCGAAGCATAGTGGGTTTAGAGGTTATAATAGATCAAGTTTACGTACCTCTCTTATACCTTTTTAAACCTAGAGCAAGCTGATATAACTTCCCATAGATATTTCCCCTTCAATAAGAAAAAAATTGTTTTGTAATGCAGATGCTGTTTTTATTTTTCCTCATTATTTTACTTAAATTCAAGCAATTGGATAGGGGTTTACAGTACATTTTTAAGTAGATGATTAATTCAAGAAATAGGAAAAGCGGATGTGTAAAATCTATGAACCATGGTTATACTTATAGGCTCAGGGGAATACCTAATGATATTTAAATTGTCAAAGCCTTCAAAATAATCTGGTAAAAAGTACTACCAAATTTGTTGCTTTGTTTTATAATTGACTTTAGGATGAAAACCAGAGACCTTATTTCTTCTTTTCCCATTCCTATGTAGAGTAGCATTTTTTTCACTCAATTCAAATCTCCATTATTATTTTCATTTTACATCTCCATAGAAAAATAATCAATAGAAATAATAAGAAAATATTTCAGGTATAAAAATAGGTGGCTAAATCAGGAATGAATGAAGAATTAGCTGAATTAGTCATATCAGGAATGGATGAAGAAATAGCTAAATTCGTCATATCTGACTAGGTCAAACTGAATTTTTAAAAATGTATTTCAATAGAATAGGCAAAATACAAAATCTATTTCCATGACAATTCAGGGTACTTCAATTTGAAAACACTTATGAAAATTAGCACCACCAGGTAATATTAATTTCCTAATAATTCATTTTTTATTTTTCTTTAAAAATATGTAAAAATTAAAGCAATCAGTGATGAAGAAGTATCATTTTAGTTAAACAAGCCACATGGAAAATATTTTGTCACAAATGAACACATTTTCAGTTAACTTTTATTCTTGTGTCACATTGTTTTACTGAAGGCATATATGAAGATAACATGAGTAGTTATTTTGTCCGAGAGCAACAGAAATTTAAAAATTATATTTCTACTTACTTTCCTTGTATAATGCAGTATGATTTGTACATCTTACATGAATCCAGTAGACATATCAGTTGCATATTATCAGTAAAAGAACCAACTCCCTCAATGCCATGTTTTCCTTGGGCTAAGGCATGAAATAAGATATGTAGTATTTGTATAGATGACTAAAGCTTAACAAATAAGGCAGTTAACCAACCCACTTGGTGACTCTTTAGCCCAACCTTTGAAACCAGAAAAAATAAATTATGAAAGGCATTAAAAAAGGTAAACTCGTTGAAAGAAACGTAAGAGATTGAGTTTGAGCTGATAATAATATAAAAATAAAATTGAAATAATTTAGCAAATTATTTTTATTATTACTACTACAGCACAATGTATGATAATTTAGGCATTTTTTCCCAGACTTTCCCACAGTAAGTGAGTTCATGACAAAACAAAAATATCTAACCTTCTCTGAGCCTACTTTCAAAAGCAGGAATGATTTCTTCAATTACTTGGTTAACATCTCCTCAATTTTGTAAAGGGACTCAAAAGGAGGAACACAAACAATATATACAATGAATATTTTAAAGCTGAATGAGGCACATGGAAATCAAAAATGATATAAATCCAGGATTCAGTAAAAATGATCACATCTATATTTGTGGACATTGGATGTTCAGGTAACGTAGAAAAATTGTAGCTTTTCACTGTTTCATCTTTTCATACTTGAGCTGTTAAAAATGATATATTTTATGCAACTGATTCTTAGAGCTGTAAAGAAATTGTAACATTACACAAAAGAAACAAACCCTTTCATTCAGAAGAATGGATTTCTCTTACACTATCAGTTCAAACATACAAGACACACATGAAGGAACTCTGGTTATTGCTTTGGTTGTGGAACTTGAAGTGAGAAGTGTACTGTTTCTGCCTTTACTTCTGAGTAACTGCTCAGTCCAGCAGAATTCAATTAATGGATCTGGGCCTCCGCGCTTCGCATGGAGAAGACAGTTTTTTTAAAAAAAATTTTTAGAAAAACCTAGACAAACTCGTCTTTTATTGTACTTTGTAACTATATTAGCTGTTTTCCTAGAATTTTGGAAATGTAGAAAAAATTCCCAGAGTTTATCATAATGTGAATTATCTGTACTCAATCTAGGTTCACTATACCAGTAATAATCTAAGATTCTTTTTAGTTTATGATTCTTTCCTTCTCACTAAGGGAGATAGTGTACAGAAAAAGAAGTAGTCCTACGAGGTTTGTGTAGGGGAGTGGCATGTAAGTGATAAAATAGCAATGTCTATTTACTCAATGCATTACATAAATTGAGTAATGCTTAAAAATATTATCCTCCAGTCATTAAGGGTTTTAAATAATAGAACAGAATTAGATCCCTAAAGATGTGAAGAAAATTTGGAGGATCGGTGAAAATGGGGAGATAGACTGAAAGAACAATTCCAATTAATGATCTTAGCAATGATGAAGTTGAAACTAGAAAAACAGAATGGAGGTTCATATGGGTCAGGGGCTCCCACTTTTCAACAGGCATATCACAAAGCAATCATATTTCCTGTAATAGACTCAATCTTGAGATTTGGCTCCATACATAATTATCATAAAAGACAATCTAAATCACAGTGCCTTCACAGAGCATCTGCCTGTCATATCATAGGGAAGTTTTGCAGGAGACTTTCATCATAACCTGGTTCAGAATCTACATGGACATTGCCACCATTCCTTCAAGAAAGCCAAGGAGGAGTAAGACCAATTGTCCATCACTGGCCTTTAGAATAAGTGGATGCAAGTAATTGTCAGTTGCATCCTTTATCGCCAACTGAATGAACCTCTCCTGTTGTGTCCTTCTGGGCTCTCTCCCTATTTTATTGTCTGTATCATCTGGAGTCCTACTCACTTCCACATCTCCAGCAATGATATTGGACAAGTCCCAAGAAAGTGACTATTTGAGAATTTGTATCTTAACCCTTCTCTTCTATTTTTTTGACATGGGCAGGCTCTGGGAACTGAACCCAAGAATCTTGGCATGGCAAGGAGAACTCTGCCACTAAACCACCATTGCCCTTAACCCTTTTCTTTTAGCTCCAGTACAGCCTTACAACACGAGTCATTCAAGGTTTGCAGAGAGTAGGATTCTCATTGACATGGAGACTCAATAAGGAACCCGATAATTCATTTTGTCCACAATCCACTGCCCTTTCTTCCTATCCTGGACTAGTCTAGCCTGCTCCAAACTTGTCAGATGCAGACTCAATGATTGCCACATTTTTAAAAGACCTTTAAAATAACATCTCTTCAAATTTTTAAGTTAATTTAATTGTGCAGAATAAAAAACTGAAAAAAACAAGAAGCAAAGAACACAAAAGTCACACAGAATCACAAGCAATTTACAGTTTGACATATCCTTCTAAGTCCCATAGGTATACACACACAATGGGCCATAGATTTTTATGTGGTTGAGATCACACAGAATGTATCATGCTTTTAACGTGATAGAGCTTTCAGGAAGAAGATGCTAGTCCTTCAAAAGATGTTTCAAAAACACCTGTCCACTGAGATGAATTTGAAGCAAATTTATCCATGTCTCACCCTACCTTGTCTGCCAGCTAACTACTGCCAGATTTATTACCTTAATTTTTTTCAAAGAAAAAATGCATGCACTATTACTGGGAAAATGAAGTGTGGGACAAAGAATATGTGATGAAACAGCATGGACAGGATCATTGAGAGCTAAGATGCTATGTTAGGGCATCAACTGGACTTTGGTTAAAGCCATAGTAATATATAAATATAAAAATAAATTTTAATGATTTTATTTGGTTAATTTCCTTAGATTAAAAGTCAGGTTATTTATGGACTCAAAATACTCCTTTGTGATGACCATTAGATTTGATGAAACAAGAATTTGAGGTATAATTTTAAAATCTTATATTTCTGTAATTGCCTAGGATTTTAGCTGTGAGATATGCTCTGTTGACAGTAATTACAGTGGATTGTAACCTCCGTAGGGGTGTGAAGCAAGATTGTATAATGTGAACATTTTATGACATCTATTTTACTCAAACGCATGAGAAGCCACAAGAATCCTGCAAACTGGTCTTACAATATGCTCCTAGTCCTCCAGGAAATCTGTTCAGCTCACTGGCCTGTGAGCACAATCTTAAATTCCTAAGACAATAATTTAGAGACTGTTGACTGCTTATGACCATACTCTGGAAATGCAGGCTGTAGATGATACTGGACCAAGTATATGGAAAAAGCTTACTGAATACATGAAATAATGATATGCAAGAGAAGAAAATATGCTAAGTCAGCACAGTATTATGAACTACAAAGCGACAGAAGCAAACCAAGGTCAAGCAGTAGCTAAAAAGAAATGTTTCACCTAAATACCTTAGTCAAGCACGTGGATCAGAACATTTTGTGGAAACTTTATTCATGATGGTGATGCATTGATGAAGACCCTATTCTAGATTATTCCTCATAAAATATCAACTATTCACTTTAGAATTTAAGATCTTTCTTAATCTTCTTTCTATATATCCATCATTAGTCATTATTTGCTAACTGGATCTTTTCTGGTTCAAAGTTGTTTCCTTACCTAAACTTTCACCCTAATTGTGAATACAAATGCATGCCTATATGTATACACATACACAAACACATATGCAAACACACTGTCAGTTCCTGTTACTTTATCATTTTGGTATAGCATATTTCTTACATATTTTCTGTGTACTCACTAGTACAATTGTCACGCAAATAAAAACACTTTAACTGACCCTGCCTTTTCTATATAAAGTTGTTTCGTGTTATAGAAAGAACTTAAGAAACTCTGGGTTCTACAATCATTTTCATTTATGAACGTGCCTTGCTTTGTGTCCCAGGGACACATAAGATCTGTTTTTCCCTATCTGCAAATTGAATAGCATCAATTCATGGAAGAATTATGAATGGGTTAATGGATGAGCAATCACTCACCACTGGACTTGACACATGGCAAATGTTCAATAAATGTTAGGCAAATACAACATACTATCTTAGAGAAAACTTACATTCATTCAATTATTAATCATTTCCTTACTGTGACTACTCTATGTAAGGTACAGGGCTAGAAGCTTGAGATGGAGAAATAAAAGGTTTATGTCATTTATGCTCTAAAGACACTAAAAGATTAGTAAGTCCGATGCATAAAAACAGATAGGGTCAAATATTAGTCAGAGATGATATAAGTCATTGGTAACTTTCTGGAAATACCTGAAGTTAAACTGTTGGAGTTCATAAAAGTGTAAAAAACTATTAGCACTGCCACTGAATAATATCTAGATTCAACTCTTTGAGACTATTCAGTTGAAAGAAATGATGTGTATTTTTATATATGTACACATATTGATAATTGAAAGAATATAGGGATAGATAGATAAGTAGGTAGGTAGACAGATTTTTGTAGGATGAAATGATATTTTCAATTTTAATATTCTCAATTCTGACCCATTGATACTAGGAGAACTAATATAAATTTAATCCTGTCAAAGAGAAAAATTAAAAAATAATATTACTTGCTTTTTTTGATTAAAAGTATTCCATGAAAAGCTTATTATTATTTTTGCTACAAACTGCCAACTGCTAGAAATTACAAGTTAATTTAAATCTCCTCTATTGCTCTGTTCACTCTGCTTCACCCTATTCTGATGGCTACTATGAATAACATCAAAGAATCTTTATCCTAGTAGACCATGAAATTAAAGCTCAGCAAACTGGAAATAGCCAGCAGATCCCTTCATCGGGAAAAGCCCAATCTGTGGAGTCGGTAAAGAATGCAATAGGAAAAACTAATGTCTCAAAGAAAATGTACAAGCCTTGTTATCAGAAGGGCACAATGCTGGGGAGACTTGGTCAGATGTACTGAATAAAGCCTTAAGGTTTTGAGTAGTATACTCGGAAAGTAGATCGAAGAAAGTTTGCCAGGAAATTCACCTACATTTGTCTTTGTTCATATTATTTTAAAGCAATAATGGTGGCTTCTTCCCAGAGGAATAAAATAAATGAAGAAAGTCTTTTAAATATGAGATCTCTACTTTTTCTGGCTATTGAAAAATGTTTATTCTCTAATAGTCCCATTAAAGTTAGGACTTCAAACTTTTTGTCATAAGATTATGACATAATTAACCATCTTCCCTTCAAATGTCAGAAAAGACAAAGTAGACCCTGCACTTCATGTGCATCCCAGACTGATCTTCTTGATAGAAGGGCTAAATGCTGAAGGAAACCACTAGCCAAAGTACAGCCAATTTGCTAAAAGTCAAATGGGTTTTTACCTTGCTTTGTTTTTGTTAGTTCCTGTCTCTCAAGAAAAACTCTATCATAATGCCAACTGGATATAAATATAGAGAACTGATAGCACAGGGGCTAAATCTGAGAGTTAATGCTTGAAAATATTAAAAAGTACATTGTGCAACAAAAGATTACAAAACGAAGAACCAGGAAATGATGTACTGACCGAAGAAGAGGATAAAAATCTAGACACCATCAGTGAAAAAGACCAGACATTGGACATATCAAAGACTTTAAAAGCATGATCTCAACAGAGAAAGAAATAAAGATTCCAGGAAAGTGCTGAATGAACAATATGAGATAGATACAGAAAATTTTTAAAGAAGTCAAACAAAAATAATCTGGTTTAAAAAATAACAGAAATGAAAAACTCCCTACAGGGTTTCAACAGCAGGTTGGAACTGGCAGAAAAAAGAATCTGTGAATTTGACACAAGGTGATTTAAAAGATTCAGGCTGCAGAGTAAAAGAAAAGAAGAATGGGGGGAAAAAGTGAGCTTAAAAGATCATGGGACACCATTAAGCATAACAATATCTGTATTATGGGAGTCCCAATAGTAGAAGAAAGAAAGAAAAGATCAGAAGAAATACTAAATGAAATAATGGCAGAAAATTTCCAAAATTTTTTTTTTACATGGGCAGGCACCGGGAATCGAACCCGGGTCCTCGGGCATGGCAGGCAAGCACTCTTACCTGCTGAGCCACCGTGGCCCACCCAAATTTCCAAAATTTAATGAAAGACATGAAGAAAAACATTCAAGAAATCCAAAGAACCCCAAATAGGATAAATTTAAAGAGTGCCACAGAGAGGCACATGTAAGTCAAATTGTCAAATCCTGAGAACAAGGAGAGAGTTCTGAAAGCTGTAAGAGATATCAGCGTATTATGTACAAGGAAGTTCCAGTAAGATTAAGTTCCAGTTTCTCATCAGAAACCATGGAGTCAAGAAAGCAATGAGACAAAATATTTAATGTTCTGAAAGAAAACTGCCAACCAAGAATTTTATATCTGGCAAGACCGTCTTTTTGAAATGAGGGAAGAGGTAAATACACTCCCCCGATATACAAAAAAGCTAATCCTGTTCATCAATACCAGGGTTGCCCTACCAGCAATGCTAGAGAGAGTTCTTCAACAAAAGGAAAGGACACTAGACAGTGTATCAAAGTGGCATAAAAAATAAAGACTCTGACAAAAGTAAACACATGGGTAATAAATTAAAAAGGCCAGTACTGTTGTATTTATTTTTTACTTCTTGCAGGTGCTAAAGTGCAAATGCCAAAATAGTCATAACCAATCTATGATTTTGGACCTACAAAGCATAAAGATATAAAACACAACAAATACAACAAAAAGGTGGAGATAACAGGGGTACAGGAACAGTATTTGTATATTCTATTATAATTAAGTTAGTATCAGATCAAACATGATTGCTATAGATTTAAGGTATTACATTTAAGTATTTGGGTAACCACAAATCAAATATCTGAAAAACATATACATAAGTTTTAAATGAGAAGGTATTCAAAATGGGACATAACAAAAAAAAAATCAAATTAATATGAAAGTAGGCATTGATGAAGAATTGGTGGTTGTTTTAGCTTGCTAATGCTGCTGGAAATGCAATACACCAGAAGTGAGTTGGGCTTCTATACAGGAAATTTATTAAGTTACAAGTTCATACTTCTAAGGTCATAATACTGTCCAAATTAAGGCATCAGAGAAAGATAAATCGATGCAAGAAAGGCTGATCTGGGAGGGCATGTGGCTAGCATCTGCTGGTCCTTAGGCTTTTGCTTTCAGACAGCTCCCCCGCAGTGCTTTTCTTTCTACATCTCCAAAAGTCTCTGTCTGTGTTGGCTCTGAAGCTTTTTCCAAAACTGTTCCCTCTTAAAGGACTGCAGTAAGTGACCCAATTTGAATGGATGGAGACACATCTCCAGGGAAACTGCCTAATCAAAGGTCCTGCCCACAATTGGGGAAGTCATATCTCCATGGAAGCAATTTGATAAAAAGATCCCACTCAACAATATTGAATCAGGATTAAAGAACATGACATTTCTAGGGTACACAACAGTTTCAAACCAGCATAGTGGTCAAATAAGGTATACAATTTACAAAGAACAAATAGCAAAATGACAGAAGCAAGACTGGCACTGCCAGTAATTACTTTAAACATAAATGGATTTAACTCCCCTGACAAAGGTAAAGATTGGTAGAGTGAATAAAAAGCATGATCTAACTACATACTGTTTACAAGAGACTCACATGAAATTCAAGGACACATGTATGTTGGAAGTTAAAGGATGGAAAAATTATACTATGCAAATAGTAACCAAAAGAAAACTGAGGTAGCTAGCTATAATAATAGTGCACAAAATATAATTAAGTCAAAAACAGATATGAGGGACAAAGACAGTCATTATATTTTGATAAAGGGGTCAATTCAACAAGAAGACATAACAATTGTGATTATATCTGCATCTAGCCACAGAACCCCAAATACATGAAACAAACACTGAAAGATTTGAAGGGAGAAATAGATCATTCTACAATAATAGTAGACGCTTCAATATACCACTTTCTATAAGGGACAGAACATCTAAACAGAAGATCAATAAGGATGCTAGAGACTTGAGTGATACTATAAATCAAGTAGACCTAATGGACATATATAGAACAGTTCACCTAAGAGCAGCAGAATATACATTTTATTATTTATTTATTTATTTATTTTTGTGAACATGGGTACTTCTCCAGGCTAAACTATATTCTAGGTCATTTTTTTTTAAAATGGGCAAAAGTCTTAAGCAGACATTTCACTTAAGAAAATATAAAAAGGGCCAAAAGGCACATGAATAGGTGCTCAACATCATTAGCCATTAGGGAAATGCAAACAAAAATTGCAATGAGCTACCATTTCATATCCATTAGAACAGCTATTATAAAAACAAAACAGAAAATAACAGGTGTTGGAGAAGATTTGGAGAAATAGCAATACTCATTCTTTGCTGGTGGTACTATAAAATGGTGCAGCTGCTGTGGAAGACATTTTGACAGTGCTTCTGAAAGTTAAGTATAGATTTGTCATATGACCTGGCAATTTCCTTCTAGGTATATTCCCAAAAGTACTGAAAGCAGGTATTTGTACAGAAAAATGTTCATAATGGTATTTTTCACAAATGTCGAAAGATGGAAGCATCCCAAGTATCCATCAACTAAAGTATGGATAAATAAAATGTGGTACACACACACACACACACACACACACACACACACAATGGAATATTGTTCATAAATGAAAAGTAAGTAAGTTTGATATACATGACACTATGGACAAACCTTGAACACCATGTTGAATAAAATAAGCCGGTCACAAAGGACAGAAATTTCATTATCTCACTGATATGAAATAAGTAAAATAAGCAAATTCAGACTTAGAAACTGAAATGATGGCTGCTAGTGCCCCAGGGTGTGGGTATGGAAGAGGGAGTTAACGCTTAATTGGCTCAGAGATTCCATTTGGGTTGAAGGAAGATGTTTGGTATTGGATGGTGGTGATGGTAGTGCAACATTGTGAATATAATTACCCCCATTGAACTATTAATTAGAATGTAGTTAAATGGGGGAAATTCTAGGTTGTATATATGCTACTAGAATACTTTTTAGAAAAAAAGGTCTGTACCACACAAATAATGAAGCCTAATGTAAACTATAGACTAGAGTTAATAGACTAATTATAAGAATACTTTTTTCATCAATTGTAACAAAGGTAAAAATCACAATAATTGCAAAATGTTAATAATAGGGAAAACTGTACATATAAAGGTCATGTGTATATGGAAACTGTATTTTTGGCATGATTTTTTTCTATAAACCTACAACTCTCCTAATAATAATAAAATCTATAAAATAAAAATGGATTGACCAAAGTAAAAAAGGGATGGGACTTGGATTGAAACCCAAGAGGTGACTTTAAACTCTTAACCATATCCTTTACAACCAACCTGGTCTTGAAGTCTAAGAAGTAGTCTATGTGGGGAATACATCAAACTACAGTAAGTAATTTTGGTACCTGAAGGAGCCAGTACAATGTGATTAGGCAAGAGAACAGGTTACAATAAGGTGTTTGTTTTCATTCATTATAGGATCTCTATTTTAAAACAACTTAAATCAGATGAAAGAGAAAAAGATTGATTCATCTTCTTATCTACATTATTATAGTAAAACTGACAGAAAGTCACTCAGAACCATAAAATATGTCATAAATGAATAAATAATAAGCAAGAAATGCTTATTGGAAATATACAACATTTCAGGTAGTATATACATTTCACGGATCTTACTTACTCATTAAAAACAGATATTATGTCTTTTATTGTATCTTAAAAATAGATATCAAAATAATTTACAGAGGATCATATAACCAATAGATCCAGGATTCGAATCAGGTTTGTCTGATTCAAAAAATCTTGAGTTCTCCATTGCACCACACTGCTATTTCTCTGGATGTCTAAATATCAAAAATATCTGAACAAGCCCAGAATTTTCCCCCCAAAGTTATCATTCTTGCATCTAAAATCATTGTGAGTTGAATTGTACTTGCTACATGTGAAGTGTATGGTGGTTGTGCTGTTTTGAAATTGCCATGTACCCAAGAAAAGCCATGTTCTTTATCCTAATCCATCTTGTGGCAGCAGACCTCTTATTGGATGGGATCTTTTTGATGAAGTTATTTCCATGGGGATGGGACCTACACAATTGTAGGTGCAGCCTTTTGCTTAGGTTGTTTCCACAGAGATGTGTCTCTGTCAGTTCAAGGTGGATCTTAATCTGCTTATTAAAGTCCTTTAAGAAGGAACCATTTTAGAAAAAGCTCAAAGCTGACACAGACAGAGATGTTTGGGGATGCAGAAATAAAACATCTCCAGGGAAGCCATTTGAAACCAGAAGCCAAGACAGAAAGCTAGCAGACATTGCCATGTGTTTTCATGTGACAGAGAAGCCCTGAACACCATAGGGCTTTTCTTCAGAGTCAAAGTATCTTTCTCCAGATGCCTTAGTTTGAACATCTTTATGGCCTTAGAACTGTAAACTTGAAATTTAATAAATCCTCTTTATAAAAGCCAATCCATTTCTGATATATTGCATTCTGGCAGCTTTAGCAAACTAAAACAGTGATGAAAGACTCTGCCTTAGCAGCCAAACTCCCAGTCCATTGGGATTGCGATGGAATACAGCAATGGTGGCAGAGAAGGATCACTAACAATCACAAGTGCCGTAGGTTCAATGTCGTTTAACTGTTTGGACTAATAGCAAAATTGAGGTAAAAATATATGTATAGTTACATAATTTATTCCAAATAGTTCAGATCCCAGAGCTTGGGAATAACTAAATGAAAGAGAAATAAAATGGAACTACAGATGGAAAAATAAATTAGAATTATAGAATTTCTCTTCATTGAAACTTGATTACATAGATAGAGAGATAGATGGATATAGAGATGAATAAACATTAAAACTTATGTACAGCAATTCAACAAGAAAGGGAAACCAACTTCATGACAAAATATTTGTCAACTGTGGCTAAAGGAAGAAATATTAAATCTGAGCCATGCTGTGTTTCAGCACACTCATTCCACTCCCAGAAGTAGCACTAAAGAAAAAAGTTTGACAAAATACTTAGAGTGTTCATGAATTTGTAATGACATGGACCAAAGAGGCAAATAGGAAACTCAAAAACTATATAACAATCAGGCAAACCCCTTAAAATTAAATGTCCCTGCATATTACTGAAAGATCTGAGTAGAATAGGCAATGATAAGTAGGACTTGCCAGCTTCCAAGGCACTGCCCGTAGTAAGACACACAAAGATTGCACTGCATGGAGTGACATCTACTAGGAACTCAGAAGAAAGAGCAGATGTCATGTCTTCATTCAGCCTCAACCTAATACTTCTTCTCCACTCATGTCCCTTCAGACTACATAACAGTGTCTTCAAAGTAGCATTCAGCCCTTGCTGCTGTGGCTCAGAAGGGGCATGATAAATTGATCACTGCTCAGATGGGGAGTATGTGAGGAAATTTTACCTATAATCTTATCAGAGCAAGCAGATGGTTTACAGTCGGAACAGCCAGATTAGGCACAGGCAAGATGAAAATGAATAGGGTGACAATTATATATATGAACCATGAAACGAAACAATAAATCACAATAAAATAGCAGGCAAAGTAAGAACGAATGACCGATCTGGAGTAAAGATAACTCAAGCCAGAGAATGTACTCCTATCCACCACACTGTGCTCTAATCAATCAGTTTTATAATCTTTAGTTTTAAAAAATGATGCAAAAAATTACAATAGGGAAAGTGCACAATTTAAAAGTCTGATTAAAATAATTGGAGTAATAATGAGTCATTTTTAATGCTTTGTGCAAATTTTTTAATGTTTTCCTCTTTGTGGATAACCGTGTTATTTCAAAATTCTCAAGACCTTCAAAATTTAACCTTAGCCAATAGTAATTGCTTGTTATATAATTAAGATACAATTTGGGAGCTAATAAAATGATCCAACACTAAAATAGACAGATGCACCATTATGAAGGACATACATTCCTATATTCTGAAGATGTGTACATATACTAATCAATTTGATTCAATCCTGGTAAAATAAAATGAGTGATTTCAAAATTCATTTGAATTTATCCTTTTGCATGTGACAACCGAATGGTACCATTTTTCCACTGAGGGTTTTAACATTAGATACACTGACACGAGGAGAAAAAGCTGCTGTGACACTTTATCAGTCAACTACTCTTTATTAAGCTTTCAGTAAATGAAAAGGACTCTACTGCACTAATTTCACCCATGCCTTCAAATCCTGAAACAAGAATGGGCTCTTTACAGTAGTATTGACTATACTGACTTTATTTAGGATTATTATGTAAAGGATGGAAAAAATTTACCTTTTGAAAACTTTTATATTGTTTTGAAAAGGCTTCATGTTTACATGTAGAATTAAATAGTCTTGTCAAAATTTATATTTATTGATGCTTCTCAAATAATTATGAACTCCCTTGATTGGACAGTGGAACATACAGCTTTTAGTAGACAATTAATGTATACTTAATTCTGTGTTGTGTTAGAAATGTATTAAAGTTATATTGTGTAATCATATAAATATAGTTCCATTGAATAAAGCTTTAGACCTCAGCTTCAACACTAAAACTACATGAACATTATATAAAGCATTTGCATTTTGGTTTGCTTTTGTTTTATTTTGAAAAGCTCACAAATTATTCATAATATGTTTTTGAAATTTGAAGATAGCAATGCATATAAAAACAAAAACACTTGTCTAAATCAACATCTGTCCTGTAGGTAAAATTGGAAATGTAATTTCACACTCAGTTAGGATGGTCCAATACGCTGCTCATATCCTCAGGATGAAAACACAGTAGCAATTTTAAATATTTATATATGTTCTTATACAAATCAGTGCAAATTGTCTTTTCCAGGCTTGATGCTTAAAAACGGAAAGCTTAATCCTGGTGTAACCTACCTTAAACATGCAATGATCAAAAGCATTCCCAAGATATCCTAAATCTAAAAAGATACATGAGAGTATTTCCAAAGTGAACATTTTGAAAAAAATCAAAGAGTCTGAAAGGGAAGAGAAAATATGAACGTTAAAAAGTATAAAATTGGAGTCATAAACGGGAGAGAATAGAACCAAGAATCAAGGACACTTGAAGGAAATAAGAGTAAAATGAATGCAGTCTTGATTAATCAAGAAAGGGCTAAATTAATTACATAACTACATGGCAAAATTAGCCATCCAGGGCTTAGTTTAAGGGTTAGCAATTATGTGATGCATGAATTCAGGACTCTTAAAGAATTAGGATTGATACAAGCAATCTCAATCTTGTCTTTCACTGCCTCCTGCCCTGCCCCCACCCAGGTCACACAAATACACAAATCCAGTGCAAGAACTATATGGAATTCCTTGCATTTCACTACAAGAACCGGTGTGCCATGCCTTTATGCATGTTTTGTCCTCTCAGTTGAAAGTTCTTTCACCGGTCTGCAAGGCAAACTGTTGCTCAATCTTCATGATTCTGTGGAAAAGTCTTTCCTACTTGGTAAAGTCTTTCCTAACATTACCTACTTTTGAAGGTGAAATGATACTTTCCTCTTTATGTTTCCCACTGTAAACTGTAACTTTTTATAGTATTCATTATACCACGTATATAATTATTTCTACTCACCCCATCTCTGAATTCTTGAATGTCCTACATCTTTATCATTTACCTTCACATCCCAGGTGACTGGGACATTGGTTGGCACTGAATAAATGATAAGAGAATAAATTAGTTTATTTACTTAAAATCTGTGGTGATTCTTTATTGGCTAATAAATAGGAAAATACCCCTGTTAACCATCAGATCTCTAAACAAATTTCTTTTACTTATTGCTGGGGATTGAATCACGCTCCCCACGAAGAAATGTTCAAATCCCAACTCCTGTGAGTGTTAATCCATTTGTAAATAAAGACCCTTGAAGATGCTGTTATTAGTTAAGTTGTGGGCTCATTTGTGAATAGAATCTTCAGAGGCCCTATGTGGATGAGGCCAAGCTGAATGAGCACGGGCCTTAATCCATACATACTGGAGTCTTTATAAACCAAGGAAATTTGGACATAGTCAGAAGTCAGAAATCAGAAAAAGCCAAAAGTCAGGAATGGCTAGAAGTCACTAGAAGATGGAAATCAGAGGTGTAGACACAAGGAGAGAGACCAGGTGATGGAGAATTATCAGAACTCTACAGACCCTGGGAGAAAGGCAGCCCAACCAATATCTTGAAGTTGGACTCTAGCTTCCAAAACTGTGAGATACCCATTATGTGGTATTTGTCATAGCAGCTCTATAACACTAAGACATAAATCTTGATAAGTAACTGATTCTGCTATTTAATACATAAGCTCAAGTTGCAGGGTGAGATAAAAATATATATTATTTTATCAGATGATGCAGCAGTTGACATAAAAAACTGGATTTAGAAAAAAATCTCAGTGATTATTTGGGGTAAAAAGTAGGCTCATAGAGCATGGACTGGAACAAAGAGAGTTGATTCCTTTGCTTCTACAATGAATATGAATGTAGAGTACGGGACAAATAATCCAAAACCACAAGGCAGGAGGCTAAGTTGACAAAGATGGCTAAGGGACACACAGGTGGAAGTCAGAAACACCATAATTTTCATTACTCTTGAAAAGTTAGCTCTCTCCTCTGGTTCTGTACATATTCAGAGTAATGCGTGTGTGCGTTTTTTTTTTTTTTTTCATCATATGGTCAATTTAATATCTGGCAAGTAATAAAAGTATTAAGGAATCTTTATGAACCCACTGTGCTTGGTACTGAGTTCTAAGCTTACTATGTGTGTGCTTTGCCTGATTTCCATTCTTATCTATGACAAGATATACTTTAATGTGCAATAACTCAGGAAACTTACTAGATCTAGAAGGAAATATATTTGTGTGACCATTATACCAACAGGTCAAGGTCACTTTAAGAAAGTGGAATTATTTGAAATAACTTGTAAGGCACTTAAAAAAGAATTATGTGGGATGGAATTCTATTTGATCATATTTTTTATGCCACTTATCAAACTGTCCTCCATTCCTTCATCCTGAATCCAGAATTCCTGAAAACAATTTCTATCAAGAGTTCAGCCAGATGCTTGTATCTAACAAATCAGTTCTCTAAGGATAGTAGGTAGGAAATTGCTCTTTATTTTAGCTTTAGTTCTAGTTCCATCTTTAGGGATTTCTAGGAGTTGAGTCATAATTTCCCCCTTATATGCGCTCAGAGACACATCTGTTCCTTATCAGTCAGAATTGCTCCCATTGAAACTGAAGGCTCAGAACAGCCAACAAAGAAAGAAGTCATTCTAAGCAAATGTAAGCATTGGCAAATTGGCAGACTTTTAACCAAAAACAAACATTATTGACCAAGTTCTCATTAAGAGACAGCTCTTGGGAGTATTTTCCTAAATCCAATATGCTCTTTGCATTACCTTTAATGAATTTTTAAAATCTTATACTTCTCACATTGTCTAAATAATAGACTGTGAGAAGTTCTATAAATGTGTGACTCTTCAGAGGTTTCAACAATGTTAGTTTTATCAATTATTTTGAATATAAATAGGCAGGGATAAAAATACCACCAGTACGAGATGACAAAGTGGGGAGTTTAGTTGAGTCTCACATGGGTTCAGTGTCTACGGTATGATATGGGCATCACATATGTGATGATGTTTAATCCTCAGAGCAATCCCAAGAGGTCATTATCACTAGGGCCATTTTGCAGAAGCTCAGTTAAATAACACCATCAGAAGTCAATGTCTTTCAATATGCATGTATATATGTACATATATACATAATTTACATAAAAATCATTCTGTTTTAAGAATTCTCTAAAAGAATGAATCTTCTTTTCTTCACTCTACTCTCTTGTGGGATTATTTCCTTTGAGTATTGAGTAGAGCTATATACCTTTATCCTTTAAACTGCATCCTTTAAACTGCTGCATAGCATGCTTTCACTAATCTCCTACAGATAAACATACAGTTTGCTTCCAACCACTGTACTACAAATTCTCATGTATATTTCTCTATGCATATATCCAATTATTTTTACAGTAAATTCCTAGAAACATAATTTAGATTTAAACACCTATTAAACTGCACTCCAGAATAGTTTTACACAATGTTAACCCATGTTCTCTCTACTGCACAAAATACTATAGTGTCACTTTTCCTGTTTAACATTTAATGTTGGGAATTATCACCTTGGTGTACGACATAATTTGCAACTGCAGGGTAAAAAAGAATTGGACAGCCAAATGCCTATAGATGACCCAGTGCTAGGAAAATAAGCTCCAGAAGAATTTCAAAAGTTTGCAAGTTAAGAGCTAATACTAATGGAAGATTCTGCAAAGGCTGTTGCATTGGCAGCATAGTTTGTGAACCTCTCCAAATCCCCACATGAAAAACAGATCAGATAGATGGTAAATCCAAACCCCATGGAGAGCATAAGCAACAAAACTAGGGCACAGTGCATCCCTACTGAACCCAAATGCCAAGCAGATTCTCAGCTAGAAGACTTGTTTATAAGAGGAGAGAGAGCAGAAAGCAACCAAGCAAAAGAATCCCCAAATAACCAACAAGTATTCACGAAAAAGTTCATCACGTCAATTTGGGAAAGGCAGCTGAAATTGGGAGGAGCTGTCCCACTCCCAGAGGTGAGTGCAGAAAGCCCATTGTGAGGAGGTCTGATGGGAAAGGAAGGCCTTTGTGAAACTTCAAAACTGACCTTTTTGGCTCCTTTCCAGGACAGGAACTCACACTGAGAAAAAACTGCTGGGAGTGGACTCAAAATTTAGCAAGAAAGAAATAATGGAGACAAAGGAAAAGAATTTTTAGTGAAAGAAGGTGGGAGGGGTAGGAGTGAAGCAGATCTCAACAATCCTCAGAACAAAAGCCTCCATATTTCTGAACACTATAAAGGCAGAATTTGTATGTTCTTTTCCAGAACAGTGCAGTAAAGTGAATATCACAATAAAGTGAGCCACATGAATTTTTTGGTATCCCAGTGCATATAAAAGTTATGTTTACACTACACTATAGTCTATTAAGTCTGTCATAGCATTATATTTTAAAAAAAACATACACAGCTGAATTTAAAAATACTTTATTGCTTAAAAATGCCCATCTTCATCTGAACCTCTGGTGAGTCATAATATATTTGCTGGTGGGGGATCTTGCCTCGATGTTGATGGTCACTGACTGATCAGGGTGGTGTTTGCTGAATACTGGGATGGCTGTGGCAATTTCTTAAAATAAGACTACATTCAAGTTTGCTGCATCAATTAACTCTTCCTTTTACAAAATATTTCTCTGTAGCATGAGATGCTGTTTGATAGCATTTTACCTACAGTACAATTATTTCAAAATTGGAGTTAATCCTCTCAAATCCCGCTGCCCCATATCAACTAAATTTATTTAATATTCTATCTTTTATTGTAATTTCAACAACGTTTGCAATATCTTCATCAGGGGTAGATTTTCATCACAAGAAACCACTTTGTTTTTTCATCCATAAGGAGCAACTCCTCATCCATTCAAGCTATATCATGAGATTGCAGCAAATCAGCCACATCATCAGGCCCCATATCTAATTCTAGTTCTCTTGCAATTTCCATTACCTTTGTAGTTACTTCCTCCACTGAAGTCTTGAGGGTTGGAATCAACTTCTTCCAAACTCCTGTCAATGTTGATATTTCGACTTCCCCTCATGAATCACCAACATTTTGAATGGCATCTAGAATGGTGGATCCTTTTCAGAAGGTTTTCCATTCACTTTGCCCATACCCAGCAGGGGAATCACTGCCTATGGCAACAATTGCCTTAGGAAATGTATTTCTTAAATGATAAGGCTTGAAAGTTGAAATGACTCCTTGATTCATGGACCACAGAAAGGACGTTGTGTTAGCGCCATGAAAATTACATTCATCTCATTGTACATCTCCATCAGAGCTCTTGGGTGACCAAGTGTGTTGTCAATGCAGTAATATTTTGAAAGTAATGGTTTTTTTTAAGCAGTAGTTCTCAACAGTGGGCTGTAAACCATGTCAGAAACAGACATACTATCATCCAGGGTTTGCTGTTCCATTTAGAGAGCACAGGAAGAGTAGATTTAGCATAAGTCTTAAGGGCGCTGTGATTTTCAGAGTGGTAAATGAGCATTGGCTTCAACTGAAAGTCACCAATTGCCTTCATAGAATTGAAGAGAGTTAGGGCCTTGCTCTGGATTAGGCTGTGGCTTCAGGGAATGTTGGCTTGTTTGATCTTCTGTATAGAACATTACAATTTTCTCCATATCAGCAATAATACTGCTTCACTTTCTTATCATTCATGTATTCACTGCAGTAGCAATTTCAATTTCCTCCAAGAAGTATTCCTTTGGATTCACAACTTGGCTAACTGTTTGGTGCAAGAGGCCTAGCTTTTGTTCTATCTTGGCTACCTATAGGGCTTCCTCACTAAGCTTAATCATCTTTAGCTTTTGATTTAAATATGATAGACTTCAGACTCTTCTTTTCACTTGAACACCTAAGAGGCCATTGTAGGGTTATTAATTGGCTTAATTTCAATACTATTGAATCTTAAGGAATAGGGAGGTCCAAGAAGAAGGAGAGAGATGGGGAATGACCAGTCAGAAGGGCAGTCAGAGCACACACTATATTTACTGGTTGAGTTTGCCCTTTTACATGGACATGGATTGTGGTGCCCCAAAACAATTACAATAGTAACATCAGCAATTCACTCACCACAAATCACCAGATCAGATATAATAATAATGAAAAAAGTTTGAAATGTTGTGAGAATTAGCAAAATGTGACTCAGAGACACAAAGTCACATGAAAAATGGTGTGATAGTCTTGCTTAGCCCAGGGCTGCCATAAGCTTACAGTTTGTAAAAAAAAATGCATTATCTGTGAAGTGCAATAAAGCAAGATGCCATATATCAAAGTATGTCTGTAAAAAACCCCAACAGGAGCGTGGTCCTCCTGGGTGGATCCCAGGGGCAGCGGCTAGCCCTGGCCGGTTCCTCTCTGGCTCCCCCTGGAGGAGCCCATGTGCACAGCTGCAGCCTTGGATGCTGGCACCTCTGACAGACAGTGACAAGGGTGGTGGCTGAGCCAGCACAGGTGGAGCGGCCCTGGTGGCCTACCGGGGGTGGGGGTGGATGGTGAGTTGTGATGACCCAGCTGGATCGAGGAGGGGTAGCTGCATGGCCGGACTGCTGACCTGGTGCTCCCATCTGCGACTGACTTTCAATTACAGGGAATGGGAGCAGAGCATTATGAGTTCTGAGAATAGCAGAAGAACTCATACTTTTCAGAGTATTCACGCCATTGTCCTGTTTTCAAACTATTTAAGCCTGCATTGTTCTCCCTTCAGTACCAGCAGCTTCTCTCTTCTGTGAACAATGTAATTCACAGGAACTTCTTAAGTAGGAAATGAAATGATTCAGGGGTGTGAAAAATATGACTTTTATATTGGTCTGGTATTGGTTATGAGTTTCAGCATTTTCACCGGAGGGAGTTTCATCTTGAAAAAAAAACGGCCTCAGAAAAACCTCCAGGAGAGCAGGTCAAGGCGGTCATGCATGTCTTAAGGAATGGGTGTGGTCGGCTCCCCTGCCATGGGTGGGAGCTGGGAACGTGGCCAACTTTGCTGCGTACGCGTTTGCTCCCGCCACATTGGTGTCTCCATTGGGAGCGCTCAGTGTTTTAGTGAGGGCCATTCTTTCTTCAGCCGTCTAAATGAAAGACTTAATTTTCATGGGAAAATTGGATGTTTGGTAGGTATTCTAGGGTCTATAGTTATTCATGCTCCAAAAGAAGAGGAAATAGAGAACGTAAACGAAATGTCTCACCAGCTAGGTGATCTAGGTTTTGTGGTCTTTGCAATGCTTGTAGTCACTGTGCCCTTGATAATAATTTTCATAGAGGGACCTCGTCACAGACGGACGAACGCTCTTGTGAATATAACAATCTGCTCTGATCGAGCATTTTCGGTCTTCTGAATCAAAGGTCTGGGCATCGCTATTAATAAACTGCTTGCTGGAAAGCCTGTGCTGCGACACCCCCTGCCTGGGGTCTGCTGCTGAGCCAGGGAGTGCGGTGAGCACACCCATCAGTTATCTGAATAGAGCCCTGGACGTATGCGACACTTCCATCGTGACGCCGATGTAGCACGTGTTCTTCACAACATCAGTCTAACCTGCTCAGCTATTCTTTTTAAGGAGTGGCAAGATGTGCCTCTTGATGATGTCACTGGTACTTTGAGGGGCTCCCTTACCACCATTGGGGGATATTTTAATTCCATACTTTTTTAAAGATCTCAGTTTTTGTCTAGCAAGTCTGCCTTTGTCTTTTCGAAATGACAAGAAATCAATGAAGGGCAACCTTTCTACTATGTATGAAATTCTTAATAATAACGAAGAAGGCTTAACCTGTGGAACTGATCAGTGCACTGGTGAAATATCTCCTAAAGAAATGGAAATCTGACAACTTTTTTAATAAGAAAAAATTAAAAATTTACTTTATAGTTCTGCTGTAAAGTGAGTTTGAATACTACAATGTGTCTGAAAAGCCTTGTTCTCAAATAAGTTTCTCTAAAGACAATCTTTTTTAAAGGTTTCACTAATTGAGATCAAGATATTGCTTTCCTTACATTTAAATGATGGTAGTTAACTAAAATGAACTCAGTAGGTGGCCGATTTCTATTTCTATTAACACTGTGCTATTTTAGAGGTGTTTTAAAATTTGAGTTCTTTACTCAAAACTGAATGCACTAATGACAATTATAAATCTATAAAAATGCTTTATGTTTTCATTGGTGATAAAAGTCTGAAGTGTATATTTGTCATCTTCTCTGTCAATCCCTGACCATTTTGAAGTTTTTTATTTAAAAAGCATGATATTATCTGAATACTCTAAGTTCTGGTTGACCTTGCCTATAAACTGCCTCTTGTTTGATGAATTATTTTGATTTTGAACTGTTGCTTTAAGGGAATCTTAAATCTCATTTGCTTACTAAATGAGGCAAACTCTAGACACAATATTAGGAAATGACTCCAAGAAAAATTTCTCAGCTGTGACTTTGTTACCACACATAAGATTTCATGTGTACATTTGATGAACTTCTTGGGTAGAAGTTTTGCTAAACCAGATGTGTCTTACCTCTTTTGGAACTGGATTCTCTTTTGGAGTCTGCCAGTTTTATTGTTCAATTACTCCAATCTTGTGATGCCTGGATACTTGATTATTTTTTACATCAGCTCTTGTACTCTTCAATATATTTTCATAAGGAAGTTATATTGTCATTTAGACCATTTAAAAACTCTAGGAAATAAAATACAGTTAGAAGACTAGGACTACTTCTTAAATTTAACTCATGTTATAATAGAAAGACAAACTGATACCAAAAAAAAAAAAAAAATCAAAACAGGAGAGGAAGTATTGTGAAGTTAGATAAACTTTCCTGAAACACCTCCTTCTAAAAGTTCAGGAAGAATAATATCAGATAAACAACAGAAATGAATCAAGTTTCAACCTCATACAAATTATCATAAGATAAAAGGAATCAAGACAACAAAAGAACACCTAGCAAAAAGCACACCCGGCATCCAGAAAGAGACGTTCAAAATGCAGTCCAAGGACACCTGGAGAAGATGGCGGCTATACTAATATTCAACAAATTAGACTTCAAATGTAAAACAGTTAAAAGAGACAAAGAAGGATACTATCTACTAATAAAATGAACAATTAAACAAGAAGACATAACAATCATAAATATTTACTCACCGAACCAGAATGCCCCAAAATATGTGAGGAATACATTGCAAATACTGAAAAGGGAAATAGACACAACTACCATAATAGTTGGAGACTTCAATTCCCCACTCTCATCAATGGACAGAACATCTAGACAGAGGATCAATAAAGAAACAGAGAACTTGAATATTACAATAAATGAGCTAGACTTAACAGACATTTATAGGACATTACACCCCACAACAGCAGGATACACCTTTTTCTCTAGTGCTCATGGATCATTCTCAAAGATAGACCATATGCTGGGTCACAAAGCAAGTCTCAACAAATTTAAAAACACTGATATCATATACAACACTTTCTTGGATCATAAAGGAATGAAGTTGGAAATCAATAAAAGGCAGAGTGACAGAAAATTCACAAATAGGTGTAGGCTCAACAACACACTCTTAAACAACGACTGGGTCAAGGAAGAAATTACAAGAGAAATTAGTAAATATCTCGAGGCGAATGAAAATGAAAACACAACATATCAAAACCCAAGGGATGCAGCAAAGGCAGTGCTAAGAGGGAAATTTATTGCCCTAAATGCCTATATCAGAAAAGAAGAAAGGGCAAAAATTCAGGAATTAACTGTCCACTTGGAAGAACTGGAGAAAGAACAGCAAACTAACCCCAAAGCAACCCAAAGGAAAGAAATAACAAAGATTAGAGCAGAAATAAATGAAATTGAGAACATGAAAACAATAGAGAAAATCAATAAGACCAGAAATTGGTTCTATGAGAAAATCAACAAGATTGATGGGCCCTTAGCAAGATTGACAAAAAGAAGAAGAGAGAGGACGCAAATAAATAAGATCAGAAATGGAAGAGGAGACATAACCACTGACCTCACAGAAATAAAGGAGATAATAACAGGATACTATGAACAACTTTACGCTAATAAATACAACAATGTAGATGAAATGGACAAGTTCCTAGAAAGGCATGAACAACCAACTTTGACTCAAGAAAAAATAGATGACCTCAACAAACCAATCACAAGTAAAGAAATTGAATCAGTCATTCAAAAGCTTCCCAAAAGAAAAGTCCAGGACCAGACGGCTTCACATGTGAATTCTACCAAACATTCCAGAAAGAATTAGTACCAATCCTGCTCAAACTTTTCAAAAAAATCAAAGTGGAGGGAAAGCTACCTAATTCATTCTATGAAGCCAACATCACCCTCATACCAAAACCAGGCAAAGATATTACAAAAAAAGAAAACTACAGACCAATCTCTCTAATGAATATAGATGCAAAAATCCTCAACAAAATTCTAGCAAATCGAATCCAGCAACACATTAAAAGAATTATATATCATGACCAAGTAGGATTCATCCCAGGTATGCAAGGATGGTTCAACATAAGAAAATCAATTAATGTAATACACCATATCAACAAATCAAATCAGAAAAATCACATGATCATCTCAATTGATGCAGAGAAGGCATTTGACAAGATTCAACGTTCTTTCCTGTTGAAAACACTTCAAAGGATAGGAATACAAGGGAACTTCCTTAAAATGATAGAGGGAATATATGAAAAACCCACAGCTAATATCATCCTCAATGGGGAAAAATTGAAAACTTTCCCCCTAAGATCAGGAACAAGACAAGGATTTCCATTATCACCACTATTATTCAACATCGTGTTGGAGGTTCTAGCCAGAGCAATTAGACAAGAAAAAGAAATACAAGGCATCAAAATTGGAAAGGAAGAAGTAAAACTATCACTGTTTGCAGACGATATGATGCTATATGTTGAAAACCCGGAAAAATCCACAACAAAACTACTAGAGCTAATAAATGAGTACAGCAAAGTAGCAGGTTACAAGATCAACATTCAAAAATCTGTAGCATTTCTATACACTAGCAATGAACAAGCCGAGGGGGAAATCAAGAAATGAATTTCATTTACAATTGCAACTAAAAGAATAAAATACTTAGGAATAAATTTAACTAAAGAGACAAAAGACCTATACAAAGAAAACTACAAAAAACTGTTAAAAGAAATCACAGAAGACCTAAATAGATGGAAGGGCATACCGTGTTCATGGACTGGAAGACTAAATATAGTTAAGATGTCAATCCTACCTAAATTGATTTACAGATTCAATGCAATACCAATCAAAATCCCAACAACTTATTTTTCAGAAATAGAAAAATCAATAAGCAAATTTATCTGGAAGGGCAGGGTGCCCTGAATTGCTAAAAGTATCTTGAAGAAAAAAAAACGAAGCTGGAGGTCTCACGCTGCCGGACTTTAAGGCATATTATGAAGCCACAGTGGTCAAAACAGTGTGGTACTGGCATAAAGATAGATATATCGACCAATGGAATTGAATAGAGTGCTCAGATATAGACCCTCTCATCTATGGACATTTGATCTTTGATAAGGCAGTCAAGCCAACTCACCTGGGACAGAACAGTCTCTTCAATAAATGGTGCCTAGAGAACTGGATATCCATATGCAAAAGAATGAAAGAGGACCCATATCTCACACCCTATACAAAAGTTAACTCAAAATGGATTAAAGATCTAAACATTAGGTCTAAGACCATAAAACGGTTAGAGGAAAATGTAGGGAGGTATCTTAAGAATCTTACAATTGGAGGTGGTTTTATGGACCTTAAACCTAAAGCAAGAGCACTGAAGAAAGAAAGAAAGAAATGGGAGCTCCTCAAAATCAAACACTTTTGTGCATCAAAGAGCTTCATCAAGAAAGTAGAAAGATAGCCTACACAATGGGAGACAATATTTGGAAACGACATATCAGATAAAGGTCTACTATCCAGAATTTATAAAGAGATTGTTCAACTCAACAACAAAAAGACAGCCAACCCAATTACAAAATGGTAAAAAGACTTGAACAGATGCCTCTCAGAAGAGGAAATACAAATGGTCAAAAGGCACATGAAGAGATGCTCAATGTCCCTGGCCATTAGAGAAATGCAAATCAAAACCACAATGAGATATCATCTCACACCCACCAGAATGGCCATTATCAACAAAACAGAAAATGACAAGTGCTGGAGAGGATGCGGAGAAAGAGGCACACTTATCCACTGTTGGTGGGAATGTCAAATGGTGCAATCACTGTGGAAGGCAGTTTGGCGGTTCCTCAAAAAGCTGAATATAGAATTGCCATATGGCCCAGCAATACCATTGTTAGGTATCTACTCAAAGGACTTAAGGGCAAAGACACAAACGGACATTTGCACACCAATGTTTATAGCAGCGTTATTTACAATTGCAAAGAGATGGAAACAGCCAAAATGTCCATCAACAGACGAGTGGCTAAACAAACTGTGGTATATACATACGATGGAATATTTTGCAGCTTTAAGACAGAATAAATTTATGAAGCATGTAATAACATGGATGGACCTAGAGAACATTATCCTGAGTGAGACTAGCCAAAAACTAAAGGACAAATACTGTATGGTCCCACTGATGTGAACCGACATTAGAGAATAAACTTGGAATATGTCATTGGTAACAGAGACCATCAGGAGTTAGAAATAGGGTAAGATAATGGGTAATTGGAGCTGAAGGGATACAGACTGTGCAACAGGACTGAATAAAAAAAACTCAAAAATGGACAGCACAATACTACCTAAGTGTAATGTAATTATGTTAAAACACTGAATGAAGCTGCATCTGAGCTATAGTTTTTTGTTTGTTTGTTTGCTTGTTTTTGTTTTTTTATTTTTTTTGTATATTTTATTTTTATTTTTTTCTCTATGTTATCATTTATTTCTTTTTCTGTTTTCTTGCTGTTTCTTTTTCTAAATCGATGAAAATGTACTAAGAAATGATGATCATACATCTATGTGATGATATTAAGAATCACTGATTGCATATGTAGAATGGAATGATTTCTAAATGTTGTGTTAGTTAATTTTTTTAAATAAAAGAAAAATGCAGTCCAAAATTCTAACCATTATGTCAACATGAACTAAAATAGGACATAAAGTAATAAAGTACAGAAAATAATAGTACAAATTACAACTTAAAAACCCACATATGATTTGACAGCACCCAGGTGAGAATTAAATATGAAAGAAAAAAATCAATTCAGAAATAAAGAACACAGGGATGAAAGAACTACAAGAAAAATAAACAAATAAATAAATGGAATTTAAAAAAAATTTAAAAACATGAAGAAAGTAATAAAACACATTTGAGCAAAAGCTGCGTATAATAATGATAGGCACAAATGGTTCAGCATACAGAAAATGGAAGTCTTTGAAGAAGAAATTTAAAGAAAAGAAAGAAATATTAAACAAAAATAATTTTTAAAAAATTTCTTGGAAAAAAAGAAATGTGTGAAACCACATTTCAAAAGAGCACACTATAGGGTGGTTCAATGGTGGTTCAGTGGTATAGTTCTCACCTGCCATGTGAGAGACCCAGGTTCAATTCCTGCCCATGCAAAAAAAAAAAAAAGAGCACACTACATAGCTGAGAATATTTGAATCAGCCAATAAAGCCAACACTGAAACAAATTCTGATTTTTTGTGTTAAATAAAAGGAGAAAACAGATTTGGGGGGGAAAATAGAAAAGCAAAAGCAAACCAAACAAACAAACAAAACCATGTGACTTCTAAAGGGAAAGAAATTACTTCATCATTGTCAGACTTTTCATCATCATCATTTTATATCAGAAGAAAATCAAGTAGCGTATTTTAGGTCTCAAGGAACAACATGTGAGCCCAGGATATTTTATCCAGAAAATTCTTAAATATTAAAGCCATAGAATTGTTATCAACAAACCAACTTGCAAGGATTCAAGAAGCATAGTTGCTATGAATCCATCATGATGGATTCATCTGAGATCAAGATGACCAAAACTACTAGGGAATCAGTGACATAACTGTTGATGGTTGTTCTAGTTTGCTAGCTGCTGGAATGTGATATACCTGAAACATAATGGCTTTTAAAAGGGAAAATTTTTTCCTTGCAAGTTTACAGTTCTAAGGCCATGAAAATGCCCCAATTAAGGCAAGGCTATAAAAATGTCCAAATTAAGGCATCAGCCATAGGTTACCTTCATTCAAGAACAGTCGATGAAATTCAGGATTTCTTTCTCAACTGAAAAGGCACATGGTGAACATGGCGATGTCTGCTAGCTTTCTCTCCAGGCTTCTTGTTTCATGAAGCTCCCCCAGGGGCATTTTCCTTCTTTATCTCCAAAGGTCTCTGGTTGCATGGGCTCTTGTTTTTCTCATGGCTCTCTCATGGATCTCCTCGTGAAGATTTTTCCAAAATACTTCCTCTTTTAAAGGAGTCTAGTAAAGTAATCAAGACCCACTTGGAATGAGTGGAGTCACATCTCCCTCTAATTAATACCCACAATTGGGTGACTCACATCACCATGGAGATAATCTAATCAAGTCTCCAACCTGAAGTTGGATTAAAAGATGGCTGCTTCAAAATAATGGGATCAGGATTAAACCGTGCCTTTTCTAGGGTACATAATCTTTCAAACCAGCATGAAGGTAACCATTAAACATATAATTACTTGTAGATTAAGACTAAATGGAGTTGTAAAGGCAATGGGTGTTGTATGTAATAGTGATAAAATCATATAATAAAGCTCATTAGATCCAACTGTGTTCATTTCTTTGCAACTCTAGTTTCATTATTTTTTGCTTTGATAACTTGAAATTGGCCATTGTGGGAGGGTTTCCACCATGGAAATTGGCAAATTATACAAATGTTACAAAATAAAACAGGGCTTTTCGGAATTTTACTGTTGTTCTGTTTTGGAGGAGGAGGTTGTTAAACACTTACCAGCACACCACTGCCAACACAGTAGTTAAAAGCACACGTTATGCCCAGAATATGGTCTTCAAATACCATATCCTGCTAAAGGAAACAATGGATTCTTAGAAAAGTACCTGATTCAGGGACAGAAAGTTACAAGGTAAGGCTGGAACATCTTGTCACTTCAGATAAGAAGCTAATAAAGGCGACTAATGTCAAAAAGATACAGGGGCCTGTATCTTTCTGACATTAGTCCTGCTGGCCAAAGATGGGATCATTTGAGTTTAATAAAGAATAACTGTAAGTTATTGAACCTCATCAAATGTATTTAAATTTGTGAGTTTATAGTGGTGCTTAGAACTTTTGGCTACCTTAAGAGAAAGATAGGGAATTATTTCATTATCTTGAAAACTGATAAACAAAGCAAAAGGATGAAGCTTTTTCCTGCCTTTTCCATATGAATTGAAATCCTGAATAACCAACAAGATAATAATTAAATGAAACCATTTACGTGATCCTTACAAGATGCCAAAATAATTAACTGAAGTGTGAAAATGTCCATCAAAGAATGGCTTTTTTGGGTCTGCATCTTGCCAAACAACAATCTAACTGAATTAAATTAAATTAATACACTAGTTTTGCTAAATTAATTGAATTAATTATTATTTGGCATATTTGAGACAAAGACTCAAAGGAATTGACTGAATTGCCTTTGATAATAGGCTCTTTGCTCTAGTTTTAAAAAATGAATAACACACTGATATATCAGGAATTAGCATGGAGCACATGCAGATTTTATAGCATGTTAAAGGGCCCTATTATAAGAAGAGTTCATCCAACAAATCTCTTAAACTACACTCCTTCAGCCAGGTTCATACATGTCTAGAGGATAAACCAAGTTGAGATGGTAACCATCCTGAAGTTTGAGGAGGGTATTTCCATCAGCATGGCAATTTCTTAAATGGGATTACACTCAAGGATTAAGTCAAGGAGAAATTAATGCATTTGCTTTCCTTTCATTCCTCTACCCCACTCTACACCTATTCCCATCTGAATGGTTCCGCTGCCTTGCAGCTATGGAAGTTGAAGCCTAAAGTTGTGTTTGTGGGATAAGGGGGCAGGAGAGCAGGGTACAACCAAATGAAAGAATCTCAGCAGCCAGGTCACTGTGAGAGCATCAGAGAGGACCAGCATCTTGGTCTGAGACGGCTGCTAGCCTTAGAGAGAAACCTGACTGGACCCCAGGTTAAGAGTTGTGGTCTCTCATGAGGGATCTACGAGGTCCTGATGGTGGAGGTGAGGAAGCACGCTCAAGAATCCCTGCTTAAGGGGGAATTAATTTATGAAATCTTGCAAGTTTTCCAAAGGTCTCATTTTGCACAACTCTGTGAAGGAATTTACCCAACTCCCAGCCCTCAAAAATTTAGGTCATTGTATTTTTGTAAAAATTTCATCATATTTAGCCTACATTTTTCTTCCACATTTTTTCTAGTTTGCTAGCTGCCGGAATGCAATATACCAGAAACGGAACGGCTTTTAAAAAGGGAAATTTAATGAGTTGCTAGTTTAAAGATCTAAGGCCGAGAAAATGTCCCAATTAAAAAAAGTCTATAGAAATGTCCAATCAAAGGCATCTGGGGAAAGATACCTTGGTTCAAGAAGGCCAATGAAGTTCAGGGTTTCTCTCTCATCTGGAAAGGCACATGGCAAACGCAGTCAGGGCTTCTCTCTCAGCTGGAAGGGCACATGGCAGACACAGCATCATCTGCTAGCTTACTCTCCTGGCTTCTGGTTTCATGAAGCTCCCCGGGAGGCATTTCCCTTCTTCATCTCCAAAGGTCGCTGGTTGGTGGACTCTCTGCTTTGTAGTGTTGCAGCATTCTCTGCCCTCTCTGAGTCTCTCATTCTCCAAAATGTTTCCTCTTTTATAGGACTTCAGAAACTAATCAAGACCCACTCAGATGGGTGGAGACATGTCATCCCCTAATCCAGTTTAACAACCGTTCTTAACCAAATCTCATCAACCAGGGAGATGATCCCATCACAGTCCCAAATACACAGCATTGAATAGAGACTATTCTACCTTTAAGAAGTGGGATCCATATTAAAACATGGCTTTTCTTAGGGGGCATACTTCCCTTCAAACCAGCACATTCCACCCTCTGGCCCCTAAAAAAGACATGTTTTTCCCAAATACAAAATACATTGATTTCATAACAATATCAGAAATCCTTAAACCTATCAATAGCAATACAATGAAGTAAAAAATTAGAGACAGTATAAAATCTCATCAAGTCAGTTACAGGCATGGTCTGTCCTAAGGCAAAATTCTCTCCATTTGCTCTGGACCTTTGAAAACTCACAACAAGTTATTTACTGCCAACATACAAAGGAGGAACATTCATAGGATACATGTACACATTTCCATAGGGAGGAAGGAACACAGGGGTCACCGGACCCATACAGTTTTGAAAACCTGCAGGGCAAAGTCCATTAGATTTCAAAGTCTGAGACTCATTTATCCTCAGGGCTTTAGAAAGTGGCAGTCCCCCCCTTTCCAAATGCCTACGCCTGCCTCTCTCTGAATGCAACCTTGGGGGATATTGGGGAGACCACCTTTTTCTCGGTTCCACCCTCTCCAAGCATTGGGGCCACACCCGGGCTCTCTGCCATCTCCGGGGCACACGCTCAACCCCTCCATGTGGTGGCAGCCAGGCTCTCCCCAAACCCCAAGGATCGTGCTTCACTCTCTCCAAGACCTGAGGCGGCATGACTCTCCCACTGCAACGAGGTGGAAGGCCCATTCTCTGCCTTTGGGGCAAACTCACCCTCTCCACAGGCTTGGGTGGGTCCACTCTCCTGGCCCGAGGCTTCTTGACTTCAGACCTCAGCCTCCACGGTTTTGCCTCTGAAGTTATTTTTCCTCCAATGTGTCCCTTCTCTGAACCCCTCAGTCCAGACTGGCAGCGGCTCTGTTTATACAGGTCCCACAGCACTCTCGTTGGCTTTCTATGCAGTAGCCTTGGATCATGCCCATCAGACATAAGGAGTTTCCACAAATCTTTCCTGGATAACTCCATGTCCGATCCTGACTTTCTCTGAAATGGCTGGCTGGTTCCACATTTGGTTAAATCCACACTCAGGGCACTATACTCTGGAGTCTCCCTTTCTGTAGGCCCAGAATTTTCCAGGACCTCAATTTCTAGTTTCTTTTTACTCAAGAGTTCAGTTCTCAGCTTATCTCTTTCCTTTTGCATTTCACTATAAGCTGCAAGGAGAAACCAGACTGCACTTTCGACATTTAATTTGGAGATCTCTTCTGCTAAATATCCAAGTTCATGGCTTTTAAAATCTGCCTTCCAGCCAATACCATTAGTCAACTTTGCCAGATTATCTGCCATTTTAAAACAAGGATCACCTTCCTTCCAGTTTTCAATAACACGTGCCTCATTTCTTTCTAAAACCTCATCAGAGGTATCTTTAGAGTCCACATTTCTACCAACAGTCTCTCCAAAGCATTCTAGGCCTTCTCTATCAAGCTTTTCACAACTCTTCCAGAATCTTCCCCATATCCATTTAAAAAGCCGTTCCAACATGTTTGGTATTTGCAAACTGCAGCAGCAGCACCCCACTCCTGGTACCAAAATCTGTTCTAGTTTGCTAGCTGCCGGAATGCAATATACCAGAAACGGAACGGCTTTTAAAAAGGGAAATTTAATGAGTTGCTAGTTTAAAGATCTAAGGCCGAGAAAATGTCCCAATTAAAAAAAGTCTATAGAAATGTCCAATCAAAGGCATCTGGGGAAAGATACCTTGGTTCAAGAAGGCCAATGAAGTTCAGGGTTTCTCTCTCATCTGGAAAGGCACATGGCGAACGCAGTCAGGGCTTCTCTCTCAGCTGGAAGGGCACATGGCAGACACAGCATCATCTGCTAGCTTACTCTCCTGGCTTCTGGTTTCATGAAGCTCCCCGGGAGGCATTTCCCTTCTTCATCTCCAAAGGTCGCTGGTTGGTGGACTCTCTGCTTTGTAGTGTTGCAGCATTCTCTGCCCTCTCTGAGTCTCTCATTCTCCAAAATGTTTCCTCTTTTATAGGACTTCAGAAACTAATCAAGACCCACTCAGATGGGTGGAGACATGTCATCCCCTAATCCAGTTTAACAACCGTTCTTAACCAAATCTCATCAACCAGGGAGATGATCCCATCACAGTCCCAAATACACAGCATTGAATAGAGACTATTCTACCTTTAAGAAGTGGGATCCATATTAAAACATGGCTTTTCTTAGGGGGCATACTTCCCTTCAAACCAGCACAACATTTCTATTCCTTTTACGCTGCTGTGAGCCTCTTCTTGGATACAATAAATTCATTCTTTCCCTGTAGCTTTTACTTTTAAATAACTTGCCACCACTTAGTTGTTCCTTTTTCATGCTGTGTTTTTTTTTTTAACTCTGCTTCCTCTAAGTCATCCTCATTATTGCCTTAATCGTGGTTGTTGTGCTGCTTCTGTGAATCACTTTCCTACCAATGTCAACACTGGCAGTAAAGTACTGGATCTCAAGGATAATTATTGTTTTGCATTTATATTATTATTACTTTACATTCATATAGCCTCCTTTTTCACCTAATGTCTTATTCACAGCAAGCCTTTTCTGGTAATTGTTACTAAGAATATTAAAGAAATCAGAGCCTTGCCTAAGGAAATACAAGAAGTGATCTCATCAATCATTTGAATTCATACCTTCATTTTCAGATAAGGAAACTGAGTCGCAGAAAGCGTGACTGAATTGCCCAAAGGCATTTGTTTGTAGCAGAGCCAAAAATAAAGGACAATTTCCCTGACTTGCCCATCTTAATTTAAATAAGGCAAGATATAAATGCATCAATACATTACTTATTCAGTTAATTAATAAACAAATAAATTATGACTCACAATCTTCAGTAAATGTTGTACGATTGTGATCATCTCTTGCTGAATAAGACACATTAAAATAACATACCCTGAGGACAGTTTTTAACTGAATTTGTCCACTCTGGGTACCAGAAGCTTGACAGGTATGTTCTCAGAATGGAGATACATATCTGTGCCAATAAATGGGGCAGTACAGAGAGCCTTTAAATTTGGGAATGGGCATTTGGAAATCCTTCTTTGTCCCACAGCACTCTGTCCTGCACATGTCTCTGCCAGTTGCCTACATACAGCAGAGCCTTTAATATTCAGCCTCAGTTTGCTACAGTCTTCACATTTTAGATTTTTAAATGACTTTCTTGATTTCTTCAATACGTTCTTGGGAAATGCTTGCTACCTGCTTAGCTTGTTAACCTTGGAATGGATTTTCTTTTTTTGTGCAATTTTCTGCCACATTTTTCTGAGGAAAGGATTTTTATTTAAAAGCAAATTACTGAAAGGGCAAATTTCTCATTGGAACTCAAGTAGCAAACAATTTCTCCTTGAGGCAAAATAAAACATGATGTCATGGACTTTCTGGCATAATGTCTTTAAATTTATATTTGGGTGCAGAAGCTAAAAGGAATGTCTGTTTAATTGTTTTAATTCTATATGTAGAAAGCATAAGAAGAATTTTGCATATGCTGCTTTTTAATTTTACAAGAAAACATATGCTTGACCTACAAAATAGTCCCATTTCATCAATTCCTTGATTTGGGAAAAGAGTAGCTGATTGGTTTGCTGTAACTTTTAGAGGTGTTGAAAGCTGGAAAGGTAATTAACTAAGCAATTAGTAGTAGTATTTATTAGATACCTGTTATGTAGTTATTTTGGGTCTGCAAAGAGATATAGAATATAATTTATGAAACACAGGAGCTTATAATCTAATGGAGGGGAAAAAACCTAACACACATGAAACAATTGAAGAAGAATTATGTAGTAAGATAATAAATTTAGTCAGAGTTCATGGATTGTAATAGTAAATGGTAGTGATTCATGGAGTATGTGAGACTTGAGCTGTGCTTCTAAAAGACTGGTGAGATTTAAATATTCAGGTAGGATCAAATAAGCATGCCATGAAAGGAAGTCTATACAGGGAAAATAATCACAAGAAGGAAAGCAAGCATGGTACATGCTGGAATCGTGAGGTGACCCCTCTGATTTGAGGAAACATTTCATAGAATAATAAGAAATGACCTTTTACGACAAGGTCAACAGAGGACCTACAGAATTCCAGACACTTTTTTATCTTCAGCACCTAGATACTGTACCTAGCCGTGACACCTAGATACTCAAATATTTGCTGAGATAAACTGATCTGAGAGATGAGTTAGTTCAAAAACTAAACCCTGAAGAGATTAGGCTATTTGTACAAGATCCTATAGGGGATTGCAGTCACTCACCCACATGTCACAACTCCTATTCCAGTGCCCTTTTCAGTACACCTAGTGTGTGAACTTTCATGGTGGACAATCATTTTAAGTTTAGCTGTTCAAAAATCCACAAAGAGGTTTATTGTGATGCTCCTGTTGAAAGCAAATATACGCAAAGAACTTACATTTTCCATAGCCCTTGTTCAAGAAGAAGGGAGCCTCTTTAGATGAAAAGAAGTGACTGACAATCTCCTACATCACCCACAGAACAAAGAACCTAGGTTCTGACAAGACTAGAAGTTGGTTTCAAGGAAACTGAAGTTCTTTTTTCTCTCAAAGAGAACAGGTAAAATACTTCAACTCAACAAGTATATGCCAAGTGTTGCAACATCAGATCAAATGTGCCTAGACTAACTAATCACATTCTTCCATTAAGACCATGTTGGTATGTCTAGCAGAATGTGGAGGAGAGAGATAACTAGTCATTACCTATAATTTATATTTCTTCTCAAGGAAATCCAAGCATGCCAATACAAAATGAAAAATCTTCTGCCATCATCAGCTAATTATTCCATATCCTTCTAGATATCTAGCAGTTTGCAAACAGCAGAATGTGACAAAGGCAATATTTTCCAGATCCCTTGGAAAGTTCACTATAAATATCAGGCTGATAAACTGAATTTCTCACTTTACAGTCTTTTTTTTTTTTTCAAAATATGGAAGGCAGATTTTGTTGAATCTGTCTTGCTCAAGGTAAATCTCACTTTACTTTTTTTTCAAATTAAAAGCTTCCTTAAGTTGAGCATTTTCATTGCTTTATTACTACTGTTTATTTGTGGCTCTCCCTATTTTAACCTAACATCTATTGTGAACTGAATGACTTTGTGTCATACTGAAACCTGAAGCAAGCTCCTGATGCTGTCTTCTCTAAAAAGTACATTACATATTTGTTTTTTATCCCATTGTTTGAATTCTGTTATATCTACTGTGCCTAATATCGGAGGCCACTCAAGATATTTTTAAATGAGTTATTGAGTGATATTCTGTAAAAAAAAAAAAAAGTAAAACATAAGAAAAGCCTGGTAGAGGATGGAAGCTGTCATTGTAAAGATAAATAATAATTACAAAATCTTTCATGAGAACTAACCTGGTGTATATATTGATCACTTTCATATCTACTATTTCACATTGACCTCCCAATAACCCTATCATCTAGAGAAGGAAGGTATTTTATAGGCCTAGACAAGTTTATTGACTTACCCAAGATCATACATTTAGTAATCAGAAAAGTTCAGCGTCCTGGTTTTAAATCCATTGTCTTTTCTACTATACCATGCTATATTCTATAACTCAGACAGCAAAAATTTGTCCAATAATTTAGGACTTTTTTCTTTCATAGAATTTATTGATATGAAAGCTAGCCGCTTCTACATCGTGAGCATTTAATGGTGATCTGCTTGAAGAGAGAGCCAAAGGAAGTGCTGGACACTTTTTTATTTAAGGTTGAAACCAAATTTAGCAACAAGTGTCAAATAATAGTGAGATGAATCAACAGCTATTTTTGTTTATTTTCTTCCCACTATAAGGAATGTCAGGCTTTGTTTATTTATAGATATGCAACTTTCCGAATTTTAGTCTGATCACATGATGCAGGCAGGATGCTTCAAGGGAAAACATCTGCTAAGCAGACTTGCCTTCCCTCACTGATGTTGCTCCAGAGATCTGTCAAAGGCAATATACCTGCTGGAAACGCAAATAGAAGCATAAATAAGACGTATCCATGGAAGAATTTGAAAACCTAAAATAATATTCCTGAAATTTTATTTCCCTAAGCTTATAATCAGGCATCACATTTGTCTTGCTATTGCAGAGATGCACATCCTCTACCAAAGCTGCCTGCATCGGGACAGATGCTCTGCAGTGAGCAAATATCAAGGAAATAATGAATTGGAAGTGACAAGTGCCTTCAGCCAAAAGTCCAAAGGGAATCGTCATCTTGAAATCATGCATAGCAGAAGGAAAGAATGAAATGGCAAAAGTGCCAGTGTTAATCCAGAAATTAAGCTCAAGGGTTGTGTTAGGCCAAGCTAATTGAACCAGCAATGGTCTTTCTTTCATTTTGAATTAAAGTCTTTTCAAAAAAGAGGATGTGCCAGAAAATTCTCAACTGGATTAGAGGAAACAAGATAGCTGAATCAGCAGCATAATCAAGAAATATTTGTTAGAATGATGTGGATTTGTTGAGCAAGATAAATAGATGTGACTCCATCGCCGGAAGAGTTTACAAACTAAGACTGATAGCTTTGATCTAGGGGAAAGAAACCATCAAAAACAAAATATTGATTGAGTGACATTACGGGGATATTAGATTAGAAGAAGATCAGACAGTTCTGTGCTTAAATGCAGCTAGCTCATGCCTTCTAGAATATTACACTCTTAGGAAACATAATAATAGCAATATTAAACATAACAATAATTACCGTCATTGCTAGTGCTATTTCTTGAGCTATTGGATATTGCTAAATAATACCCAAGTGCTTTACAAGCATTATCTCTTTCCATCCTTACATCAGTTCTAAAAGGTTGACACTATCTCCACTTTTAAAGATGAAGGACCTGAAGTTTAGAGATAATAACTTGGTCCAGTTTCACAGGTAATACTAGGTAAGTGGAGCCAAACAATCTAACTCCAAAGCTCGTAGATTATTCTTCTGTATTATTGCCTTACAAATTAGTCACATGTTAATTGGGAAAAAGGGCAATACTAGTAATCCTGGGTAGAACCAAATAGGGAAGACAAAGATTAAATACCCCCAAACAAAAGAACAATCAATACATTTATTACTAAAGTGCTTTGTATGATTGCACAAAGAGGGAATAGCTAGCATAAGCATTTGACCCCAATTATAACTACTCTTTTCTGAAAGCGTTGAATGTGACTAAGTTGCAGCTTCAAGAAATATAAAATAAGAAAAAATAATAAATTTACGTCTTTTCTTTCTTGATATTAGGCACCAATGATGGTAATTAACTAAATAGGTCTTAATAAAACTAACCAGTATTTATCATTAGAAAGGGATGTTAAGATAACTTGAATTAATGAATTTCCTATTATTGTCTCTTTATTGATAAAACCCATAGTCTTTAGCCAATATTAGGAACACCAAATCTAACTTAAGGGCAGGTATGACTTAGTCACACTTTCTTGAACAATAGTGCGTGTTCTGTACACTCATCCGGAGCAATGTGAATAAATACAAAGATTTACTAAGACACGCAAATAACCGTAAATGAAGAAAAGGATAATAGCTCATCGGTCTAATCATCTAAATCAAGTCCACAAGTGTTTGGAAAAGCAATTCATGAGGTCCAGATTACTCTTTTATCAGAGACTCATTCTCTGATGAGAATAGACAATCATAATAACACACATATTTATTGTTCGATGCACATAAAATTTTTCTTTCCCAATTGCTCTGTTAATACCCAAAATGTATGTAAAATTACCCCATTTCAGAAATAAAGATATCATGCTGGTTTGAAAGGATGTATGGACCCTAGAAAAGCCATGTTTTAATCAAAATCCCATTGTGTAAAGGCAGAATAATCCCTATTCAATACTGTATGTAATTAGTTCATCTCCCTGAAGATGTAACCCAATCAAGAGTGGTTGTTAAACTGTATTAGGTAGAAGCGTGTCTCCACCCATTTGGGTGGGTCTTGAGAAGTTTATGGAGTTCTATAAAAGAAGAAACATTTTAGAGAATGAGATATTTGGAGAGAATGCTGCAGTACCACAAAGCAGAGAGTCCACAAGCCAGAGACCTTTGGACATGAAGAAGGAAAATGCCTCCTGGGGAGTTTCATGAAACCAGAAGCCAGGAGAGAAAGCTAGCAGATGACGCTGTGCTCACCATGTGCCCTTCCAGCTGAGAGAGAAGTCCTATCTGTGTTCGCCATGTACCTTCTCACTTGAGAGAGAAACCCTGAACTTCATCATCCTTCTTGAACCAAGGTGTCTTTTCCTGGATGCGTTTTATTGGACATTTCTATAGGCTGGTTTTAATTGGGACATTTTCTCAGCCTTAGAACTATAAACTAGCAACTTATTAAGTCCCCCCTTTAAAAGCCATTCTGTTTCTGGTATATTGCATTCCAGCAGCTAGCAAACTAGAATAGATACCAGGCTTCTAAGAGATTAAGTGATTTGATCATGATCAACAGTCACTAATGGTAGACAAGGCATTTTAATTAGTGCTCTGTAATTAGAGCTGGATGCCTTGAAAGTGTGAAAGGAGGAGAGGGTGAAAGAAACAGCTACAGGAGTTCCATTTTTTTCCATCTTAATGGAACTGTCCATCAGCTGGAATTATGGAAATCTAAAATGTAGTCGAGATGGCCAGTTTTTTGGGTATTTTCTGCCTAAGACCAAACATATATGTGTTAAGTGTCACATAAACCCATTATTACTTTCTCCATAAATTGTGTTACAACAACATTTTGTACATCAAGTGATCAGCATTTATCTGATTTACTTGATTTGCTGAAGATCTTATTAGTGCAGGGAAGTAGTCAGTATTATTTTTTGATGGAATGAATGGATTGCCATGAGTCAAAAGTCAAATGGTGGTGTAACATGTAGCTGTTAAAAAAAGAAGGAAAAAGCCTCTTACAGCCAAAGAACAAAAAACATTTTTTGAACTGTATGTCTGAAATTTAAAAGCACAATCATCCTCACTATAAATCTGAGTTCCACTTTCACTCAGGATATAGAAAGCTGTAGAAGAACATCACTCACAATTTAACAATGACAGATAATCTACAAATCTACAAAATCATATTTTCTGAGCATATGAGATAGCTGAGGTTGCAAAGCAAATTGAAATCCAAAAGGTGGCAAGTCTCTTGAGCATAAACAGGATGCATGGAACTCTTAAACTTTTGGCAGTGCATGGGAGGATGAAGTATCCATCATTGAAGAAGTTTGAAAAAAAGAGTTGACATTTAAACAAGTTTGTAATGTCTGAACGTAGACTATCACAACTATTTAGGACCCCTATCAACATCCAAACACAAGAGATTCAACATCATCTCACTAACTCCTTTAAGCGCTATTAAGTGCCCACGAGATCAGTTGCAAACAGGGCAAGAGATCTGAAGCCTAACGTTTAGGACAGAGCAGTAGACTCTAGAGGAGTCCACATGTGCTCTGGATCCTGCCTGAGCACCAGAAGATGGTCAACTACCATTGAAGGACATAGAGGAAATATGCCCTCACCCTAGATCCTCCTCTGATATTAGACAAAAACAGTCTGCCATTGATAGAAGGGCAGTTAACCCTCGCACACCCCAAATCTGCTCACATATGTAGCAAATGTTGTCTCCAGCTAGGGAAAAGGCAGGAAATCTTCTTTTCAGACTCTTTTCTGATTCCAAGAAGAGGTTGATTTCTACTAAAAAAGGGGCAAGACGCCCTCCTTTCCTTGTACTTTCCATATCTGCACTGATGCCTAAAAGGTTTGGCAATGGATGATGGTGATGGTAACACAACTTTGTGAATGGAATTGATACAGATGAAGTGTACACTCAAAAATGGTTAAGATGCAAAATTTTGTGAGATATATATGTTACCATAATCAAATAATACATAGTAGAAGGAAATGATTGATTAATAACATACAATGCATGATAAAATAGATCATTTGCAATTCATCATTTAAACAGGTATTTCTCAAGACTAGTATGTGTTGGGAGGTGCTAGTTTGCAAGAGTGAATCAAACAATCATGCTCCTACTCTCATGGAACTTATAGTCCATTGTGGAATAACATTCAAATTTGTTTTTTGTAAAAAACCAAATTCAAATCCTAAAATGTTTACCAATAAGGGCCGTAATAATAGATGGCAACAATAGAATGATATATAGGAAAAATGCACCTAATATAAGCATTGGATGATAGATAGAAGAATTTTAATAATCTTTCATCAATTGTTTGGTAAACTCATAACTACTCTAATTAAAAAAAAACAGCATTTACTGAAACTCCTGTATCATGAATCTGTGTCACGAATTAATGGAATCTCTCAAAGGTTTGTGCAGTGCATATGTGCTTCCAAATACCTCTGAAATCCATCGCTTTCTCCAGTCACATTGACAATGCCTTAATCTAGGGCCTCCTAGTTTGATTACTGAGTCTCTGATTTAAGGTCAAGGAAGAACTAGCCTCTGCGAGCAATACTCTGCAATTACAGAATCACAGAACAATGAAGTCAGATTTTTATGTGAATTTACTTTCACTTTGGGAATCCGAAAATTAGCAAATATATCTGAAGAGTCACTCCATACAAAATGTGCAAATGTGTATTTTGAATTCCAGATAGAGTGGATTTTTACAAAGTAAGACAATGTGCTTTGTTTGAATATAATGTATATGTAAATGCATGAACTGTCTTTAACCACTATGCACAGTGAAAGCAAGTATACTTGACAACAAGAAACTGTACAACAGCTATAATTTTAGAAAGCATTCTTTTTACAAGGCAATAATAGGCAATGAGGAGTAGATGTTGTATATGTCATCTCATTTTATTCTAAAAAAACACTATTGGTAAATATTATCATATTTATCTTATAAATAAGGAAGCTAAGGCTTAACTTTTTAAATATGGCACTGGAAACAAGTGATGGTGCCAGGATTTGAACCCAGTTTCAAAACTGTGTTTTCAATTGCTACTCTTATGCTTTAGCTTACCCATAAGGGCGTTCTTAGAAAGGGCAAATGATTATTTTCCAAACATGTTTCCTTCTAAGTGAGCCAGAAATGAAAAGGCATTGAAAAAAATTTCTTCACATCTGGATATTATAATAAGGAAAGGGACAGAACCAGAACCACCATTAGGAAAAAAAAAAATGGACTGCTCAAAGTTTATCCATTTTGACATCTGAGGAAAGAAAAGGAAACATATCTTCTAGTGGAAACCTGCCTTTTAGTTTTTGCATTTCCAGAGATTTGAGTGCAAAACATATTGTGTAATTCAGAGAAAGTATGCATTTAAAATCATTTGGTATCTTACAGAGGGTCAGATGAAAATAAGAGAAACATAACAGTCAAAAACATAATAAACTTGGAGGAATTTCTCATTCAATCTAAACTGTCAAATTGTGAATAATACTGCGATAAACATTCATTTAAGAATGTGTGTTCAAGTTCCTCCTTTCAATTCTTTGGGTTATATACATAGCAAAGGATTGCCAGGTCATGTGATAATTCTTTACTTTGCTCTTGGAGGAACTACTAAACTGCATCATTTCACATTTTCACCATCAATGAATGAGGGTCCTTATTTCTCCACAACCTTTCCAACACTTGTAATATTCTGTTTTTTTTTTTTTTTTTTACGTAGCTATTCTAGTGGATGTGAAATGGTTTTCTTATTGTAGTTTTGATTTGTATTCCCTAATAACTAGTGATGTTGAACAACTTTTCAATGTGCTTTTTAGCAATCTGTAAGTCCTCTTTGGATAATGTCTGTTCAATTTTTTTGACAGTTTTCTTATTGGGTTGTCATTTTATACACGATTAGTATGATATTAATATATTCTGGATATTAAACCCTTATCTGGATTCCAAATATTTTCTCCCATTGAGTAGGTTATCTTTTCATTTTTGTGATAAAGCCCTGTGATGCACAAAATTTTAAACTGTGATGAGGTCAAATTTATCTTTTCTTTCTTTTGTTGCTTGTTCTTTGAGTGTAATTCTAAGAAATATTGCCTAATAGAAGATACTGAAGATGCTTCCCCATGATTTCTTCTAGGAATTTTATATTTCTGGTTCTTTTATTTAGGTCTTTGATCCATTCTGAGTTAATGTTTGTATATGGTGTGAGTTAGGGGTCCTCCTTCATTCAATTGCATATTGATACCCAACTCTCCCAGCATCATTTGTTGAAGCAACTATTTTTTCCCAATTGAATGGATTTGGCAGCCTTGTCAAAACTCAATTGGCCTTAAATGTAAGGATGTATTTTTGAACTTTCAATTCAACTTCATTGGTCTATATGTCTATCCATGTGTCAGTTCCATGCTGTTCTGACCATTTGTAACTTTATAATAAGCTTGAAAGTCAAGAATGTGAGTCCTCCTACTTCATTCCCCGTTTCAAGACGGCTTTGGCTATTTGGGGCCCCTTAACCTTCCAAATTATATTTGATAATTGGCATTCCCATTTCTGCAAAGTAGGCTATTTGAATTTTGGTTGGGATTGTGTTGAATCTGTAAATAACGTGGGGTAGAACTCACATCTTAATATTTAGTCTTCCAATCCATGAACACTGAACGTCCTTCCATTTTTCAGGTCTTCTTTGATTAATTTTATAGATTTCTGTGTACAAGTCCTTTACATCTTTGGTTGCATTTATTCCCAGATATTTAATTCTTATGTTGCTATTGGAAATTAATTTTTTCTCTTAATTTCCTCCTCAGATTGCTCATTACTAGTATACAGAAACACTACTCATTTATGTGTGTTGATTTTCTACCCTACCACTTTGCTGAATTCTTTATTAGCCCTCATAGCTTTGTTATAGATTTTTCAGGACTTTCTAAATATAGCATCATGTCATCTGCAAATAGTGAAAGTTTTAATTCTTCCTTTCCAAATTGGATGCCTTTTATTAATTTTTCTTGCCTGACTGCTCTGGCTAGAACGTCCAGTAAAATATCGAATAACAGTGATGACAGTTGGCATCTTTGTTATTTCAGATTTAGATTGAAAGCTTTTAGTGTTAGTTGCGCATTTCTCACAGATGCCCTTTATCACTTTGAGGAAGTTCCCTTCTATTCCTATTTTTCTAAGTTTCTAATCAAAATATGTGCAGGATTTTGTCAAAGGTCTTTTCTGTGTCAATCAAGATTATCATGTGGTTTTATCCTTTTGTTTTTTAATCCGGTGTTATTAATTGACTTTCTCATGTTGAGCAATCCTTGCATGGCTTAAATGAAACCTGCTTGATCATGGTGTATAATTCTTTTAATATGCTGTTGGATTAAATTTGCAAGTATTTTGTACAGAATTTCCACATCTATCTTCATGAGAGGAATTTATCTGTAATTTCCTTTTCTTGTTGTATCTTTGTCTGTATTTGTTATTAGGGTGATGCTGCCCTAATAGAACGAGTTAAGTAGTGTTCCCGCCTCTTCAATTTTTTGGAAGAGTTTGAGCAGGATCGATGTTAATTCTTCTTGGAATAATTGGTAGAATTCACTTGTGAAGCAGACTGGTCCTGGGATTAACTTTGTTGGGAGGTTTTATGATGACCATCAGAGGCAGGAAATGTCTTAGAATGCCAACATCTACAATAAGCTGCTTTAGTAAGATACAAATCTTCAGTGTTTATTTCATTCACCACTTTGGGAGTTTCTTCCTTACCCTTTTCTCAATCTGTTCTTCTGACTGTATGATTTCAATTGTCCTGTCTTCTAGGTTGCTGATTTTTTATTCTGCCTGTTCAAATCTACTGTTGTATGTCTCTAGTGTTTGTTTGTTTGTCTGTTTGTTTTGCACAATAAATCAAACCTGGGTCTCTGGCAAGGCAGATGAGAATTCTGCCACTGAGCCATCATCGCACCACCTCTCTAGTGTGTTTTTAATCTCCATTATTGTGACTTTCATCCCCATAATGTCTGTTATGTTTCTTTTAATGCTTTCAAATTCTTCCTTATACTCACACATTGTTTTCTTAATATCTGTAACATTATATCCATCTTTTCCTTCAACTCCCTGAATTGATTTAGGAGATTTGCTTGAAATTCTTTGATTAGTTATTCCAAATTCTATGTCTCCTTTGAAGTTTTAATTTGTTCCTCTGACTAAACCCTATCATCCTTTTTCTTAATATGGCTTGTCATTTTTTGCTAATATCTGGGCACCTCATTCCCTTGATGAGTTGCCTCTGCAGATCAGCTTCTTTCTCTTGTCTAGGGTTTTATTTTTGATTGGCTACAATTAAGACTTTTCTTGAATACTTGGTATAACTTATTCTTACCATTAGAGTTGCCTGTATTTAACTGTTCAGATTTACTCAGGTCTTCTTCATTTGATTCTTGCCCTGAATTTGTGATGTAATTTTTCAGGATTGTGCTTTTTGTGCAGTTTGCTATCTTCAGGAGAAAGCTTCCTTTCCTATTCTCATTCTCTAGAGATCTCAATCTGTTCTATTTGTTTTTGTACAGAATTTTCTCTAAGCTCCTTTGATTTCTTTAAATCATCCCCCTCACTCACAGCCCCCCTTGACTTACAGTTTTCAGTTCTGGTATTTGTCCTATCTTAATGCAGTTCATCTCCCCCAATTTTTTCCCTGTGAAGTTCTTTTTTCCTGCATTTTCTTCACTATTAGTATCCTTCCCCACAGAGCCAGAATAGGTCAATCCAGAAAGATGGGCCAATCCAGAAAAGTCCATTTTGCTTGTAGGTGGTTCAGCCAACAGAAGCTAGATCTAATGTGAGCAACTCTTTTCAATAATTTTGTCACAATTTCCCTTTTTATGACCCCTGGGGGCACTTTTGCATGCAGCATGACTTGTGCTCCTTCCTGGCTCACTATGGACTTCAGTCCCTCTGTTGGATACACATAGAATTCTAACTCACTACTGTGACTGGCTCTATAATCTGCATCCATGATAGGAGGGACCCAGGTCATGTTGCCTTTGTGTGACTCCAAGGCTGCACAGGAGCAAGTGAAGAAAATGGTGAATAGTCCTGAATTGAAATTTCCTACTTAATCTTGGGAGTTCTTTTACTTTCTCTTCAATTTAGTGTTTATGGAGTCCTTCTCTAGTCTCTATCATCCTCCCAAGTTCTAAGGCAGTGGCATTTGTCATTGTATGAACTGGGTGAGTGGACGCTTTTCCAGGGGATGTCTTATGTCACTATGTAGATCTTTCGTATTCCTTTCAAAAATGTTTAATTTCATTATATGAGGCAGTTAACTTACTTTGGATTTGCCTGATCTCATGTAAGGCCTGTTTTAAAGATTTGCTACAAGTGATCATAGAATATTCCTTTTGCTCTTTTAATAAAATATTTTGAATCCCACCACCTAGAAATGATGTTTTTAAATACTATGGGGGACTCTCTTAAAATCTCTCTGTGTTCAATGAGGTCTAAACTCTTGAGCTGGTAGTGTCTAAAACCTGGGTTAGTTCTAGCAATTGTTAGCTTGAAGTTCTTTGTTATTGGTCTTTTGCCTGCAGGTTTCCTTTGCCCTGTATAGTGGCTTTCACCTTACAAATGCACAGATTGGTAATTGGCTCAGGTTTCAAAGGGAACCCCTTGCAGATTTCTGGAGTCATACCTCTATGCAGTTCCCTTATTTCTACACTTAACACATTCATTCTTACCGCTTTGCTTTCCTAAAATCCAATCTCTGTCTCCTTATCTCACAAAAACTGCTGGATTTTTTAGTTTCCTCTTCCTATGCTTTGGTCCAGAAATGTCCTCTACAATGAAAAACAGGGTTCATTTCATATCATCCCGTATCACAGTGATCACAGTCATGTTCTGTCTGTTGCCAATGTCTTAAAATGATTTTTCTACTTTTTACATGGTGCATGGTGAGAAGCTACTTCTATATCAGTTACTCTTTTATGGATAGAAACAAAAGCCCTTATCCTTTAATTTTGATTCCTGCTTTCATGTATGCAGATGTGTAATATATGAAAAATTTGAAATATTATTATTTATTTAATTTTTTACATTAACAAAACTATATTTTAGTTAACAAAATAAGCAAATAGTAAACTCTTCTATAAATTACTTTATAAACCTTACTCATAGAAGAGTAAGGTGATGAGCCCCAGAGACCATTGCATTGATACTTCTGTATCCATTATACATTGAATTTTATGTTCTAAAATAGACACTTTGTGTCTAATAAAGCAAACTATCTTCTATCTAACATGCCAATTTTATTGCATGGTAATCTCTTTGGAAATATCTAGCTTAATTTATGGCTAATAATATCATTGAAACAATGTTCTATTTGTTTACACAAAATGGAGTAATTTTAAACTGAATGTTGTGAAGTTGGCCATTCGATTTAATTAATTCATCTGACTTTTTTTGTCTATAGCCTTTATGATTCCAAAGGCCAGTAAAAAAAACTTTGATTTATATATGACAATTGTCATCACATGTTGAGGTAAAAGATTAATTTAATTCAACTATAAATATTTAGGATAATCGATAGTAAGATACAAAATGAATGATTCAAATATGTCCAAAAGAAGGTTAATATTGAAATTTTTCCTTATCTTTGGGATTTTCACATTATTTTGTTCACATAATCCAAGACTCACTTTAATGTTCAATTGTACAAGTTTAAGTGTCCTGTAACGTTTGTGTTGCAATGAATAAAATTTAAATAAACCTGCATAAGAGTAAAAAGGTATTACATCATAAAAATAACTACTACGTAACAAATAATTACTATGTAAAAAAGTACATAGTACAAAAATAAAAAAGCATGTATTATTTTTGATAATATCGTAGATATCTTAGTATAATATGACTTCACAACAAATTTCATGGTCATTGTTTATCCTGTGGTCAGAAGTCATGTTATAGAAGAAAAAATGATCCTCTATTTCCTTACATTTCATGCCTTTAGTCAAATATTTTTTTCAGCTTTGATTAAAAATTAAAATATTATTTATGTATATCACATCTTTATATAAATGAATGAATGAGCAAATGAATTATGTCATACATTCTTTTTTCTTGAATGGTTCTGTTATTTTTATGTTTTTATTTTCTTTTAATTTAATTTTTAAACTTTTTTTACTGTGAAAATAACATATATATATATAGAAAAGCAATAAATTTCCAAGTCTACTTTAACAAGTAGCTATACAATAAATTTTGAAGTTTGATATGGATTAAAGTTCCACAATTATTCATTTTTTCTTCTAGCTGCTCCAAAACACTAGAGACCAAAAGAAATACCAATACATTGATTCAGCAATCATATTCATTCATTAAATCCTATCTTCTCTATTATACTTTTCCTTCTAATTTTTATTTCATTTTTCTGGAAAAAACTATATACAAAAAAGCAATAAATTTCAAAACTATATTGCAACAATTAGTTGTGGAACATATTTCAGAGTTTGGTATCGGCTACATTTCCACAATTTTAAGTTTTTATTTCTAGCTGCTGTAAGGTACCGGAGACTAAAAGAAATAACAATTATACTGATTCAGCACTCACACTCATTTGTTAAACCTGACCTTCTCTGTATAACTCCATCATCACCTTTGATCTATCTCTCACTCTTTAGGGGTATTTGGGCTATGGCCATTTTAACTTTTTCCTGTTGAAAGGGGCTATCCATAATATGGGATAGGGGCATGGAACTAGTTGATGTGCTGGATAGGCTGGGCCCTCCACATTTCAGGACTTATCTGATGCAGAGACCCATCTGGAGGTTGTAGGTTTCTCAAAAGTTACCCTTGTACATGAAACCTTTGTGGAATCTTATATAATGTCTTAGGTATTCTTTAGGATTGGCCTCAAACTCTCTAAGCCCAATTCTGCAAGTGAAATCATTGCCCTTCCCCCTATGTGGGACATGATATCCAGGGGTGAAAGTCTCCCTGGTGACGTGGAAGATGACTTCCAGGGATGAATCCAGACCAGTCACCATGGGATCAGCAATTCCATCCTGACCAAAAGGGGGAAAAGAAGTGTAATTAATAAAGTATGGAGGGAAAGCTACCTAATTCATTCTATGAAGTCAACATCACCCTCATACCAAAACCAGGCAAAGATATTACAAAAAAAGAAAACTACAGACCAATCTCTCTAATGAATATAGATGCAAAAATCCTCAACAAAATTCTAGTAAATCATATCCAACAACACATTAAAAGAATTATACATCATGACCAAGTAGGATTCATCCCAGGTATGCAAGGATGATTCAACATAAGAAAATCAATTAATGTAATACACCATATCAACAAATCAAAGCAGAAAAATCACATGATCATCTCAATTGATGCAGAGAAGGCATTTGACAAGATTCAACATCCTTCCTTGTTGAAAATACTTCAAAGGATAGGAATACAAGGGAACTTCCTTAAAATGATAGACGGAATATATGAAAAACCCACAGCTAATATCATCCTCAATGGGGAAAAATTGAAAACTTTCCCCCTAAGATCAGGAACAAGACAAGGATGTCCATTATCACCACTGTTATTCAACATCGTGTTGGAGATTCTAGCCAGAGCAATTAGACAAGAAAAAGAAATACAAGGCATCAAAATTGGAAAGGAAGAAGTAAAACTATCACAGTTTGCAGATGATATGATACTATACATCGAAAACCCTGAAGAATCCACAGCAAAACTACTAGAGCTAATAAATGAGTACAGCAAAGTAGCAGGTTACAAGATCAACATTCAAAAATCTGTAGTGTTTCTATACACTAGCAATGAACAAGCGGAGGGGGAAATCAAGAAATGAATTCCATTTACAATTGCAACAAAAAGAATAAAATATTTAGGAATAAATTTAACTAAAGAGACAAAAGACCTATACAAAGAAAACTACAAAAAACTGTTAAAAGAAATCACAAAAGACCTAAATAGATGGAAGGGCATACCGTGTTCATGGATTAGAAGACTAAATATAGTTAAGATGTCAATTCTACCTAAATTGATTTACAGATTCAACGCAATACCAATCAAAATCCCAACAACTTATTTTTCACAAATAGAAAAACCAATAAGCAAATTTATCTGGAAGAGTAGAGTGCCCCAAATTGCTAAAAGTATCTTGAGGAATAAAAACGAAGCTGGAGGTCTCACGCTGTCTGACTTTAAGGCATATTATGAAGCCACAGTGGTCAAAACAGCATGGTACTGGTATGAAGATAGATATATTGACCAATGGAATCAAATAGAGTGCTCAGATATAGACCCTCTCATCTATGGGCATTTGATCTTTGATAAGGCAGTCAAGCCAACTCACCTGGGACAGAACAGTCTCTTCAATAAATGGTGCCTAGAGAACTGGATATCCATATGCAAAAGAATGAAAGAGGACCTGTATCTCACACCCTATACAAAAGTTAACTCAAAATGGATCAAAGATCTAAACGTTAGGTCTAAGATCATAAAATGGTTAGAGGAAAATGTAGGGAGATATCTTATGAATCTTACAATTGGAGGTGGTTTTATGGACCTTAAACCTAAAGCAAGAGCACTGAAGAAAGAAAGAAAGAAATGGGAGCTCCTCAAAATTAAACACTTTCATGCATCAAAGAACATCATCAAGAAAGTAGAAAGAAAGCCTACACAATGGGAGACAATATTTGGAAACGACATATCAGATGAAGGTCTACTATCCAGAATTTATAAAGAGATGGTTCAACTCAACAACAAAAAGACAGCCAACCCAATTACAAAATGGGAAAAAGACTTGAACAGACACCTATCAGAAGAGGAAATACAAATGGCCAAAAGGCACATGAAGAGACGCTCAATGTCCCTGGCCATTAGAGAAATGCAAATCAAAACCACAATGAGATATCATCTCACACCCACCAGAATGGCCATTATCAACAAAACAGAAAATGACAAGTGCTGGAGAGGATGTGGAGAAAGAAGCACACTTATCCACTGTTGGTGGGAATGTCAAATGGTGCAACCACTGTGGAAGGCATTTTGGCGGTTCCTCAAAAAGCTGAATATAGAATTGCCATACAACCTAGCAATACCATTGCTAGGTATCTACTCAAAGGACTTAAGGGCAAAGACACAAACGGACATTTGCACACCAATGTTTATAGCAACATTATTTACAATTACAAAGAGATGGAAACAGCCAAAATGTCCATCAACAGACGAGTGGCTAAACAAACTGTGGTATATACATACGATGGAATATTATGCAGCTTTAAGACAGAATAAACTTATGAAGCATATAATAACATAGATGGACCTAGAAATATTATGCTGAGTGAGACTAGCCAAAAACTAAAGGACAAATACTGTATGGTCCCACTGATGTAAACCGACATTAGAGAATAAACTTGGAATATGTCATTGGTAGCAGAGACCATAAGGAGTTAGAAATAGGGTAAGATAATGAGTAATTGGAGCTGAAGGGATACAGACTGTGCAACAGGACTGGATACAAAAACTCAAAAACGGACAGCACAATACTACCTAATTGTAATGTAATTATGTTAAAACACTGAATGAAACTGTATCTGAGCTATACTTTTTTTTGTTTTGTTTTGTTTTTTATATATTTCTTTATTTTTTATTTTTATTTTTTTCTCTCTATTATCATTTTATTTCTTTTTCTGTTGTCTTGCTATTTCTTTTTCTAAATCGATGCAAATGTACTAAGAAATGATGATCATACATCTATATGATGATATTAAGAATTACTGATTGTATATGTAGAATGGAATGATTTCTAAATGTTGTGTTAGTTAATTTTTTTAATAAATAAATAAATTAAGTATGAGTGTCAGAGAGAGTTCAAATAGAGTCGAGAGGCTACTCTGGAGGTTGCTTTTATGTAAGCTTCAGTTACACCTTGCTACCTATCATAATCTCCCAAACCCCAACTAGGACCATTCCAGCCAATCCTAAAGAACACCTAGGGCAATATCTAAGTTTCCACAAGGGTTTCATGCATTGGAGTAACTTTCTAGAAACCTACAACCTCCAGATGGGTCCCTGGTCCAGATAAGTCCTGGAACCTAGCCCAACCTATACAGAACATCTGATAATTCCATCTCGCTACCCCATATTAGTGGTAGATCCTTCCAATATGATAGTCCAAATACCCCTAAAGTGAGGGATGGAAAGATCAAAGGTGATTGTGTAGTTGTACAGAGAAGATAGGATTTAACAAATGAATATGAATGCTGAATCATTAAATTGATATCTCTTTTAGTCTCCAGTATTTTAGAACAGCTAGAAGTAAAAACCTAAAATTGTGAAATTGTAACCCATGTCAAACTCTGAAATATGTTCTACAACTAATTGTGGTGCTGTGCTTTGAAATGCATAGCTTTTTTGTATACGTTATTTTTCACAAAAAAAAAGAAGGAAAAAGATGTAGATTGTGATGATAAAAAAATAGTTAAGCCCTCTAGCATCCTATATTCTGGAGCAGCTAGAAGGAAAAATATGAGAGGATTGTATGGTAGCCCATGATAAACTCTGGGATTACTCCTGTAACTACTTGTTGAAGAGTGCTTTGAACACTATTGCTTTTTTGTTTCTTTGCTTCATATATATACATGAAGCAATATATTATATTATTCAGTAAAAAAAGTTTAAAAAAAGAATAGGTGAGGTTCTAAACTATAGACATTGTCTTCCTTATCCCTGTATTCTGAATTACCTTAACCCTAACCTGATAGGCTTTATTTTATCTCTAAATGCCAGGTTATACATATATAAAACAGCCCCTCAAAATCCAGAAATAACCATTATCACTCCAGACTAAATGTGAGTGCTAAAAGAGCTTACACATAGCAGTTTACACTGTTAAAGAGTGGGAGTTTAGGTCCCAGTTTTCTTATAATTATTTTCTAGGTGAAATCCTACAGTATTTGCTCTTTTGTTTCTGACTTATTTTGCCTCACCAAATGTCCCACATGCTCATTCACACCGCTGCATGCCTCACCACTTCATTCCTTTGTATAGCAGCACAATGTTCAATCATATGTATACACCACCATTCGCCAATCTACTTTTCAATCAGTGCATCTTTCAGTCACCTCCATCTGCAGGGCCTTATGTATAACATCCAAAGTCAACAGCCCAACAATTTTAGATAACTTCATTGTCCCCAAGAAAAGCATGGCTAATAAACACACCCTCTCCAAATACAGAATCCAAACCTTTCCCTAACACTTGTCCCTCCCCCCATTTTTATAATACCCCCGGTATTGCTGTAGTACCGTTGATGTTCTCCTGTTAAACATAGCCCATAGTATGCAGTAGCATCCCCCCATCCTCCAAAATTATATACTCTTTGTACAAGATACCTTTGCAATAGTTCGTGGAAGAACTTACTTATATTTTAATGTTTATCAGTGGGACACATGACACATGAGTCTATACAACCCCTTTCAATCATGTTCACCTTCAGTATGGTAATATTTCTTATTACCCACTATGAATTGCCTTCACTTCTATCTATTCACTTTCAATTAAGTTTAACCTCATTAGCTAACTGTTCACCCATCTCAAGCTTCCATGTATCTCCACATCCCCTATATTCTGTTTAACTTATACCATGTTCATAAAAGTGGAATCATGCAGTATCTATCCTATTGCGGCTGGCTTATTTCACTCAACATTATGTCCTCAAGGCTGCATAATATTCCATGGTATGTATATACAACATTTTCTTATCCCATTCTCTGTTGATGGGCACTCAGATTGTTTCCATCTTTTGAAGGTTGTGAATAATGCTGCTAAGAACACTGGTGTGCAAATCACTGTTTTTGTCATGGCTTTAATATCTTCTGGGTATATACTGAATAGTGGTATTGACAGGTCATAGGGCAACTTGATATTTAATTTTCTGACAAACTGCCAAACTGTCTTCCATAGTAGCTGTATCATTATACATTCCCACCAGCAGTGCCTAAGTATCCCAATTTTTCCACATCCTCTTCAACATTTGCACGTTCCTGTTTGTTTAATAGCAACCATTCTTATAGTTGTGAGGTGGTTTCTCATTGCAGTCTTGATCAGCATTTCCCTTATAGCTAATGAGAATGAGCATCTCTTCATGTGCTCTTTTAGCCATCTGTACTTGCTCTTCAGAAAAATGCCTATTCATATCTTTAGTCCACTTTAAAGTCCACTTTTCTCTATATTAACATTCTATATCTTTTCCGGTTGTGTTGCTAGTTCGTCTAAACCGATGCAAATGTACTAAGAAACGATGATCATGCATCTATGTGATGATGTTAAGAATTACTGATTGCATATGTAGAATGGTATGATTGTTTATTCTTTTATTGCTGAGTAGTATGATTTCTTTATGTATAGAGGATATCAAACCTTTATCCAATGTGTGATTTCCAAATATTTTCTCCCATTGAGTCGACTGCCTCTTCATCTTTTTGTCACAGTCCTTTGAGGTGCAAAGGCATTTAATTCTGAGGAATTTCCATTTGTGTGTGTGTGTGTGTTTGTGCTTTGGGTATAAAGTTAAGGAAACTACCTACTATTACTGGTCTTTAAGATGTTTCCTTATATTTTTTTCTAGGAGCTTTATGGTAGTGGTTCTTATATTTAGGTGTTTGATCCACTTTGAGCTAATTTTTGTATAAGGTATGAGGTAAGGGTCCTCCTTCATTCTTTGGCTATTGATATCCAGTTCTCCCATGCACATTTATTGAAAAGACTATTTTTTCCCAGTTCAGAGGATTTGGTGCCTTGTTAAAGTTGGCCATAGATTTGGTGGTCTATTTTTGCACTTTTAATTCAATTCCATTGGTCAATTTAATTTGATTCCAAAGTCTATCTTTGATCTAGTACCATGCTGTTTTCATCACTGCGGCTTTATTAAAGATTTTAAAATCAGGAAGTGTTCATTCTCCCACTTCGTTCATTTTTAGAATGCTATTAGTTATTCAGGGTCTCTTTCCCTTCCAGATGAATTTGGTAACTAGCTTTTCGAAGTCTTCAAAGTAGGTTGTTGGAATTTTGGTTGGTATTGTGTTGAATCTGTAGATCAGTTTGGGTAGAATTGACATCTTAACTATATTTAACCTTTCTATCCATGAGCAAGGAATGTTTTTCCATGTATTTATTTTTTTAATTTTATTTTTATTAATTAACGGAAAAAAAGAAATTAACCCAACATTTAGAAATCATACCATTCTACGTATGCAATCAGTAATTCTTAACATCATCACATAGACGCATAATCATCGTTTCTTAGTACATTTGCATCGGTTTAGACGAACTAGCAACACAACCAGAAAAGATATAGAATGTTAATATAGAGAAAAAAATAAAAGTAATAATAGTAAGAACAAAACAAAACAAAACAAAAACCTATAGCTCGGATGCAGCTTCATTCAGTGTTTTAACATGATTACTTTACAATTAGGTATTATTGTGCTGTCCATTTTTGAGTTTTTGTATCTAGTCCTGTTGCACAGTCTGTATCCCATCAGCTCCAATTACCCATTATCTTACCCTGTTTCTAACTCTTGCTGAACTCTGTTACCAATGATATATTCCAAGTTTATTCTCGAATGTCGATTCACATCATTGGGACCATACAGTATTTGTCTTTTAGTTTTTGGCTAGATTCAATCAGCATAATGTTCTCTAGGTCCATCCATGTTATTACATGCTTCATAATTTTATCCTGTCTTAAAACTGCATAATATTCCATCGTATGTATATACCACAGTTTGTCTAGCCACTCATCTGTTGATGGACATTTTGGCTGTTTTCATCTCTTTGCAATTGTAAATAACGCTGCTATAAACATTGGTGTGCAAATGTCCGTTTGTGTCTTTGCCCTTAAGTCCTTTGAGTAGATTCCCAGCAATGGTATTGCTGGGTCGTATGGCAATTCTATATTCAGCTTTTTGAGGAACCGCCAAAATGCCTTCCACAGTGGTTGCACCATTTGACATTCCCACCAACAGTGGATAAGTGTGCCTCTTTCACCGCATCCTCTCCAGCACTTGTCATTTTCTGTTTTGCTGATAATGGCCATTCTGGTGGGTGTGAGATGATATCTCATTGTGGTTTTGATTTGCATTTCTCTAATGGCCAGGGACATTGAGCATCTCTTCATGTGCCTTTTGGCCATTTGTATTTCCTCCTCTGAGAGGTGTCTATTCAAGTCTTTTTCCCATTTTGTAATTGGGTTGGCTGTCTTTTTGTTGTTGAGTTGAACAATCTCATTATAAATTCTGGATACTAGACCTTTATCTGATATGTCGTTTCCAAATATTGATTCCCATTGTGTAGGCTGTCTTTCTACTTTCTTGATGAAGTTCTTTGATGCACAAAAGTGTTTAATTTTGAGGAGTTCCCATTTATTTATTTCCTTCTTCAGTGCTCTTGCTTTAGGTTTAAAGTCCATAAAACTGCCTCCAATTGTAAGATTCATAAGATATCTCCCTACATTTTCCTCTAAACATTTTATGGTCTTAGACCTAATGTTTAGATCTTTGATCCATTTTGAGTTAACTGTTGTATAGGGTGTAAGATACAGGTCCTCTTTCATTCTTTTGCATATGGATATCCAGTTCTCTAGGCACCATTTATTGAAGAGACTGTTCTGTCCCAGGTGAGTTGGCTTGACTGCCTTATCAAAGATCAAATGCCCATAGATGAGAGGGTCTATATCTGAGCACTCTATTTGATTCCATTGGTCGATATATCTATCTTCATACCAGTACCATGCTGTTTTGACCACTGTGGCTTCATAATATGCCTTAAAGTCAGGCAGCGTGAGACCTCCAGCTTCGTTTTTATTTCTCAAGATACTTTTAGCAATTTGGGGCACTCTGCTCTTCCAGATAAATTTGCTTATTGGTTTTTCTATTTGTGAAAAATAAGTTGTTGGGATTTTGATTGGTATTGCGTTGAATCTGTAAATCAATTTAGGTAGAATTGACATCTTAACTATATTTAGTCTTCTAATCCATGAACACGGTATGCCCTTCCATCTATTTAGGTCTTTTGTGATTTCTTTTAACAGTTTTTTGTAGTTTTCTTTGTATAGGTCTTTTGTCTCTTTAGTTAAATTTATTCCTAAATATTTTATTCTTTTTGTTGCAATTGTAAATGGAATTCATTTCTTGATTTCCCCCTCCGCTTGTTCATTGCTAGTGTATAGAAACACTACAGATTTTTGAATGTTGATCTTGTAACCTGCTACTTTGCTGTACTCATTTATTAGCTCTAGTAGTTTTGTTGTGGATTTTTCTGAGTTTTTGACGTATAGTATCATATCGTCTGCAAACAGTGATAGTTTTACTTCTTCCTTTCCAATTTTGATGCCTTGTATTTCTTTTTCTTGTCTAATTACTCTGGCTAGAACCTCCAACACGATGTTCAATAATAGTGGTGATAGTGGACATCCTTGTCTTGTTCCTGATCTTAGGGGGAAAGTTTTCAATTTTTCCCCATTGAGGATGATATTAGCTGTGGGTTTTTCATATATTCCCTCTATCATTTTAAGGAGGTTCCCTTGTATTCCTATCCTTTGAAGTGTTTTCAACAGCAAAGAATGTTGAATCTTGTCAAATGCCTTCTCTGCATCAATTGACATGATCATGTGATTTTTCTGCTTTGATTTGTTGATATGGTGTATTACATTAATTGATTTTCTTCTGTTGAACCATCCTTGCATACCTGGGATGAATCCTACTTGGTCATGATGTATAATTCTTTTAATGTGTTGTTGGATATGATTTACTAGAATTTTATTGAGAATTTTTGCATCTATATTCATTAGAGAGATTGGTCTGTAGTTTTCTTTTTTTGTAATATCTTTGCCTGGTTTTGGTATGAGGGTGATGTTGGCTTCATAGAATGAACTAGGTAGTTTTCCCTCCGCTTCAATTTTTTTGAAGAGTTTGAGGAGAGTTGGTACTAATTCTTTCTGGAATGTTTGATAGAATTCAGATGTGAAGCTGTCTGGTCCTGGACTTTTCTTTTTAGGAAGCTTTTGAATGACTAATTCAATTTCTTTACTTGTGATTGGTTTGTTGAGGTCATCTATGTCTTCTTGAGTCAATGTTGGTTGTTCATGTCTTTCCAGGAACCCGTCCATTTCCTCTAAATTGTTGTATTTATTAGCGTAAAGTTGTTCATAGTATCCTGTTATTACCTCCTTTATTTCTGTGAGGTCAGTAGTTATGTCTCCTCTTCCATTTCTGATCTTATTTATTTGCATCCTCTCTCTTCTTCTTTTTGTCAATCTTGATAAGGGCCCATCAATCTTATTGATTTTCTCATAGAACCAACTTCTGGCCTTATTGATTTTCTCTATTGTTTTCATGTTTTCAATTTCATTTATTTCTGCTCTAATCTTTGTTATTTCTTCCGTTTGCTTGCTTTGTGGTTAGTTTGCTGTTCTTTCTCCAGTTCTTCCAAGTGGACAGTTAATTCCTGCATTTTTGCCTTTTCTTCTTTTCTGATATAGGCATTTAGGGCAATAAATTTCCTTCTTAGCACTGCCTTTGCTGCATCCCATAAGTTTTGATATGTTGTGCTTTCATTTTCATTTGCCTCGAGGTATTTGCTAATTTCTCTAGCAATTTCTTCTTTGACCCACTCGTTGTTTAGGAGTGTGTTGTTGAGCCTCCATGTATTTGTGAATTTTCTGGCACTCCGCCTATTATTTATTTCCAACTTCATTCCTTTATGATCCGAGAAAGTGTTGTGTATGATTTCAATCTTTTTAAATTTGTTAAGACTTGTTTTGTGACCCAGCATATGGTCTATCTTTGAGAATGATCCATGAGCCCTTGAGAAAAAGGTATATCCTGCTGTTGTGGGATGTAATGTCCTATAAATGTCTGTTAAGTCTAGCTCATTTATAGTAATATTCAGATTCTCTATTTCTTTATTGATCCTCTGTCCAGATGTTCTGTCCATTGATGAGAGTGGTGAGTTGAAGTCTCCAACTATTATGGTATATGAGTCTATTTCCCTTTTCTGTGTTTGCAGTGTATTCCTTACGTATTTTGGGGCATTCTCATTCGGTGTGTAAATATTTATGATTGTTATGTCTTCTTGTTTAATTGTTCCTTTTATTAGTAGATAGTGTCCTTCTTTGTCTCTTTTAACTGTTTTACATTTGAAGTCTAATTTGTTGGATATTAGTATAGCCACTCCTGCTCTTTTCTGGTTGTTATTTGCATGAAATATCTTTTCCCAACCTTTCACTTTCAACCTGTGTTTATCTTTGGGTCTAAGATGTGTTTCCTGTAGACAGCATATAGAAGGATCCTGTTTTTTAATCCATTCTGCCATTCTATGTCTTTTGATTGGGGAATTCAGTCCATTAACATTTACTGTTATTATTGCTTGGATAACATTTTCCTCTACCATTTTGCCTTTTGTATTATATATATCATATCTGATTTTCCTTCTTTGTACACTCTTCTCCATACCTCTCTCTTCTCTCTTTTTGTATCTGACTCTAGTCCTCCCTTTAGTATTTCTTGCAGAGCTGGTCTCTTGGTCACAAATTCTCTCAGTGACTTTTTGTCTGAGAATGTTTTAATTTCTCCCTCATTTTTGAAGGATAATTTTGCTGGATATAGGAGTCTTGGTTGGCAGTTTTTCTCTTTTAGTAATTTAAATATATCATCCCACTGTCTTCTAGCTTCCATGGTTTCTGCTGAGAAATCTACACATAGTCTTATTGGGTTTCCCTTGTATGTGATGGATTGTTTTTCTCTTGCTGCTTTCAAGATCCTCTCTTTCTCTTTGACCTCTGACATTCTAACTAGCAAGTGTCTTGGAGAAAGCCTATTTGGGTCTAATATTGTATTCTCATGTTCATTAATCTCCAGATAGTTACCGATTTCCCTAGCAATTTCTTCTTTGACCCACTGGTTGTTTAATAGTGTGTTATTTAATTTCTATTTATTTTTGAAAGTTCTCATTCTTTGGTGGTTATTAAGATCCAGTTTCATTCCACTGAGATCAGAGGAAGTGCTTTGAATAATTTCAATGTTTTTAAATTTATAAAGAACTGTTTTGTGTCCCAGCACATTTTGTATTCTATGAACACTAGAGGTGTTTTGTGGTGTAATGACCTATATATGTCCGTTAGGTCGAATTCATCTATCAGATTGTTTAAGTTCTCTATTTCCTTGCTGACCCTCTGGCTGCTTGTTCTATCTATAGAGGAGAGTGGTGTATTGAAATCTCCTATATTATTGTTGGAATATCTCTTGCTCCCTTCAGATTTGTCAATGTTTATCTCATGTACTTTGGAGCGCTCTGATTGAGAGCATAAACATTTATGATTGTTATTTCTTCTTGGTGAATTGTCCCTTTTATTAATATACAATGTCTTTTTTTGTCTCTTATGGTATCTTTACACTTAAAGTCTGTTTTGCCTGATATTTGTATAGCTGCTCTTGCTTTCTTTTGACTGCAACTCTCTTGGAACATCTTCTTCCATCCTTTCACTTTCAATCTATTAGTATCCTTGTATCTAAGATGAGTCTCTTGTAAGGAGCATATTGCTGGATTATATTTTTAATCCATTCTGCTAATCTGTATCTTTTAAGTGGTGAGTTTAGTCCATTAACATTATAAATTATTACTGTAAAAGCATTTGTTGAATTCACCATCTTATTCTTTGGATTTGATTTGTCAGATGTATATATGCTTTTCCCTCTTTCTCGTTTTATCCTTTAAGTTACCCTTACTGGTACGCTTCAATTCTGTGCTCTCCTCCAGACCTTCCTCTCCTGTATTTTTTTTTTGGTCCACAGAACTCCCTTTAGTATTTCTTGTAGGGCCAGTCTCTTGTTGACAAATTTTTCCAGCATTTGTTCGTCGGTGAAAATTTTAATCTCTCCCTCAGTTTTGAACGACAATTTGGCTGGGTACAGAATTCCTGGCTGGAAGTTTTTCTCTTTAGGATCCTAAACATATCATACCACTGGCTTCTTGCTTCCATAGTATCAGTTCAGTAGTCCAGATTCAGTCTTATGTGGTTTCCCTTGTATGTAGTAGCTTATTTTTCTCTTGACACTTTCAGGATTTTCTGTTTCTCTTCAACATTTGACAGACTGATTAGTATGTATCTTGGGGAAGGCCTATTTGGATCTATTTTATTTAGAGTTCATTGATCTTCTTTGATTTGCATATTTATGTTCTTTATAAGGGTTGGGAAGTTTTCCTCCATTATATCCTCAACTGATCTTCCCAGCCCTTATTCTTCTCTTCTCCTCTGGGACACCAATGATTCTTATAGCTGTGCACTTTGTTTTGTCCATAATTTACCTGAGATCCAGTTCAATTTTTTCCATCTTTTGTGTGTGTGTCCAAAATCAATTGGCCTGTCCTCTAGCCCACTTATTCTTTCTTCTTCTTCTTCAGATATGCTGTTGTATGTCTCTGGAAGATTTCTATTTGGGCCACTGCATCTTTAGTTGTTGTTTTTCTATTTATTATTTCAAATTCTTTTTTTATGGTCTTCTAGTGACTTTTTGTTCTCCTTTAAGTCATTAGTCATCCCACTGATTTTATTTATTATTATTATAGTTGTATGAATATCTCTGATTAGTTTTTCTAAATTCTGTGTCTCCTCTGGTGTTTTAATTTGGTTATTAAGCTGGGCTATATCTGTCTGCATCATGATATGCTTAGTGATCTTCTGTTGCTTTTGAGGTATGTAAATATCTTGATAGGTTTACTTTGGAATTTGATTTCCTTCAGTTGACTAAAGCTTTGTATTTGTGGGATGGATGTAAAGCAGGATACAGGGCACAACAGTGCAGTGACAGGTTGCAGCACAGGTATAGGCATGGGATATAGACACTATGCTGATGCCTGCAAGCCTGGAGTGTGGGGTGCAAACTTGTGGAGGTGCGGTGCAGAGGCTTTGGAGGTGGTGTGCAACTTGGGCAGTCCTTGGAGCACAGAAGCAAGGTGCAGTGTGGGGTCACAGAATTAGGGTGCAGCAGAAGTCAGATGGGGGGCTGAGTGGATACACAGGGGCTGGTGTGCAGGCAGGATGTGGGTGGACATGTGCAGCATGGGGTTGTTGGTATCAGGGTTTGGGGTAGGTCTCACACATGTTGGGGCACAGGAAAAACAGGGCACAAGGGTGTCCTTGGGCAGGTGGAGGGGTTCAGGGGGCCTGGGATGTGGATGTGCAAGTGTGTAGGGGCAGGGCACAGGTCACGGGGATTGCAGATGTGGGTCAGGGTGGGTGATGTCAGATTGGGTGGATCTTGGCACAGGTGTGCAGTTGCAAGACAGGGATTGGTGTTTGGAGCAGGGGTGTACAGGTGTGCAGGGGGCTATGCTCATATACATATGCTCATACACATATGAAGCACCTTCCAGGTATGGGAGCAGGGGTTTTCTGCAGGGGGTGGGGCAAGTGTGTGCAGGGGATTGGGGTATAGGGATAACAGGTCAGTGCACGGAAGCACGGATGCATTGGCACCCAGTGGAGAAGATGTGGCTGTGAGCTTGTGTGGGTCTGTGCGGTGGAGCCTTTGTGTGTGCAGGTCTCGGGGGCAGAGCCTTAGAGTACTTAAGCCCAGAGCTCAGGGGCAGCTGGCTGGTGTTGCGCCTGCTTGGACTGAGGGAAGGTGTGGCCCCAATGAGCAGATCAGTACTTGCCCAGAACTGGAGGGTATAGCTTGAGCATGTGTGAATGTGCGCTTATCTAGGAGGTCTTTACATTGATGCACACACATGCAGAACCCAGGAGGGGGCAAGGCAGTATTGTGAGACTGCATGGACTTGGGGAGGGTGTGGTCTGGGTATGACGTGAGCACCTTGGCCTGGAAGCACAGATGACTGCCTGTAGGGAGCAGGGAAAGGAAGGTGGGGGTGGAGGAGCTGGGTGTGGGTGTATGGGTCTCAGGAGGCGTGGTGCTAGGCTGTTTTTGCATGGGAAAGATGGGTGGGGCTGGGTTAGCCGTGTGCTAGGCTGGGAGAGGGTGTGGGATAGGGATGCATGGGTGGGTGGAGTGGGGAGGAGCAAGATTGCTTGGAGCATGGTGAGGGGGCAGGTGAGGGGGTTCAATTGACTGGGTGGGGACAGTGCACGTGAGGGTAGCACATTCAAGGAAAGAGTCTTGGCTTGCTTCATATTCCCTATCTCCCTGTTCGTGTGCTCCTGTGGGCTCCGGAATTCTGCTTCCAAAGGGTACATTAGGCCATTTGCCCTGACTGGACAGTCTCTGGTTCTCTGCATCTGGATTCTCCAGCTTTTGCAAACAGGGCCTCCCTATGTGGTACAGAAGATCCAACCAGGTCACTTACATCCTGGAATTGCCTTCCCACTCACCTTCCGGTGCCTTCTCTAACTTTTCCTTGGAGCAGGAGTGAACTCGACCTACCCTATTCTGCCATCTTCCCAGAACTCCTCCCTAGGTGTTGCATTATATATTCTTATAACATTTGAACTAAAGGGTTATTCTGGCTCTTAAATGAGTTGTATTTATTTAGTAGTCATGAGGCAATGAATCCTTGAGTTAAAAATGAAATGAAACATAATTCCCAGAAATCACCCTAAATCTAACACTATTACAAAATTAAAGATTTCCTACTAATGAGAGTAATGCATTTTTCTGTGATGATAAATTCCCATTGGGTCTTTACCTAACTTCCTTACTTCATAGTGTATGCTATGCTTATGGAGGAAAGGATAGCATCTAACACATTTTCTATATCTCTCGTTTCAATAAATGGTTAAGGGTGTAGTAAAACCAAAAAAGGAGTAAAATCAAGTTCTTTTGGAAAACATGCTTTTCAAATAAATTTATATCATTGGTAAGTATTACTTCTTTATATCATTGGTAGTTAATACTTCTCACCTAAGTATGCATATAGTTTGCCATAGATCCCGGAGAATTCCATTAGTATCTCCAGTGAAACATCTTCTAGTTATTCCCTTTCCTTGCACAAATGGGAACACTGAGGCTCAGAGTTTCGGATCCCCATCTCAGAGCAACAAGTCTGGAACTGAAAGTTAGGTATTGTGTTTCCTTAGTTATTATTCTTTCCCCCATACCATTCTACTCCACAACTGTTATAATTGCTAGTATCATTATTATACAATAAATATACATAAAATCAACTTTGTTTTATTAGAACCCTTAAATCTGTTCATATGAGTCTAGACAATCACTGTTTGATACTAATTTCATGATTTTTGCCTGCCTCTAAACGGTATTCATATTTCTGAGTGCCCACAGCTGTAACATCTCAAACACTCATTAAGAAAATGACTCCTGGCATTAGAGTCATTTATTAAAGATTTGATATTAATTTTGTGGAGAAATTTCCATTTGTTTTTTAATAATGCATTATGCTTATGTAATTGAAATGAAAACTTACAATTTTCAAAACTCTTTAGACAGAAGCTTGTCTTGGTGTCTGCTAGAAAGGTCTTTCCAATACTCATACATTCTTAATAAATTCACATAAATTGGTAATGATAAAATTAAGATGGTTTAGGAAAATTGGTCTGCCATTTAACCTTCTCACAACAATTAAAAAAAAAAAAGGAGTATACTATATTTAGTATCCATTACTAATCCGGAGAATAAAATGAAGTCATAGAAAACACAGCTTGAAGTTCTGAGCTTTGGAAGCCCTGTACTTTTGTTGAAAGCATGGTGTCTCACAATATATAGTACAGTACCATAATAAAAGATAAAAAAAGAAATATTAACCCACTCTTTCTTGTTTAATTATTTATACAGTCAAACAAATTATTTCTGAGTAAAGTAGGGATATGAAATTTGTGAAACAAAGATTATGGGTTAATTGGAAAATATTTATAAGCTCAGTCTTGTCTAATTCCTTCATTCAACAGCTATGTCTTGAGCACCTCTCAGTCATGGATGGGCACTAGAGATAGGAGGTAAACAAGAAAGACGCATATAGTACTTCACAGAGCTTCACAGATGGGTATATTCAGCCTTGTCAAGTTGCTTGCCTCATAATGCTCAGATTTCTTCTTCACAGAGACAAATTTAACTACCTCAGGAGGCTCTGCTGAAGGTTAAATGAAATTACATTAGTCTCAGTAACAAGTAATGTATTATGTCTTATATTAGGAAGATGGCAACATGAAGGAATAGTAGCCAACTACAAGGGAAACAAATTCACAGTAATAACTCATTTTTCACAGCTATTAAGGCTTGACCTTTTTAGTTCACCCTAATGAGTTACCTTTGGCTCCACTTCTATCAACCCTACACTGCCGATTGTCTGAGAAGGTTTATTCTTGGCATATATGACTCATTCAATCAAAAAGCCATTAACCTCTTCAGAATATTTCTCTCAACTGAAATGTTATGAAAGTCACATCTTCAATGAATTATTTTGAAAGATATGTTTCCTAAAAATTAAACTAGTCAGTCACACTCGGTCTGGTTGTCTGTAACTATACCTTCTAAACAAAGCTTGTTCCTTCCTAGAAAATCCACAGTTCACAGGGTGGATACTTAATCTTCCTAGTTACTTCCAGTACCACCTTCTACCACCCCACCCATTGCTACTCTCTCTCTAGAATCTCTTTCACTAGTTCTCATATCTTCACATGGCATCTTTTAATTCAATGGCTTATACCAAGTATTTGTAATCATCTTCTTACAATATATAGTAATTAGAAAAGAAAGATAGGTGTTTCAAGTAAATCAACTTTCCTTTTTCTCTACCATTACGAAATATAATATATAAATGTATAAAATGTTACCATTTGCAGGTAAACATTTCTCTTTTAAATCCTGATTGGATAGCAGAAGGGTTTGTAATAAAAAGTGGCATAAATGCAACAATCAGAGAGTTTTTATTTTCAAGGTAATTACTGAATTTTGTTATATTATATAGATCAATATCTAAAAATTAGCTTAATGTCATTTAACTGAAAGAGTGTGGACTTCAGAGTAAGGAAGATGTGGGTTTTAACCATGCTCTGCCATTAACTGTATCACTCATCTCAAGCACATTACCTAATCTTCTTGAAACTTATTGAAACTCAGTATCGTTATCTTGAAAGGAAAAGTTTTTCTCATGGCATAGAATTACTATAGAATCAAATGCAATAGCCACATGCCATAAAATAAACAGCAAAGTGTGTTTTGGGCCAAAGGGTGCATTAATTACTTTCACAAAGTTGACAAGTACTTTTACAGAGGAAAATTAATTTTTCACACATGTATTTTGCTGTAACTTCTAAATTTGCATAACTTATACATACCTTGACCCTCTGCAGTTTTTGCTTGAGTTAATGAATTTTTTATTTATTATGAAACACTTATTCTATGTGTATATAAAGTTATTCAATAAAGCCGATGAAAATGTCTGCACATTTATTCACAAAAGCTGGAGATTTATATTCATTTGAATTCTTCCAATTGTGTTTGGAACAAGTTCAGAAAGATAATTTATGCTATAGTTCTAGAACATTAAAGCAATCATAAAAAAATGAAATTAACCTTAGCCTTCTGCAATTTTTTTTAATTCCAGAAAGATTGAGTTCAATTTACAAAGCGTCTGTGATGGGAAATGCACTAATTTATCTTATGCCTATGATTCTGTGAAATTTGAGTTCACACTGTCCACATGCACTCTTAGAATTCAGTCATTTCTAAGGTTTTCCATGATGCACCATGGTTCTTTTAAGTAACTGCTTTGTCTGTTTTCCATTCTCATATTTAGGGCTGATAAATACATGCTTAATATTTATGTCCAATGCTGAAGCAGTTAGAAGGCTTAACAATGGATCAACTCAACTGCAGCATTCTTTTAAGAGTACTATGGTTATACTAAACATATAAAATTATAAAATATTTGACCAAGGTATTTCAAGTGTTGCAAGAAGAGAAGCAGCGTTTGAGTATTTGTCACTGATAGAACTGAATGTGATCCTAGACTTAATAAAAACAGCACGTGAACTGGGGAAAAATTACTTGAGCATCCAAAGGTTTAATAAAATGGGTATAGTAGAGGCTATCACAAAGAGTTCTCTAAGGACTTAATGTGTAATATCCAGGCACAAGGTAAGGTCCAAATAAGCACTACTTATTGTTGTGATTGCATTTCTTCCTTTTATTTGTTAATCACTTAATATCTTCATTTATCTTTTAACTTAATTATAATCTCTTTGAAGAAGAAATGAGCAGAGGTTGATTTCCTTCTATCCACCGCAGACAGGGTCATGGGCCCAGTACATTTCCACCGTGCTTCTCTACTTACTTCATTTATTCATGTTTTCTCTCTTTATTCATTTATAAAACATTTGAGCACCTGCTGAACAGTTAGCACTGTGTTTGTTGCCATCTGCCACACCATAAAATAGAGACATTTTTCTCCAGTATATTGCCCCAATACCAGCAAAATGAAATAATGAGCTCCTGACAGAATGAGCCTGTTGTCCACTTCACTCGTGAGCACATATCCAACTAGAGAGAAAAGCATATCACAGAATAAATGTAATCCATGCCTGATTGTATGTGCAATCTAAGTGTATTTGACCTGGGAGACATGTGTATTCTCTTAAACCAGAGAAGCCAGAAGCAATTGCTCCATGGACATGGTTTGGAACAATATGGTGACAGATGACAGTGCAAATATTACTGACTGACTGCTAAAATTTTTTGTAGGTCCCAAGATAGGATTAACTATTGGCAAGAATGCCAAAAATACATAATTAAAGTTTTTTTCCTTTTACATTTTTAAGCAGCCAGGTGGTTAGAATAATAAATACATCACAAATTAAATACATAATACAGACTTTAAAGTGAATATTTAAGCCATAGTCATTACATGCTGTGATTAATGTTCATCAAAACCAAGTACTTTTTAAATTCAAATTATGTCTTCAGTTATTTTTCATTAAAAAATTAATAATTGAAACTAAACAGAATAAAATTAGCAAAAGTATAACATAGAAATCTGTTAAATTAATTTCATAATGAAAATTCACAATCAATGCAATTTTCTAGGATCTATTTTAAAACTTTGCCAAACTCCCTTTGCTCTCAGGATCTTTTTCTTCATTTCATTATTAATATGATTATATTAAACCTGTAAATGTTTTAAAATTCAGCTCCACACTTCAGCCTGTCCATGTCATCTATTCATTCCTCAGTTGATAGCAAATCATTCAAGTGAAAATACATCGCCAAACCCTGAGCAATTTGAATGCAAATTAAATCAATACAGTAACTTAGAAGAATTTACCCTTGGAAAGAATGCAAGTTCAGGTAGCTCAGGATTCTTATTTTGCTTAGTCAATCTCTAGTAGTAGTACTATGCTTTAGGCATCCATTGCAAACTCCATTTTCAAGTGTGAAAAAGCCCAGAGGAAAAAGTCTTATCTGTCTTACTCTGAACCTAGTCTAAATAACATATCATGTCACATTCAAAGCATGGAGCTCAATTATGGAAATAGATGGGAAATGTGTCACCTGTACCAATCATTTATTCCTATAACTAATACTGATGGAGTATATTTATAATTAAAAAGTATAATGTAGTCATAAAAGTTTTTTTCAGAATATTATGATGATTAATTCCAAAAGATAAAGATTTTATTCCATAATCTTCTCTCTAGTTTTTATAGTTAACTTATTTTTAACCATTAAGATTAACTCCAACAAAGAAACAGCACTAAAAGATCAAATGCAAACAATGATGTAGGAATTTAAATGTTTTGCTTGAAACCAGTTTTAGTGACCTCCATTTTAATGTAAAATTCTTTAAAAGAATAGCATTATTTTTAAACAAGTTGAATCTTTACCTTAACATTTGAAAACATGTCATACAAGTTGAGAGTATTGTTATAAACAATTCACTCAACAAATATTATTGTGCATCTGCTATACAATAGGCAATTGGGCTAGGTAGCCTTCATAAAAAGATGAATAAAACAATCCTTACTTAAAGTCTGTTCAAGTGTGAGGGGAGCATATACAATTAAAAAATCACTGTACAATGTGGCCAGTGACATAATACGGCCATGTACAAATGAGTCTTGGAAGCAAAGGGGACAAGGTCCCTAATCTACCTAAAACAAAGTCAGGGTTCTCACAAAAGAGAATATACATGAGCTGAGATTTTGACTTCCCCTTATGATGAGAAAGCAAGGGAAGACTCTCACTCTTGCCCCCAAAATCTAACCACTCTGGAGATACCTCAGATGCTCCCTAAACCTGGAACCACCAGTGAGGGCAGAGTGACTTTAGTATAGTTAGAGTGTCCCAGCAAACTAGGAGTTAAACAGTGATGGCAACTGCCTTATAAGTTGTCCAGGTAAAGCTGCAAGGTCTACTGGTAAATCTAATTCACTGGTTGGAAACATGTGGTGAATTCTGAGGCAATCTACTGCTTCCACCCCTGCAGACAACATACCCCAGGTGTTATAGGCTTAGTGCCAGGGAACGTTCTGCCCACACAGGGTCAAAACCCACAGAAACTGTACAAAGCATACTTCAGATTCCTATTCTGTGGAGCAATTTGCTATAAGGTGCACAGGCTCGGGTACAATAGAAACTTTCCTCAAATGACTTTATTACTTGTACAGCCCAAAGGGTCCAAAAGAGCAGGGAACGAGATTCCATAGGCCGTCTGCCAGGGAGGCCAACTGCTCAGCGTCAGTGGATGGCGGTGCCACAGGCTCTGCTTTGCCTCAGAGATGAGATGCCTATGCTGCTTGACATTTAGGTATTATACATCCCAGGGTGAAGGGTCCCTACAAGTGAGCAAAAAACACACATCAAACAAACTTGATGCAAAGTTGCCTTCAAGATAAGTGTCTGGGACTGCTTGTTCCAGGTTTCAGTTTCAAAGTAAGTTAGAAACATACTTTGACCTAGAACGGAAACATACTGAAAGATCTGCACACAATAGAAAAGGGTTTGAGGGGAGAGGCCCACTGGGTGTGTCTGTTACACAGACAGCATTATCCATTGCCCAGTTAAGGCTAGTGGTTTTTTCACCATCCACATACCGATAATTCTTCTCTAAGCCATGCATTTTCTTTCACTTCTTACAAATCAGATTCTCTCTTTTCATTCTTTCTCTCATGGCCTCAGCAACCTTGTCGAAAACTCACTTGAGGTGGTACACAACAAAGAAGCAGTCCATACAATGGTCATTTTCTCCCCGTCATTGTAGCAAAGAGAGCCAAATCATCAAAGCCAAGGCCATAGAACAAGTTTAAGTGTTTCTTGCAGAATTGGCTTTCAGAAAAGTGCATAGGAAATTGGAAATATTAGGCAAAAAGGGACAAAGACAGAAACCAAAGTCAAGGGCAGACAGTAGGGATGTAAAGGAATCCAGCCAGAAGAAAGAGCACAAGTATATGTAAAGTTGGATGTGGAAACTAAATCATAATTCTTTCAAAATCAGAAGATCTGCCTCCATCTCTTTCTTAACACACAGAGTTAAGACACTATGTTTAGATAGTTGAGGATCATTCTAGATTTTGCTGGCTAATCTGAGAAACTGTCGAGATCATGGAGGATATTTTGCATAGAATTATATGTATGTCTTCAAATCTTTATCCTCCATGTGATGACCATTGTGATAATTTCAGGCACCAAATAAGCAGATTGTGAAGCAATTTGGGTAAATGAGTATTTGTTCATCTTTAAAATGATATCTATCTTTCCACAGGTTGAAGGATAACAGTTATTCCCCGGTGTCAAATTCTCCCAACACTCATTCAATTCATTAGTTTGGAATGAGGGTGGAGGTGGGGCTCTTAGTAAAATTATCCAATGATTATTTAAAACTACACTTAATAAAAAGATTTAGAAACAGATAATTAAGAAATCTACATGCATCCTGTGAATACAAGGGGTTGTTTGAAGAAAATACTGTACTTAAATAAATGATAAGTAAACTAATCGATTCAGCTAATTTGCCATCCACATAAATTTCTAGCTCTAAAAACATGTAATAAAAATATAAGCTTATAAACTAAGGTGATCTTTTGATACAACACACTTCAAAGTGTGGATGCATACCCTTAAAACTGTTATATCTCATTTAAAAATATGTATCAATATATGTGTATATATAATGATTATAACTATTGATCTAACGATTTAGTAGGCCCAACATGGAGGCAATCATGCTAAGTCCCCATGTCAGCAAAACCAAAATGTAAGTGAGTTTCTATTCCCTATAAATGCCCAGCTTATCCAGAAAACAGAATTTAAATCAGCCAATGAGTTCTCACCAACCTCCTGTTGGTAAGCCAGCTAAACTTTCTCATTGCTAAGCAACCACCTCCACTAACCATATTAGAAAATGTAGTCTGAACTAACGGATGAAAATTTCCTCCCAATGTACTCCCTTTTTCTCTGAGATCTAGCCAAATTGTGTTCATTGCTATTCTATCACTATTCAACTATGTAAAAGTTCTTCTTAAGAAATAGACGCATCTCTCACATATCACACACAACATGCATTATGTAGTAGTTTCAGCATACTCAAATATTCCTCAAATACTTTCTCCAAAGACCCTGGTAACTGGCTCATCAGAAAGTATTTACCATTAGAAATGGCACTCACTCACTGGTAACTTAGAGTGGTTCAGAATTAATATACTATCCCTGAATTAAAGGGCCTCCACCCATCCTGAACTTGAGGAAAGAAGCAAGTCCTGGACATGTCAAACTCTAACCCTTTCCTCTCCCTCACCATAACTACAAGCTTCACCATATACATTTTTACATAGAAACAGAATAGGTTAAGGTGCGCATCTGAGGTACCTAAGGCATGTTTGCATGTGTTCTAACTTCTAGGCCAGTGTATGTAACCTTATTTGGAAATAGGGTAGTTGAAGCTGTGTTTAGTTAAGACGAAGCCAAACTACACAAGGGGGCTGGGGAGTTGGAGAAGAGTAATTCATTGACAGGTGTCCTTATAAGTGCAGAAAGCCTGGACACAGAGACACACAGACATGGGGAAGAAAGCCACGCAGTGATGGAGGCACAGATTGCAGTGCTGCAAACCACAAGCCAAAGAACACCAAGTATTGCCAGCAACCCGCCAGAAGCAAGGAGAAGGCAAGGAAGACTTTTTCCCTTCAGCTTTCGGTAGGGAGCATGACTCTGGTGACACCTTGATTTTTGGACACGCAGCCTCCTGAAGTGTGAGACTCTACATTTCTGTTGTTTTAAGCCACCTAGTTTGTAGTATTTTGTAGGGCAGCCCTAAGAAATGAAGACACTTACCATTCAGTTTAGTAAGGCCCAGGATCTCTTGTTTCTCTCTCTAACTGGTAATTCTTTCCATCTCTATTCTTATCAGGCAGAGATTCCATTACACCATTCCCAATACACTTATCTTAAGAAGAGAGACAGTAACACCTCTATCAAGAATTAATATACTTATACAGAGACACCGCACCAAAATTGAATGTCTACCAGGCCTGTGCTGTGGTATAGAGCCACAGGTTTGTGGGTTGAAGAAGTTCTAAGACAGTATTAACAAAATCACAAGTACAAAATGAAGCATAAAAGTAAATGTACAGTTAGAAAAGAAAACAACAAATTATCAGTTTTTAAAAGCTGAAAAATATAGCCACATAAAATCCAGGAAAATAACAATAATGTCATTAATAAACTACCTAACACCTTCTACGAAATTTTTAACTTTTTTTTGACTGAATATCCTTGACCTTCTCTTCATGTGAGAATGACACTATAAAATCATTCCCTATACAGAATAAAAAGAAATTCATCCTTTCCTCTAGCATGGCTAATTGCCATTTGTTTTTAATTTTTGATACTTTAGAACATTGTAGCAAGAGTAACTTAAAAACATTTTAAAATTACTGCCATGTTATAATGAGTGATCAAATTACTCTTATACTGTGTATATTGATTTATTGATAAGTACATGTAGGCGTTTTGTTACTGGAACCCTTGTTTCTTCTGATAACTTTTATTGCATTGATGTAAGTTTTGCATTCCTGTTTTGCTGGAACTACCAAATTTTGTCTGCCCAAAGTATTTCAGAAACACTAAGATTAAAATTCAATGTGTGGCCATCCCTCCTACGTGTGACATGACTCCCATTGGTGGGAATCTCCCTGGCATCAGGGGATTGAGAAAGCTTTCTTGACCAAAAGGAGGAAGAAAGATGAAGCAAAATAAAGTTTCAGTGGCTGAGAGTTCAAATAGAGTTGAGAGGTCATTCTGGAGGTTATCCTTACGCATTATATAGATACTCTTTTTTCAGTTTTTGGTGTATGGAGTAGCTAGAGGAAAATGTCCGAAACTGTTCAACTGTAATTGAGTAGCCCTGGTTCTTGAAGATGATTGTATAACTACAGAGCTTTTATGGAGCGACTGTGTGATTGGGAAAAACTTGTGACTGACCTTCCCTCATCCAGTGTATCCACAGATGAGTAAGAAAATAAAGAGAAAACTAAACAAATAATAGGGGGATGGAGGTATTGAAGTTTTGGTGTCAATTTTTACTTTTATTTTTATTCTTATTTTTATTGTTTTTGGAGTAATGGAAATGTTCTAAAATTTATTGTGGTGATGAATGCACAACTATATGATGATACTGTGAACCATTGATTGTACACTTCAGATGATTAGACGGTATACGAATATACCTTAATAAAATTTGCATTAAGAAAATTCAGCTTGTTAAGATGTATAGAATTGGCAACTTCACACAAAGATATACTGGATCTTCATAGTTTTGCTTCAGGTTTGTGCCCTACAAAGACAGTAATTCTGATAAAACCTACTTTGAAAAATTCCTATTAATACATATAACATTTATAATCACAAAAATTGCAATATTATGTACATTATGAAAGTAGAAAATAGGGGTCAAGGAAAATTAAATCCTCCACTTACATTTTATACATCTGATGCTGGAAGAATTTTCAGTCCTGCCTCTCTTTCAATACCTATAAACTTCTGATGCTGAATGTCGCAGGACACATATATGTTAAAATATGGTATCTGGTGCTACACTTTCTTGTCATGACTTCAGGCATGATATCAGAGTGGAAGCTATTCCAACAATGGAAAACCAGTTATAACTTACACATTCATCCTCACTGGTTCTCTTCATTTCTTTATATATATCCAGATTTCATTCTGTTTGAATCATCTATAGTGCAAATTGGCTAGCGATCAATTATTTCACCTCTGCTGTGTCTGAAAAAGTCTCCATTTCCCCTTTATTTATTTATTTAATTAAAAATTTTTTTAAACATGGCAACATACAAACAGGAACATTCTTACCATATGATCATTCCATTCTTGGTACGTAATCAGTAAGTCATAATATCATGACATAGTTGCATATGCATCACCATGATCATTTCTTAGAACATTTGCATCAATTCAGAAAAAGAAATAAACATATGGATTAAAAATAAATAAATAATAGGGGGAACAAATGTCACCTTTGCTTTTGAGAGATATCCTTACTGGGTAAGTAATTTAAGGTTGAGAGTTAGTTTTGTTGTTGTTCAAATACTCCTAATCAGCATATTGCTTCTCGGTCTTCTGGTTTGCACTGTTTATCCTCTATGAAATTTTACACATTTGATGATTGCCATAAGCAAGTTTCTGGCATATCCATTTCAAACCTTTTTCTGTTCCAATACCTATGAGTTTCTCTACCCAATTTCTTCTGTTGGCTTTTAAGATTTTCTCTTTATCACTGGTTTGGAACAGTTAGATTATGATGTGCCTTCCTTGAGCTACCTTAATGTTGCTTGCTTCATTGTTTCTGTGCTTGGGGTTCTTTGAGATTCTTGGATCTATGTGATTATGTTTTGAATCAAGTTTGCAAAATTTTTGGTTATTATTTCTTCAAATATTTTCTTCTGCTTCTTCCCTACAAGGACGTGAATTATGCATAGTAGGCTACTTGAGGTTAACCCATGGCACCTTTTTTTTTAGTCTATTTCCTTCTGTATTTCGTTTTGTATTGTATCTATTGATGACTTCAAGTTTACTAATCTTTAGAGCCTTTTGTTATATTTAACATCTATCTTATTAACATGTTCATGCTTCCTTCTACCTTCTATATATTTGTTTTAATATGCTGGCTGATTAATTATATCTATGTCATTTCTTGATATCTTTCTATTCATTGATTTTCCTCCTCATTATTAATGTATTGTTTCCCTTACTTTGCATTCTGGTAACTTTTTACTGGACTGGATTTTACCTTTGCTGGATGCTGTGTATATTTTTGTGTTCCTTTAAATATTCTTGAGCTATGTTGTGGGATACAGTTAAATTATTTGGAAACTCTTTGATTCTTTCAAGGCTTGCTTTCAAGATTTGTTTGGCAAAACCACAGCAGCATTTATTCCAGACTACATTTGCTCCATGACTCAGGCAGTACCCTTTCTAAGTAACTGCTCTATACCCTGCATATTTCATTCTGGTTGGTGGGTCAAACATTACTCCTGGCCATCTGTAAGCTTTGAAGATTGTTTCATCTGCTTTTTCCTGCTGGTGCTTCCCCAACATTTGGGTCATCAGTACTCAGTACCCAACCCTTGTGATAAGTCCTCAGATGAAGGCCTGCAGATCTGAGATCTCTTTCCTCTCTGTGCAGCTCTTTCTTCTTCAATGTTCTGCCTATGTTCTTGCTGAATCTCCCACTCAGGGACATTTCTGCTCTCTGTCTTGGATACTCCTCCTTGCACTGCAGCCTGGAAATTCTCTCTAGGCACTAAGGTAACTACCTGTAGGGCTTACATTGTTTGTTTTCCTTCTCTCAAGGATCACGGTGCTGCCTGTTGTCCAATCCTTGAAAATTGCTATTCCATATATTTCATCTATTGCATTATTTGTTTAAGCCAGGAGATGAGATCTGGTTCCCATTACTCCATCATGGTCAGTAGTGAAGTCCAGTCAACTGTAACCTAACTATACATGGATGCTGACTGTGAGCCACACGAAAATACCTGAATACACTCAACCTAAATGTATTACAAATTCTACTTCCATTAGCAGGATCCCCAAAAGCCCAAGGCCATCTGGCACTTTTAAAAGTCAATGCAAGGAAATTTGGAGTAGAAGCACATTTCAGTATTTCCATGATGGTATCAAGATGGTCTGATTTTTTTTTAACCACCATCTTGTTATTTCTGTATTTGAGGTGGGTGCATATTATACTTCCTGGAATTTTAAAGCTAAATCAAAGTTTTAAAATGGGTTTAACAGAAAATTGAATTTGTACACATAAATTATAAAAATCATTTTATTCACAGGCAAGGAGAGAACAGCCACTATTTTTATTGCCCTCCCCAAGCATTGGTTTAATTTTTACCTATACCATCTGAGAGTAAATAAACCTCTATGATGTAAACTTTATGAACCATAAAGTCGCTGGAACCATTTCATAGCAGGTGTCTGATAAGAGATTAAATTTGTAGGGTTTTTCTTTCTCTTTCTTTTCCCATATCTTCTGTGCTTGGAAGTTTACAGCTACACAACTTAGCCAAAGGCAAGCAATCAATAGGGAACTTTTCCAAGGGTATCCTCCTTCAGAAAAAAGATCTATATTCCCCAAGAATGTTAGAGGTCTTTTAAGGACAACAGCAAATCAGCCTATTAAAATAAACTCTTTGTCTTTTCAGAGTGTAAAAGAAGCACTACTTGGCTTCTTGTGTGGATTGCTCAGGAGCAATGAAGGCAGCATCTCTGAGATAATAGAAGAGAGAGCCAGGGCTTCCGTAGCTTTCCTGGGATCAGCTCGTACTTCGGTAAGTAACTGAGATCTAAAATATCTATGTATAAAGTGTTTGAAGATCATGAGCTCAAGAATGGAAAACATTTGGCCAGGCCTTGCATTGAGAGAATGGGCTCATCCACTCTGAAGAACCCGAGAAGATAACTTGGCCAATGAGGCAGCTGCAGAGCAGCACACCAGTGAGCCATCATTCCTCAGTCCAGGGAACACCAGGCTTCAACAGCTCTCCTTTGTTCAAGAAAGTGATCAGGATAATACAGAACTGGTCAGACCCTAGTTCTCTGCCATCTAAGTAAATCTCTGTGTTCCCTGAAGTAAAGGAGAAAAACCTCCAAATGAAGATGCTGAGTTTCCTGCTGCTGAAAATATGACTGAGTCATGTAAAAATAAACCTGCTTCTGTTATTTTGTTATTATTTTCTTTCATTACAGAAGACAGTAGTAATCTCCAGAAATAATATCTTAATAAGTGCTTAAATTTATAATGCAATGAAGACAAAAGAGTTTTATTCTTTTATGGGAGAAAAAAAGCAGTATGCAATATCCAAAAATTTTACACTCCTGAGACCAGATAGCAGGGAATAACTTTATTTCTATTGGGAGAGAAGTAAGGCAAGAAGTTTTCTTCTAACTGCATGATTCTTAAATATTATGCTTAAATGCTAACATTGAAATTGAAGTTATAAATTATACAACAGTTATGACCATTTACAAATATATATTTTTTTACTTAACAGAAGGGTGAATTTCAGTTATCCTTTGAATATTCCTCTCCCTTGGGACATTCATTATGTGACATGATTTACACCCTTTCCAAGAACATCCATCAGTACTTGGAGTAAGCCTAGCTGTTGTTGGAACTGGAAAAGGTGTGCACAATCCAAAGAACATACAAGTCTACTGTCTGGGTGAAACATAGACCTTTCAGCCACAGGGCATCATTGAACACCCATGCAGTGCTATTTTCTTTGCCTCATCACCAGCTGTTTGAACAAATGACAACTGAAAATGAAAAGAAAGTCACAGGTGCTCTACAGAAATAAATCCATCTTTGCCTTTTTCAGAAATATCGAATAAGGAAGAATATTTCTCAGATTGTGATATAGATACAAAGCAATAATAATTAGTATACATTTTGTCAAAAAAAATCACCTTTACTATCTTAAAGCCCTTCATACATTTTTGTTTACCTCCTGTCAAGATCCACCTGTATCACCATGCATTTTACCATCAGCCTAGTCTTACAGGAACACTGGTTTAGATATAACCTTCATCGGGTAAGAGAATTTCATGGAGTCTGGGCTTCCTGGATCTACAGTCAAGGTCCTGGCTTGTTTTTAGTCTCCTATCTACTCCTTGTTCTCTAGTTCCATGTGTCCCACTCACCAAACACCATCTTCATTCTCTCTTGCTCACTCCCCCTAGTAGTACTACCCCTAAGCTTCAATCCACACCATCCTCAAAAGGACCTGCAATCCATTGATTCTGCCTTTCTTTTACTAGCCTTCACCTCTCTCCTGTCCCCATATCCAGCTTAGATTCTATCTCATCATTGTTTTCACTCCTTGCACACATCTTCAATTCCATTGTTTCTCTCTTTTCTGTTACATTAACAGAAAAAGCCCAAACCCTGATTAAATCCAACTTTTCATGTAATCTATATTTGTTTCAGAGCTGCAGAAACATGGCTGAAAAATACATAATCCTGCTGACTGGTGTTCCATTAATTGTCCATGCCTCAAGTTTCCACCAGTACTAATTTATATATAGAGACTAATCCAAGCTTTGGAGTCCTCCCAGACACCGGGATTTGGTTCAACATCATTTATGCTAGCCAGTAAAACAGATATCACATTCCTAATTCTATGAGATTGGCTAGAAGACAAAATTAATAAGTTGCTGCTTGGGAGGTTATGGATGGAAAGAAGTTGTACTAGTTCAGGCCAAGGCTTTTATGAAGATATAACAGCCAGTTCTGTGACAGCTTCCATATTGCCATGCTGACTAAGACATGGTGGAAAATCAAAATTACCAACATTTCATAGCCCCTCAGCTTACACTAGTCCCCTAACATTGTTGCCTACAGCCTCCAGGGCTCAATATTCTTCTTGTTTGCCTGAGTCCTGGAAAGCCACCACATCAAGACAGGGCTGTAGTCACCTCAGAGGTTGATGTGAATCCAAATTCACAATCCCACTAGCCTAGCACATGTTCTCCAGAGTGATGATAGAAAGAGCAAAATTGGAGCCATGTTTTACTGTCTCTCTGGATAAAAGCACAGTCCCTTCTAAGGAGAAAGTTATCAGGACATTTAGTACACTCAGGCTGTATAAATATGTAAAACTGGGTTCAGAATCAAAGCAGAAGTTAACAAACTTTTGAGCATGCTAACAGTTCCCATCAGAAGTCAAACAGCTGAGTCTCACACCTAAAAGAAGCTATAGCATTTTAGTAGCTTGATGTTTCAAAGGTCAGTAGGCAACTCTGTATGGTACCCTGCTCTGTGTGTGTGAGCATGTGTGCATGCCTTAAAACAGCAGACTGCACTTGCATCTTCTGACCCATCTGCTCCAACAGCAGTAAACAGTCAACCAGGGCTTAAAACATATGGATGCATGGTTGATTTGACTTAAGGGCAAAGCATTTGCCCTGAGTTTTGTATGCTTTTATCAAACCTTTCAGAGCTTCCTTCATTGCTCCCTTCAGCATTTATGGAAGGTGGCAGGGGTCCACCCAGATTATTCCTGCTGGCAAGTCACAGAGGGCAACCCTCAATTATTCATAGGATCCAATTACTTTTTTGCTCACACGTTGTCTACTTTATCTGTATTTTCTGTTTTTTTCCCCCTAGCAGCCTAAAACACTGATTTTATTTTTCCTGCAGAACCAACTATAGGGTAGTTGTCATGACTGAGAGCAAAGTAATAATCCAAACTTTATTTGACTATGTTGGAATCCTTGTCCAACAACAAAAAAATACTCATAGTGCACTGCTCAGCTCAAAGCTGTGGCCTGCACAGATCCTGTGGGTAGAGGATGGCAGCCATTTGGGAAAATGAAAACAGGTGCATTGATAATGGCGGGTGAGTGTTTCTTTTGCTCATCTCCCCTTTCTTTCTGTTGCCTTTTTTCTTCATTGCATGCTATTCCTAAACCCAGCTATAACTGTTCTTCTTCATAATGCCTTGTTCCCTTTGGTAAGAGTAAGGTCATTGGATAGGTCAATAAGAATTGGCTCTTCATAGCACTAATTACTTTTTAAAGACAACCTCAAAAGAGAGATAATTAAATAAATTAATCTCTAATTGTAAATTTTAGAACCTGTAGGTTTGTGAGAAGAAGAGAATTCAGGGAAGCAGGCCCATTTCAGCATTCTGTAACTTACACTACAACTCCGCAAACAGGAAAGTTTTTAAGACAATTCTCTTATGTGCTTAAGACAAACTCTCTTCTATAAATTAAACTATACTTAAACAATCATTAAGGAAATGATCAAACTCTTGAAAAATGACATCTGACAGGAAAATAACTTCTAGAAAGAGTTACATAAAAAGAATAGACTATAGACTATTAAAGTAATTATTTCATTGTTAATTGATTGGGGGAGAAAAAGTAAATCAACTTCACCACTGCCCACACACATTTTTAGGGGTATGAGTGGAATAAAAGCTGGAGCTCAGAGTTAACCCTGGATAAAATTTGAAGAGATCATTCAAACATGTCAAGAGTTTTAAAACTCAGGATTTAGATGTCAGAGCAGTATTAGAAATAGTCAAGTGGAATAAGACTAGACTGCAGGTTTGATCATTACAGGAAAAGGCAGTATCACGTAGGCTCATTGTTAAACATGCCTGAAGAGTCCCACTCCAGCCTGACCTTGTTTATTTGGAAGACTTTCAAATGGTAGCTACAGTGCTCAAGGATAACTAATGAGCCATGAGGTAGAAAGCCTATCAATTTCTGTCTTACATTAATGATGGCATATTGTATACGCACAGCAAACTCATGACTCAGCGGTAAACTGCATGCATTCTCATATTACAGGAGTGATCGCTGGGACAAAATCCAGATCCAAGCAATGATTTTCACAGATTGAAGAAAGATGAGAGATCCTACCAAATAAAAACAATGGTATCAATATGCTACAAGCATCTCTGAAAGAGATGAAAATTACAGCCCTGGGTCAGAAATACAATTTGTGTGCTTTGATGGGCCTTAGGTACAGGGGTAGGAATCCCCCAGGGAAAGCTTTTTTTGCCTAATGTTAAACTTTATAATGTGATGAGTGCCCTGAGAGGACAGGGATTGTTTGTTTCCTTTTTTTCACAGCTAAATATGTAATAAAATATATGTGGAGGTGGTTGGTAGCAAAATTCTCCACACATGTTGATTTTGGAGAGGGCACGATATATCCCCCCATTTGGCTATTGACATGGTCTTCTGGTGGGTCTCCTTGCTTTCACTCTTACTCTACAAATTCCTATCTAACCTTCAAGCAACACCAGAGTAATTCTTTTCTCAAACCATTTCCTTCCATGGCTCATAAGCCCTTCATAGCCCGGCACTTCTTGCCACTTGACTTCCTATCTGACCACCCTCTCTTTTCTACTGCTCCAGCCATACCGCTCTTTGCTCCAATACTTAACCCAGTCAAGTACATCTTTGTCTTGGACCTTTGCACCAGATATTCCCCCTGCTTGGAATGTCCTTTTGCCAAATTCACGTCATTGGCCCACCTGCTCATTCAAATAGCAACCAAATGTCTGAAAAAAAAATTAGGAACAATAATAGCAACCTTTACAGCAGCATTTTAAATGCTTTACAGATGTTAACTCCTTTAATGTTCATAAGAAAACTACGATAAGATCCTATTGTTATCAACCCCATTTTACAGGTGAAGAAACTAAGGCACAGGGAGGTTAAGAAGATTGCCCAGACATTTGTAAATATTGGAGACAGACATGACTCTGGATCTGAAGTCCATTATTTGATTACTTCACTCTTCTGACTCTCAGAAAATTGCCAGCCAGTTACCCTCTATAATAACACCCTATTTTAAATCTCTTTTCATAGCATCTCTCACTATCCGAAACGATTTGTATCTATTTATAGATCCATTTCTGTACTTAAAAAATTATTATCTGTATCCTTTTTCTAAAATAAAAGTTCTCCGAGGCCAAGGTGACCACTTCTGCTTTTTATTACATCTGCAAGAGTGCCTGGCATAGAGTAGCTGCACTATTAAACATCTGGTGAAGAATTAATGAGTGACTTAAAGAATGTATGCTTCTCTGGCTATGAGCTCAGCCTCCAGAGAGTGGTCAATTGTGTCTAGTCATTCATTTCCGGAGGTTCAGAATCATTATTCCATCAGTTACCTAGAGGTGATGAAGCCTAACGATCCCTTTATGTCTGTCTTTTCCAGTCCCTTCAGGTGTGGGAAAGAAATCTACTCCAAATACCATTCCCAGGAGGCACCCATCTCAGCCCTGTACGGGTCCTCACACTAGACCCTTTGTCAGGTGACCTGTTAGTGTGACTCAGCAACCCCACAACTAAATCCAGAGTTTCAAGATAGAATTTAATAAGCACAGATCAGTTTGTGGATTGGCCATTTTGGGTCAGGATTCCATACCAGTCTAATTCTTTGTGTGGGGTCAGAGTGTAAAGGAAGACAGGGAATGTGCAAATAGTCAGATGAAGCTTTGGGAGCAATGACAGTTTCTCTTGTAAAAGAAAATGTGCAGAGTAATGATAATCACCATTATCTAGGGCATATCTAAAAATATCTGCCTTACTTCTAGATTGTGATGTCCAGGTCCACTTCCATATAAAATACTGCCTTCAAATGTATTGTACTGTTATGGTATATATTTATAATTACATTTATAGAGACATATAGCATAGTAAAAGAGGAAAAATTGTGAAGTAAAGCAACCTATGTTTTATTTCCAAACCTAGGATTTGCTAGATTAAATTTGCCAAGTGTCCGTTCCCCCAGAATAATAGTATCTATTTTATAGTGGTCTTTATGAGAAAATTAAGTGAAATAAATGCTCATGAATTCCATAGTACAGTACCTGACACATACTAAACTTATGTAAAATATTGAACAACAATAATAATAATAGCTATTATTCCCCAGCACCTCCACCAAAAGCAAAAATCAAAACAAAATAATAGTTATTATTATTATTCGACCAACGACAGAAGGCTTTGGCCATGTCTCCATAATACAAATGCACTGAGTAGTAAAAAAGTTTCCTATCTTTTGAAAAAAAAAAAGTTTTAAAGAGGCTGTCACAGATAAGACAACATTTAAATAAGAAAGAGTAGAGTCTCCCTTTAAATCTTCCCCTAAACAGTGCCAGACCTTGACCAGACTGCTGGCTAAGTACATTGCTAGAATACCAAGTGCCTTGTTTCCTGATGATGACTGAACAATGATATAGCTTTCACAATGAGACTCTGTGAATGAAAACCTTGTGTCTGATGCTCCTTTTAGCTACTCTATCAACAGAAGAGTAGAACATATGGAATAAAAATAAATAATAGGGGGAACAAATGTTAAAATAAATTCAGTTTGAAATGCTAGTGGTAAATGAAAGCGAGGGGTAAGGGGTAGGGTATGTATAATTTTTTTTTCTCTATTATTTTATTTCTTTTTCTGTTGTCTTTTTATTTCTTTTTCTAAATCGAGGCAAATGTACTAAGAAATGATGAATATGAAACTATGTGATGATGTTAAGAATTACTGATTGTATACATAGAATGGAATGATATTTTAATGTTTTGTTTGATTTTTTTATTAATAAAAAAAGTTTAAAAAACAAAACAAAAAAAAAAGGAATACCAAGTGCCTGAACCGTCATTTTCCAAAGTTAATTTGAATCCTCCGGGAAATAAGTAAAAATAAAACCTCCACAGTTAAAAAGATTAGGAAACATTATTCACCCCTTTTGGATGCTAACAATGCAAATTAGCATATTATGGGTGGCAAATAATCTTTTACTTGAAAAAACTAAAGGAATTTGCTTTATTCATCCATCTTATTTGGCAACAGACATGAACCTTTCATACACGCATAGTTTTTCATTTTGTTCCTATTATCCCACAAAACCATTGCTCTGGGGAAAGTTTGAATAAACACTTCTCTAGGCAGAGATTCTAGGGTAGCTGGTTACTTCCTCCACATTGGAATATTTACAGAACCTGAAAAACCTCCCCCCCCCCCCACAGACCACCTGACAAAAGCAATAATTTCTGACTCTTAAATATCGCCCTCCACTGCAAAGATATCATCACTGCAGTAGGTAAAATAATGTCCTCCCAAAGATTTCCATGAACATCCCCCGGAACTTGTGTGTTATCATGTATGGCGAAAGGAACTTTTCAGATGTGATAAAGGATAAGGATTTAATCCACCCCTGATAGTCTGGGTGGGCCTGTTCTAATCACATGAGTTCTCAAAAGTGAAGCCTTATCCTGCTGAGTTAGAGAGAGAGAAACAATGACGAAAGGAAAGAAACAGACTTGACCAGCTGTTGCTGGCTTTGAACACGGAGGAAGGAGCTGTGAACAAGGACTACAGCAAACTTTAGAAGCTGGAAAAGGCCCAGTTTACAGCCAGCAAGGATCTCAGTCTGACAACCCCAAGGACTGAATTGTGACCACAACTTTTATCAGCAAGAAAACCACCCCTCCCCAAGAACATATAGAGAGGAATGGAGCCTGAAAACAACTTAATTTTAGCATGAAGAGACCTGTATCGAACTTCTGATGTACAGAAGGGTAAGATAATAAATTGGTCTTGCTTTAAGCCTCCAAGTTTGTAGTGATTTATTACACCGGCCTCAGGAAGCAACTACAACCATAATCTTCACGATTCACACCTTTGAGCACTTAATGTGTGCCAGTCTCTTCTATATGCACTTAGTGCATGCATACATCGATTCATTTCATTCTCACAGCCACCCTAAGAGCTCAGTGCTATTATCAGCCCCGTTTTTGAAGAGGAAACCGAGACCAGGGAGGTTAGGACACATGCCCAGAGACATCTAATTCGTAAGTGGCACAGCTGGAAGTCAGATGCAAGCCTCAAACCTCTAGTTTCTAGGCGCCTATTCGTGATATTATTCTTCCCACAGGAAAGGAACGTCAGCTCAGTAGAAGATTATGTTCTTGGAAATAAGTAATAGCCCAGGCTTGCTCCAGATGCTATTGACTCCTGCATTAAAATTAAGTTATAAATCTCTAACTTATCTTCATATTTAATTCAAACTCTAATTTCTATTGCTTTTCCTTAATGCAAATTTCAGAACCAAGTTAAACATGAACTGTACTAATCTTATTAGCCTAATTTCAATTTTGTACACAAACAAATTTATGCATCTAATTAAGTATAGACCTAGATTTTCTAAGAAATATTCTTCTAATTCTGTTTGAAAGCCCTCATCCATCACCGACAAAATATTGGACATTTGAGTCTTCTATTAATATAACACTTCTCCATTATTAAATTAGGCAACTCATTAATTCACTGAACATAGACCTATTACATGCTCAGCTTTGTGGGTAAGGTAAAGGAAATAGAGAAGAAATAAGTAAGGCAGAGTAACCTTGGCTTTCATAAGCTATAAGAGTGTAAAGAGATAAGACATTCACAACAAAATCAATTTATTATGAAACTCTCAATTTGCAACAATGCAACTCCCAAGCACAAGACCATCTGAATAGTCCAGAGTTTAAAACCAAATTAACTAGACTTCACCCCATTTGTTGCGATCTGTCCTGCATCCTTTTCTATACTTTTCAAACACAATTTAGGTTAGCCAGGACTGGAAGACAGAGACATGATTGAATACACACACACACAGACACACAGACACACAGATGTACCTAACACAAACACTCATATATATATGAATAATGTTTATAAATGTAATATATATATATATACATTCCCCTACAACCTCACTGCTCATATACAGACATTCCTGACCCTTTTCAGTGACCCCCAAATATATTCAGCAAGACCCATTTCAAGTATTTAACTCATATATACACATATACAAAACATCAATCCTTGCAAATGCCGATGATGGCAAGTCCAAAATTTCCTTTTAAGATTGTAACCAAGGAAGTAACTCTGAATAAACATTGTAAAATGCCTCTGCAAAAATACAAGTGTAACACAGATGTCCACTACATCCTCTCCTTTTCCCTTTAAGGGGACCACAGCCAATAGCTTACTGAGCCAGCCAAACACCTGGTCTTCTCTATCGCTTGCAGCTGTCCTTTCTTGAGTATTGCAGGTCTGTTTATTCTGTCCAGGCTTCACCGTTGACAGATGTCCTCACCTGGAATTCCACTTTATAATTCAGTTAACTGGCCAGAGTCTCTTTCCTCAGAGAGCCCAAAAATTGATGGAAAGGAGCCATTCTGACTTCCCAAGACTGGGTAGGATACGCAAATCCGTTTTCTGAAGGAGTAAGGAGATTTGCGATAAAGGAGAAAGAAAATTAAGGTTCTTACTAATGTGAACTTTGTTTGAATGTAACAAAGGCAGACACTTAAAGACTTGGGAGCTTATATTGAGAATTCCTGTGAGGATGCTTATTTCCTGACCAGTCCTCCTAATTTAAATTTCACTTATCCTCCCCAATTCACCTCTTAAACTGAATGTTCACCTCCATTCATCAGAAAAATTCCATTCCTCCCAGAGAAAGAGTTCTTTCTCATTTGATTCTTTCCCCTTTACTTTCCCAGATTACAGGAAGTCTATGTCTTACAAATTTGAGAATGGCTCAGACTTCAGCATGATCAACACTCATCTTTTGCAAAATAAGCCCTGACACAAGAAAAAAAGTTGGAGTGGGTATGTGACAGGAAAAGCCCTGGTTCTTTTGGCGATAGCAGAAGTAGATGGCCTCAATCCAAGTTTTCTCTTTGACATTCTCAGAGTGTGAAGAGTAAACCTGCTGGTCCCTTTAAATAGTAGATGTTCCTCTGCTGCTTCTCTCACTAACAGAACAGCCTAGAAACCAGATAAGAGAACTAAGAAAAGAATATTTTCTCCACTACAAAGCATCTGTCCTGCCTAGAAGTCAGTGGTACATTAAGAAGTATTCATTGGAGATACCAGGTTTTATTTCTGTCCCACTCAAATATCTTGAAATAATAAATATTTGCATTTGTCCCTAAAGACAGCTTAGTTTCTCACATAAAGATTCTGTAATTGATGGTATTTATTTAAATCAGACTCCTACTAAGGATAAAGATTGCAGATTCTACCTACTATACAAGATGCATTATCCTCCCTTGACCATCTGTTATCTCATTCTTTCTAATGCAATGATCTCATTATTTGTGGAGTCCATATTTGCTAATTCACCTACTTGCAAAAATTTATTTGAAACCTCAGAATCAGTACTCACTGTGCTTTCAAAGTCATTCATGGACATACAGAGAGGTGAAAGTTCTGTGTCACTTGACCACATTTTCCTAGCTGAGGTCAAAAGAAGACCCACTTGCCTTCTTGTTTCAGCTCTCATATTGTAAAGAAGACCCCCTCCCCAGTATTTCTGGGAAACATTTTCTGCATTTATTGTGCTTTTCATTGGTGATTTTACCATTTAAATGGCCCCCCAAAAGTGCTGAAATGCGGTCTAGTGTTTCTAAGTACAAGAAAACTTTGATGTACCTTTCAGAGAAAACATACGTATTAGATAAACTTTCTTCAGGCATGAGTTATAGTGCTTTGTTGGCCATGAGTTTAATGCCAGTGAGTCAGCAATATATTTTAATAAACAGAAATATACTTTAAAAAATTTACCAATTGTTCGGTTGATGAAAATTTTGTGATCACAGGTTCACAGGAATCTAACATTTCCCCCCAAGAGCCAGTATTTGTAAATTCCATGTTTGTGACAACGTTATAGAACTTTATAGGGCTGCTTATAACACCAATTGACTTTATCCATTTATTGTTCCAAACTATATTGCAAATAATGGCATTCAGTCCCTCCTTTTTCTGGAATGGAAAATCTCCATTGCTACTTTCACCATGCTTGTTTATAACTGGAGGCACAATTGCAGTCAATATTTGCAGCAAACAATAAATAAAGGGTCTGCTTTCGTTTGGATTGGCTGCCTTCTAGTTGTACAAAAATTATACAATAAAATCAAAGATGCTCTTGAAGTCCCAGAAATTAGTTCCATATGTCATGATTGTTGGATCACTTCAAAGTACCCTTTTTTGGCTCAGGAATGGAAACTAGCAAGAAAGGAATAGAATCAGAAGAAAAGAGTTTCAGTCCACAAGCTGGAACCCATATTAGCTGTTTTGGATAGTATTCTTGTTTTAAATATAGTTATGGTTTAATATAATATATCTTATTTTTCAAGTGATATGAGATTAGAATATGTATTTTTACATTTAACAGACCTATAAAAGAAAATGTAAACCTGTAAGGTCTGAAAAGACTTAAAGTTCAAATGCCAAGAACTATGGTCTAATAGAAAAAACTCCCGGATATGCCTGGACATGTTTCCTTGGAGGGATTATGATGCTTGTTCTACTTGGATTGGTAATATCTTACCAACAGATGCTTTCTTTTTAGACTTCCTTCCAATTATTTTTTCTTTTCAGGACCTACTATTGGTTTATTCATAAAACCAACTTCCATTAACTGCATATTGCCTTGTTTGAGGCAGCTTGCTGATTTATGAAATAAAGCCTTATGAAATCCTGAAGAGAATCTTGGTAGAAGACAGCCCAATTTCTGTTTGGCACAGTGAAGTGTAATGACACGTGTCTTACTTTTCACATAGTTTTCCTCCTGATTACTACTACAGCACTTCCATGACATTTTCATGAATTTCCTTGTTATGAGCTTAATTATATACTTGCATTATTTTCTGATAGATTTCCTAGTAGATTACAATTCTCCAAGGTATTTATTTTGAAGATATTCCTGGAAAATAAAACTATGAATATTTTCTACTTCCCTTTCAATTTTTTTTTTTATTTTGAAGAGACTTTAAAGGAATTAAAAAAACAGTACAGAAAGTTCGAATGGTGATGCAATTTTCCCCAATGGTAATACCTTTTATGACCATGGCGCCATTGCCAAAACTAAGAAATTAGCATTGGGACATTACTATTAACTAAATCGCAGAATTTATTTGCATTTCACTAGTTTTTCCATTAATGCTCTTTTTCTGTTCCAGGACTTGAGCCAGTATCCACAATGCAATTAATCATCATGTCTCCTCCAATCTGTAACAGTTCCTCAGTCTTTCCTTTTCTTTCAGTAGCCAGAGACTTTTGAAGAGTACTGGTTAATTATTTTGCAAAGGTCACTTCATGTAGTTTGCCTGATGCTTTCTCATAATTAGACTAAGGCTATGCATCACTGGAAAGAATACCAGACAGTAAAATGTCTCTTTTAATGCATCTTTTTTGGGGGTATGTGATGTTGATATGCCACACTCTATTGATGTGAAACTTGATATTTTATTTAAGGTTCTATCTTCCTTATTTTTTCCAATGTGAAGTTACTATGTTTTCCTTTTGTAGTCAATGCATATTTATTTTGAAGAAAAATACTTTGAAATTATGCAAATATGCTCATAATTCTTGAAGCTTTGTCTAATAATTTTAGCATTCATCAATAGATATTGCCTGCTGCAATGATTACTGTGGTATACCATTAAAGATGTTGTTTCCTTCATTCCTTTGATATTTATTAATTGTGTTTCTTCTGTAAGGAAAAAAAAATCCATTCTCCCCCATTCATTTATTCATTGTTATATTTTTAAAACAGAATGGATTCTAGGGCATTTGTTTGATTCTTTAGGCTATAATCCAAGTTTATTATTATTTATTTTATTACACAAAAAATTCCACTTGAGCTTTGGCTGATATTTTCGGTTGACTTTTTTACCCTATTGACATATCTGCATCTTTTTTTTTTCTGTACAAGCACTACATTATTTTCTATCAATAAGAGTCTCCAGATTTTCTTTTTTAATTGCTGAATAGTAGTCAATTTATAGATGTGCCACAGTTTGTTCATCAATTAAACAATTGAATGACATCTCAGTCATCCTCACCTTTTTGATGATAATGAATAAAACAGTTATAAACTTTCATATATAGGTTTTACGTAGGTATAAATTTTCATTTCTCTTGGGTGAATATACACAAGTGCTTGGCCATTGGTAGGTGCATATTTAATTTTATAATAAACTGCCAAAATATTTTCCAAAATAGCTGTACCATTTGCATTTTCACCAGAAAACTCTGGGTTACAATTGCGTCACATACTTGCCAGGATTTGGAATCATTATTTTGTTGTTGTTTTTGCTTTCTAAATAGCCATTCAAAAAGGGGTGGAAAATATCCCACTATAGTTTTAATTTCCATCTTCTTAACAATTAATGATATTAAGCATATTTTGATATACTTGTCATCCTAATAGCTTTCTTAGCAAAATGTGTATTTATATACTTGCCCATTTTAAATAAAGCTGAGTCATTTGTTTTGTTGTGAAGAATATTCTTTATATATTTTGAATACAAGTTTCTTATCAGAAATTCAAATACTAAATATTTTCTTCCCATTTGTGGCATACCTTCTTCATTCTTAAGAATCTTTCACAGAGTAAAAGCTTTTCATTTTTATGAAGTCCATTTTGTCAGTTTTTTCTTTTCTGGATTGTGCATTTGGTATTGTGTCTGAACCTTCTTTTCCTAACCAAAAGTCACATGTATTGCCTACTGTTTTCTTCTAGACATTTTATAGTTTAACATTTTCCTTTTAGGTCTATGATCCAATGTGCATTATTTTCTGCATAAGATGTGAAGTCAAGTTAAGTCTGTATAAGATGTGTAGGTCAAGATTCTTGCTTTTTGCAAATGGACATCTAATTGTTCCAGCATCAGTTTTTGACAAGACTGTTCTTTCTACATTTAATCTTGCTTTGGAAACTTTATCAAGACTCAGTTGACCATATTTTTGTGGGCCTATTTCTAAATTCTATTTCTATTCTATTGGTCTGTGTCTATGCTTTCACCAATACTGTATTCTCTTAATTAACATAGTTTATTGTGAGTCCTGAAATCAGATATAGTTGGTCCTGCCACTTTGTTCTTTTTTTTTCATAAAATGTTTGGCTTTTCCAGTTCTTTTGACTTGTGATATAATTTTAGAATTGGTTTATCATATCTTAAGAAAAACATACTAGACTTTTCATTGATATTAAGTTGAATCTGTAGAAAATGTGGAAGAATTGATATTTTAAAATATTGAGTCTTCTTTATACATAAACACATAGGTATATCTTCACAATTATTTAGGTCTTCTTTTATTTATCAAAGTTCCATAGTTTTCAGCACACAGGTCTTACACTAATTTGTTACATTTAGACCAATGTATTACTGGATTTACTGTTATCACAAACAGTGATTTTGTATTTTATATATATATATAAAATTTGAAATTCCAATTGCTAATACATAAAATTACATTTGAGTTTCTTATATTAACCTTACATCTTAAAACTTTGTTGAACTTAATTACAAGTCGTAGAAGCTGTTAATAGATCTTATCTATTATACATTCTTAATGTGATCATTTTCTCTCTAAACACTGCTTTAGCATCCTACAAATTTTTAAATACTGTAGTTTCATTTTTGTTCAGTTCAAGATATTTTTAAAATTTCCTTTGAAATTTTCTATTGTACTCATTGGATATTTACAATTATGTTTAATATCCAAATATTCTGAGATTTTCCAGGTCTCTTTCTGTCATGCATTTCTACTTTAATTCTGATATGGTCAGATAACATACTTTGCATTATTTCTATCCTCTTATGTCTGTAAAGATTTGATTTATGGTCCAAATTTGGTCATGTCCTTAGAAATGAAAATACATTTTTTAAAGTTAAAAGTTAGAAGTCCCAGAACACTGAACCTATTAGATAGAGCTAAGTTGAAATAATTTAAGCCTGGTTCATGTAGGAAGGTAAAAAATAATAATAAATTTGGATGATTTTATTACCTTTCTAGTAATAAGCCATAATGTTTGCTTCATTTTATTTGGAAAATATGGCATGTCTATTTTTGCAAACAGAGTATGTGTGTTTTATGATACAAATTAAAAAAAATCAAAGGGAATGAAATATTTCATGTTTTTTTTACAGGCATCTACATTGGACTAGACAAGATGCTTCCCTTAGGTAGCAACCATGGCTTCCGTGACTGTTTCATCTTCATTTTAGAGAATAATTTGATTTATCACCAGTCACATTTTAAAAATGGGGAAGACTTTATAATTTGATTAAATCTAATTTTTATCCTCATCTATCCTGATAGTTAAACCAAGGCAATTCCATGTTTAACAGACAGGATGGTTAATCATAGTAACTCATGGTAATTTGGGGGGAAAAGATCATATAACCACACTGGTTTGGATATGTTCTGTCAATTAATTCCATCATTAAAGATGTATGAAGGATCAGGAATCTATATGAGGACACTGACAACATTTGTATGTTCACTATCAATTTGATTTAGCAAGAAACAGCCTTATTTTCTAGCGGAGAGAGAGAGAGAAAGAAAGAGAGAGAGATGGATTATGTAAAGGTGGTAAATAAACTAAAGAAATCATAGATGCTAGGTGGATGTTCATAATCTGAGATTTGGGGACAAAATGAAAGCTAGAAATCTTTTGTGCTTCATAGAGACAGAAGTTTGCAAGCTTGAGAGTGAAGGAGGGAACTTAGGAGAGGGCAAATCAGGCAATTTGCAGGAGACTGAGAAAGGGATAGAAAATGAAAGATTTTTAGACTTTGCTAAAGGTTGTTAATTGGAAATCTAAGACACTTTAATGAAGTTCTGAGGTGTTTTGAAACACTCTTATTTGCTGGATTGGTATTTAATGTACTATAGGTTCAAGCAAAGGTGAAATCATGAGGCTGTTTTGTTTTAAACAAGCTACTGTATGATTATTATTATTATTATTATCTTCTTATGTTATTTTTTAATTGCCTTATGGAAATAAATCATGCTCCACCTAAAGTTATGTAATGAACTCCTTCAACCAGGGAATCGTAACCTCTACAGCAGCTACCATAAAAGCAAATATATATACTTTCTCCCTAAAGTATATTATATTATATTGAACTGGTCATTGATTCACAATTCTAGAACCTTACCTTTTTACAGATATTGCTAATCTGTGGTTCCTGAAAGCATGAATGCAATTCTTTAGACCAGTATATACCTTCCATATTTTATCTTTATTATTTGAAACAATAATAATAACCTCATGAAATTACTTAACAATTTAGTTTGTATAAAATTTCACCACACAACATTTGCATTTGATCAACACCACAGCCCTGGGAAACAGGCTGAGGCATGATAAGTATTATTTCCATTTTACAGGTATGGAGAATGAATCTCAGAAAGAAAAGTCATTTGTTGCTGGTCACACAGATGAGCTGGATAAGCACCGAGGTGTTTTGACTCAAGTCTATGTTACTTCTGATACGCAACAGTTTATTTTGCAAAATAATACATCACAATTATTTTAGCACTTTGAAATGTAAAACAAAATATTTTACTTTATACCAAAACTGAAAATCAGTTTTAGGGGATTTTAAATAACAGATTAACACAATACATAATGCTTAAATTATATCTATTTTTATCATGATATATATAAATTGCTATATACAAACAAAAGTACATACAAAAATTTCTATATAGAGTGTTTGCTTAGCCTAATTGATGCTAAGACCTACCTTTTCCCCTAGTAAGAAATGAATACATAAACATGTATCTATAAATAGTGGGATTAAAAATAGCTCGAACATTAAAATGATGATGCCTCAAGGGTGGGCCACGGTGGCTCAGCAGGCAGAGTTCTCACCTCCATGCCGGAGACCTGGGTTCGATTCCCGGTGCCTGCCCATGCAGAAAATAAAAAGATGGCACCTCTGAACAATATTAGATACTGCTCAATGATATTCAAATAATCATTGATATGTGTCTTAAATGCCATTTTTAACTACAAATAATGTTTTACCTTTTTTTTCTCTATGAAAAGAATACAGCTGCAAGAATCTAGGACAAGTGAAAGAGACAACAGGAAAGAATTTCAGCTAGGTACCTTAAAAGATGGCTCAGAGGTCACCATCAATACAAGACATGCACAGTCTTCAACAAACATACTCTCAGATGACAAGTGTGAGGCTCTCATCTATTTCAAGTGGTAGGAAATTCTTTATCTTTGTATTCTTAGAGATCCATAGTCCTTTCCTTTCCCCATATTTCTTTGGCAATGTTGTCCAAATGTAAGACCCAAGAGCAGATAAAACAAAAAAAAGTCTTTATCACAATATCATCACCATTACTTTTTTTTCATTGAGAGTTAGGTAATGAAACTGATATGGATAAGACTGAGGTAAATCAGAATATAGGATAAAGGATGATATGGTCTATGTTTTAAAAGTTCAACTTCTGTGTGAGATCAAAGGAAGAAATGTTTATTTTTGCAAAATTTTTATTTTTGGTAACACACTAATTTAACTTGTATGGGTAGTTTATTCAAACGCCTGTAATTATATGGAATTTTAAGTAGGGAATAAGGTCTTGCTGATTTGTACAGGTTAGTGTGATGCCCTGGTACATCCCAGAGTAATCTGGGCAGAGAATAAAAAGGTACTTGCAAGGTCCCCTTGAGGGGCATGGGAGAAAAAAGGAAATATTCAACTTCCCCTTTTGGAGAATTTCTGATATTCTCACAAGCAGTCGAGATAACAAATCAATAGGCTGAGCCCTCAGTCTTAGCGGTTCACCTCTATGAAACTTATTCCTGCAAAGGAGAAGCTAAGCCTACTTATAATTATGCATCACCCCCAGAGAACCTCCTTTGTTGCTCGGATATGGCCTAAGTCAGCTCAGCAGATGAACTCACTGCCCTCCCCACTACATGGGGCATGACTTTCAAGGGGTGTAAATGTCCCTGGCAACGTGGGTCGTGGCTCCCAGGGATGTGCGGTGTCCTGACATCATGGTATTGAGAAAACCTCTTCACCAAAAGGGAGAAGAGAGAAATGAGACAAAATCAAAGTTTTAGTGGCTAAGAGATTTCAAATAGAGTTGAACGGTAATTCTGGAGATTACTCTTATACATTATATAGAAATCCCTTTTTAGTTTTAATGTATTAGAATAACTAGAAGAAAATACCTGAAACTGTTGAACTGTATTCTGGTAGCCTTGATTCTTGAAACATTTAAATAGCCATATAGCTTTTACCGTGTGACCATGCGATTGTGAAAACCTTATGGCTGGCACTCCTTTTATCCAGGGTATGGGCAGATGAGTAGAAAAATAAGGACAAAAAAGTAAATAATGGAGGGCAGGATAAGGGGTAAAAAAAATTGGGTAGTGGTCAGTGAGAGGGAGTGGTAAGAGGTACGGGATAGATGAGGTTTTTCTTTTTTCTTTTCCTGGAGTGATGCAAGTATTCTAACAATGATCATGGTGATGAATACACAACTCTGTCATGATATTGTGAGCCCCGATTGTATATTTTGGATGAAAGATATCTCAATAAAAATATTTAAAAATTTTAAAAAAGAATACTTTTTTTTTTTTTTAAAAGAAGCTGAACACAAAAGCAGCTTTAAGTTCACACATAAGAGATTGAAGAGTTGTAGTAAATTCTCTCTCCTCTCTTCTTTGGTGTGTAAAACACTTTTGTTTCATCCAAACATTCCATGCATTTCAAATTGTATCAGATAATACTATCTGACTAAACACTGTTGTGTCAGTTAAAAGAAATGAGTGTCTTTGAAATGATGATGTCAAAATGATGAATACAAAATAAAAATTCTTGTATTAATTTAGTGTATTTGAGAATGAGAGTCAATGTACTGAATAAAAATAAACTGTTGCACTGAAAGTAGTATAAATTTTCTTAAAAGACACTTATTTTAACTCCTTGTATGAACATGCATATATAAATTAAGAGACATATTATAGTAATTGGCTCACATAACTGCAGGGATTAGCACGTTCAAAGGCTAGGGCAGGCTCTGGAAGCTCTGAAGATTTCAACAAATTCCCCAGGGGAAGCAGATTGGCTGAAGAAGATACAGAAATTATTCTTTTTGACTGCTGAAATCATCAGTTCTCCCTTTAAGGCCTTCCATTGATCGCCTGAGACTTCTCTCATTGCTGGAGGCAATATCCTTAGTTGATTGTAGATGTAATTAGCCATAGATGCATCAACTGACCAATGACTTAAATTCACAAGGTATTCTCAATAACAATCAGGCCAGTGCTTGATGACCAAACAACTGGACACCATCCCCTAGACATGGTGACACATGAAATTAACTATCACATTCCTAATAGAGACCATCTAAGTCAGGATTGGTCTAACATCACAGTTATTCATGCCAGCAGGGAATCTTTGCATGAAGTAGATGAAGGAATAATCTTCAGGAATAAAAGATAATATTTCATGTTCAAATTTTAGTACTTTAATATTTTTTTGGGGGGGTGCATATTTAAAAGAGAAGAAGAAGAAAGAGGAAGGGAAGACAAAAAAAAAAAAAGCAAGTGGAGGAGAAGAAAACTATCCTTAGGAAATGTTTTGTGATGGGAGTAAAGAAAAAGAGTCATTTTTTGGCTTTCCAACCGTAACCCAATCTCATAGGCCCTCATAGGACTGGATTCTTTAATTAATGATAGTTAAAGTAGATAAGAGTTGCATAAATACACTTTATGAAATTTCACCTCTTCATTGTTTATTTTGAGCTCCTTAGTGGAATCTGAGTTAATTCAAAATGCACAGCTGGCTTTGTTTTCTGCAATACTTTCTTAGCCTGGACTATCAAAATAATTGCTTCCCTTCTCCACCTCAGGTTAATATTATAGATCTGTTTTAAGGTCCTGGAGAGAATCTGGCTGAGTGAGAAAGCAATTATACTCTACCCAATTTCATGTTTCCCAGCAAATAGGTGTCCTTATGAGCTTTTGAACAGGGAAAAAAGAGAATGAAGAATGCACATAGTTTAAAATCCCCAGCGGCAAACCACAAAGTAAAATCATTACACTAGAAAGAAGGCATTTACTGGTATTGGAAATGTATTCTTTTTACCTTTTCTAGGTTATGAGAAATTAGAATAACCTTCCTAAATCCTGCTGAGTGGTCTAATGGGAATTTAATTTGAATGGGAGGCTTGGTAGCCACTGCAGGACTCTGCCAAGGCATAGGATGATTCACAGTAAAAAGTGAATTGAAACTTTGGAAATAGGAGAACTCTTGTTCTCTTCAGTTCCTTCTCTACACTCAACCTCTCTTGAAGCTCTTTCCAACCCCTCAATCAATTCATTTGTTCATTCATCATAATTCTGAATTATTGATTAGTTCATTCTATAAACATTAATAAAGATACTAAGCACCAGACAGTGTTCTAGACGCAGGGGATGCAAAGAACAAACAGGTTTTTTCCTTCAGTGTGTTACAACCTAATGGAGGAAACATTCAGATTGCAATATAAAATGACATTTGCTTTGATAGAGTTAAACACATGGTTTAGAGAGATTAGAGGGATATCCCATAGCCATCGGAAGAGAGAGAAGGAAGCCTCCCACTGGAGTTGATACCTGAGCCATAACCTAAGGGATAAGAAGCAATTCAAGAAGTAAGTAAAATAAAGGAGAAAGGGGTATACCAGGCAGAGAGGCCATAAGAACAATCAGAAATCAGCAATGTAAAAGTTATTTCCTTAAAGACCATCATTTTCCTCTGTATCTCTCCTTCTTCTTTTTCTCCCCCACCCTTATTTTCTTCTTTCTTTCTTTCATCCTTCCTTCCTTCCTTCCCTCCCTCCCTCCTTTCTTTCTTTCTTCCTTCCTTTATTCCTTTTTCCTTTTTAAGGAAATAAAACCACTTATTTTTCAGTGGGGAGCCCCTCAGAAGCTAGAATCAGCCTAGCCTAAGGTGGACATTATCAGAAGGGTAAAGTGACTTGCAACAGGGAAGGTCAGGGGAGAGGTAGCAAGTCTTGATGATGCCAGTAACAAAGACACAAATAATAGCTTGCATGCAGAGAGTGAGGCCTTACCTCACTGTTTAAATACTTTAGGAATGTTAAAATAAGAGCAGGAAAAAAAATCCAGTATTGCTGGAGCATAGAGCACAATTCATGGAGGGACATGGGTGAGACTGAAGGGGTCGGGAGCCTTTAGATCATGCAGAGACTATTCCAAAGACGATAAGAAGCTATTGAAGAGAAATGTAAACAGATGTCATTTCTACATTGCTCTGTGTGAGGGCCTGTGGGCTGGAAGGATTATGGCACCAAGGCAACTAACAACATTCACTGAGTGTTTATTAAGCTCTAGGTAGTAAAAATAGTAGCTACAACGAGTAACCTATTTGCTATATTTTCTAAATTCTTTATATATACAGTATTTCATTTAATCCTTACACCAACCTCATGAAGTATATACTTTAATAACCACATATTTACAGATGAGAAAATAGAGATACAGATAGTACTAGAAAATTACCAAGGTCAGGCCAACCCCCCTAGTTAGTATATTGTGAAGCCTGGATTCAAATCCAGGTTATCTGAATTCTGAGCACATTTTCTTTTTTTTTTTATTAATTAAAAAAAATTAACTAACACAACATTTAGAAGTCATTCCATGCTACATATACAATCAGTAATTCTTAATATCATCACATATATGCATATTTATCATTTCTTAGTACATTTGCATCAATTCAGAAAAAGAAATAGAAAGACAACAGAAAAAGAAATAAAACGATAATAGAGAGAAAAAATAAAAATAAAATAATAAAATAATAAAAAAAAAACTATACCTCAGATGCAGCTTCATTAAGTGCTTTAATATAATTACATTACAATTAGGTAGTATTGTGCTGTCCATTTCTGAGTTTTTGCATCCAGTCCTGTTGCACAGTCTGTATCCCTTCAGCTCCAATTACCCATTATCTTACCCTATTTCTATCTCCTGATAGTCTCTGTTACCAATGACATATTCCAAGATTATTCTCAAATGTCGGTTCACATCAGTGGGACCATACAGTATTTGTCCTTTAGTTTTTGGCTAGTCTCACTCAGCATAATGTTCTCTAGGTCCATTCATGTTATTACATGCTTCATAAGTTTATTCTGTCTTAAAGCTGCATAATATTCCATCGTATGTATATACCACAGTTTGTTTAGCCACTCGTCTGTTGATGGACATTTTGGCTGTTTCCATCTCTTTGCAATTGTAAATAACGCTGCTATAAACATTGGTGTGCAAATGTCCGTTTGTGCCTTTGCCCTTAAGTCCTCTGAATAGATACCTAGCAATGGTATTGCTGGGTCATATGGCAATTCTATATTCAGCTTTTTGAGGAACCGGCAAACTGCCTTCCACAGTGGTTGCACCATTTGACATTCCCACCAACAATGGATAAGTGTGCCTCTTTCTTCACATCCTCTCCAGCACTTGTCATTTTCTGTTTTGTTGATAATGGCCATTCTGGTGGGTGTGAGATGATATCTCATTGTGGTTTTGATTTGCATTTCTCTAATGGCCAGGGATATTGAGCATCTCTTCATGTGCCTTTTGGCCATTTGTATTTCGTCTTCTGAGAGGTGTCTGTTCAAATCTTTTTCCCATTTTGTAATTGGGTTGGCTGTCTTTTTGTTGTTGAGTTGAACAATCTCTTTATAAATTCTGGATACTAGACCTTTACCTGATATGTCGTTTCCAAATATTGCCTCCTGTCTTTCTACTTTCTTGATGAAGTTCTTTGATGCACAAAAGTGTTTGATTTTGAGGAGCTCCCATTTATTTCTTTCTTTCTCCAGTGCTCTTGCTTTAGGTTAAAGGTCCAGAAAATATCCAGAAAAATATCCAGAAAATCTCCAGAAAATATCAAGAATTCCTCAGGTGGGAAAGATTAATAGTTATGCCCTTTTCCCTAGTCCCTCAAGGGGACTTTGCAAATACTTTTTTTTTTTTTATTTTCTGCCCAAAATACTTTGGAATGCATTGAGGTATTACAAATACCTAAACAAAATAAGAAGTTCTCATTCCCTATTCTAGGTTGTGTATAACTAGGTGGTTTAGATAAACTGAACTGTCAAATAATTAACCTTAGATGATGTGCTACTGAAAATTTAGCTTCAGATAAACCAACTCTTCCTTTGGTCTCACAAAGAATTTGAAATATAGATAATATCATCCTTTACCCTTATTCTGATTTACTCTACTCTTTACAAGATCAGCTTTATTCATATTTCTAATTGAAATCTGATCTCTTTTTCAGCTTCTTTAACACTTGCTGGATGGAGTAATGCTGACTTTCAGAGTTGCAAAACTCTAAGTCTCAGGTGTCACACAGATACCCAGCAATTCAGGGAATTGCCAGGTTATGTACAAAGAGCATAGAATCTCAGATTTTACAGATAACAGTTAAAACTCAAGACTGTGGCTGCTGTAAAAGATTACAATCTAGGAATCGTTGCAATCAACCTTATTGGACATTCTGTACTCCTTAATCATTGGTGACTCCATCTCTGCCCTTATAACCTACACTCTCAAATTCAATTCTCAGAGTTTGCACATCATAGTTAGTCCATAGTAGTGAAGCCTTACAACACTGTTCTTTTTGTTTCTGGGTTATCTCACTCAACATAATGTCCTCAAGGATCATTCACCTAGTTGTATGCCTCACAACTTCATTCCTTCTTGCAGCCACTCAATATTCTGTCGAATGTACATACCACAATTTGCCTTTCTATTTATCAGTTAATGAATCCTTAGGCCTCCTCCATCCATTGCAAATCATGAATGATGCTGCCATAAAAACCAGTGTGCCAATATCGATTCATGTCACTGCTTTCATTTCTTTCAGGTATATACCTAATAATGGGGTTCAGGATCTTATAGCAACTCTATACTTAGCCTCTGGTGGAACCACCACACTTCTCTCCAGAAGGGCTGCACCTGTCTACTTCCCTACCAACTTTGAATAGGTGTATCTCTCTCTCTCCACATCTTCTCCAACACTTGTATGTTCCTGTTTATTTTTTTTGAAGTTTTATTCATAAGCCATACATTCCATCCTAAGTATACAATCAATGTCTTGTGGTATAATTACATAGTTAGGCATTCACCAGCACAGTCTATATGAAAACATTTCCATTTCTTCCTCAAAGAAAGAGAAGAGGAAAAGAAAAAAAGGAAAAGGAAAACACAACAAGAATCCTGTACCCCTCACTTATATCCCCCTCTTACTGACATTTAGCTGTGGCATATTGCCTTTGAAAGATCACTTCAACGTTAATGTTAACCAAAGGGGCACAAGAATGAAGAAAGTGGAATCTAGGAAGCATGTCAATTTAATGATTGTTTCACTTTTGTTGTTATGGGAATCTGTTTCGAAGAGGAGAGACTACAAGCAGCTGGCTAAGGTATGTGACTAATTAGTAGAAATGACAAAAAGTAAAATAAATACGAAAGCCCAGGACTGTCCTGTACTTCAGGGAATAGTTCTTTAACTGCAGGGATAGGGAGGCAACTTGTCAAAACTAAAGAGAAAGAGGGGCACCAGAGGTGGAACTACTTTGAAGCTGATAAAACTTTGGCTTCAGGGCCACTCCCTCTCGGGCATGACTTTCTTTCAAGGCCCTTGGAGAGACCTAGCCAGGTATTCACATGGTCATTTGGTTTTACAAAATTTGCCAAAGTAAGACACTTTTGCAGTTAGGCTCACTATCTCTTTGTAACCCCACTTGCCCTCCATCGCACCTCTGATATCTGATGGCTTTTGCTGTGGGCAAGTTTGGAATCCATCTAAGAGAAAATTAAGTTAGGTATATATTTAATCAGGATTTAGTGAGATAATTACATGGTTTTCAGCCACTTCCACGAAGTTAGTGTTGATAGTCATACAGATAGAAGCATGGCTTCTTAGAAAACTATTACCAGAGAATTCTGAGGACCAAAGACCATACCTGAATAGAGATCTTCAAAATTTGACAGTAATCCTAAAAATGTTCATGACATTCTAGTAATAAGTTGACAAAGAGGAAATATTTCCAAATGATTAGCAATAAAAAATACATTGCAATCAATCCTATTAGAGGAAAGATTGAATTACATGTCTATTCGCTCTACAGAAAATATTATAATATTGTAGATACAGAGTAATTCAAAGAATATGAAACCAAATAATGTAGGAAGCAAATTATAAAGTTGTTGTCTGGTAGTTAATTAAAAAATTATGTCATTTGACTGAATTGTGCTGTTTGTGGCATGTATCATCTTTGTAAGTTTGTGGTTTTAATTTCTTTTTTTCATGCTAAATATTCATTTCTGCACCTAATTATGTGGTCTTTGTTTTGAAGATGCATTCTTTCCCCACCCAATTTAATGAACTCCATGATCCTACAAAATCTAGATTGACATCTTGAGTAAACTAGGACCTTGGAAGCAGAAAGACTATGTCTCTGGGCAACAAAGGAACTCAGGGGTCTTCCCCAGGTTTCTATTCCTGAAGCTGATGAGCAGGAATAAAGAGTTCAGGACTGCAACTTGGGAGCTCAGAATGCTTGCTTCTGGAAAGTGACTGATTCACAACCCAGTAAAACAGGGGTATGTATGGGTACAGGCTGCCACTAAATCTGGCTAGGAACAAGCTTGGTCTGTATGATTAGTGAACTTTTCAATGAATCCAGCCTCAGAGAACTGGAAACACAGGAGCAGAGACAGCATACAAGACAGTGGCTGGTCCTACAGTACAGAGGGAAATTGCCTCAGGGCAATTACAATTGCGGCATTATACAGCATAATCAGAAGGCAATTTGTCACCCCTCAATTTAAGAGCATATTTAATGGAGGATAACTTTGTTTTGTTTTGTTTTCTGGTAAACGAGGACCTCAGATTAACAGAAAGCACAATTTTTTAAAGTTCACATAGTTCAAGAAATTCTTTTAATGAATAAAGAGAGGGCTCTAAAGTTCAAAATGAAATTCTGAGGTTTGTTTAGTGGAAAAACACATAACCTAACTTTTTCTGTGAACTTGTGCCTCCTAAAAACTGATGTTTTATGAAAATTATTTGGGAAGCTAATTTATGGCAGTAAAAGCACTCCATATTAATCAAGGAACTTAAGATGTAGTAAAAAGACACAGTTTATCAGTTTATTTTTAAATGGACGAAAGAGCTTCCTAAGTCCTTCTCAGCATCATATTACAAGAGAGTGTGATCTAATATTCTATGCACATAACATGCATTGTGAGGAATTACAGAACTTAAGAAAAGATGAGCTGAAACCCAAGGAATCCCTTAAAAGCCACTACATTAATTTTAAGGGCTCAAAATAGTTATATAACCAAAGATTCTATCAGGTATTTTGCAGAAGCTGCATTAACTCCAGTGAAGCAAAATGCTCACCTAATTTTCTTATAGGCATTCAATATTTCACTTCGGTAGTAGCTGTACGCAGGCATGAAATCCAATATTTCAAGGTAAAAACCTGGGAAATTTCTGTGTATATCTCTAGGAGAAGCTTCACAATTCATGAATTAGCCCACAGCTGAACAGATACTACTGAACATAAGGTGGCCTAAATGTTCAGATTAACCATTCTGCGCTTCTTTTCAGTCAACCTAATAATCAGATTATCGCAGAAAATTGCAGTTTTTATTTATTGATTAAATTCTATATACCAAGCACAGTACTACAAAATTTTATATTCATCATCTCATATAATTTCTGCCAGGTATTATTTTCCCAATTTTACAGATGAGAACATGGGCTCATAAAGATTAAACAACTAGGTCAAGGTCACATAACCAATATCTAATAGGGCCAGGCTTCAAAATAAAGCTTGCGCTTTACCAAAGCCTACTTTGTATAGGGGTAGCAATTTCATGTCCATCTCCCTGGTCTTAATGGGTGATTACAAAACACAGAAGTCCCAGGCTTTGGCCTGGATTCACCAACTCACTGGTTATCAACATAGCCTTTTATAGAATCATTGTGCCGCTGAATGAAACAAAGGAAAATTAACTGACTAGAGGAGAGGCCAGCTTCATTGCCATATAACCTGGCAAAGTTGACTACAGACTGTGTCACATTCATGGGAATAACCTGATAAAAGCAGTCCTGTATTAATGGAAGCTCAGACAAAAGAACTGACTGTCTCATAGCAGTTCAATGACACTCTCTGTGTAAATGCTTTCCAAAGCTGTGCCTAAGCATGTATTTCTCTTGGAATTTAGACTCCTTTTTTTTAAACCTCTTTCTAGATATTTTCATCTGAGTATTCCAAATGCAACTAGTCTTTAGCAGAATTTAATCATCCATCCTTTCATTCCATAAATGTTGTTTTATGCCTTGGAAACACAAACCTGAATGTGTCTTATTATACTAGAAGAGTCATGCATTTAAACAAACAAACCATTGTAAATACAATATTCATAAAACTGTTGAGTTCCTTAAACAGTGACTCTCTTCCTGACTTTCCTATTTTAGTAACACAGTTAAATGTACATAATTCTTTGATATCGATTCCACAATTCATTGTCAAATCTGATTATTCCCTCCTGCAGCAGACTGCATTATCCAAAGATGCCCAGATTGTCATCTTCCATTCCATGTGTTATTTTATAATCTTGCCACAAACCTAGAGATGGCATCTAAGTCATCTCTTCCTTGAATCAGGACAGGTTTGTGACTTGCTCATACTCAGTGGTAGCATCAAAGTACCAAAATATGGCTCTTTAGGCTAGGTTAGAAGAGGTGGCACACAACTTCCATTTTGTTCATTAAAACCGTCATGCTAGAGCCCTGAGCTACCATGTAAGCAATGCATTTGTCTGAACTGCCATGCTGCAAGGAAGCCCAACTAACCTGTAAAGAGACCATATGTAAAATCTCTGAGGGGGGCGGGGAGAGAGAGAGAGAGAATGAACATGCCCAGGTGTCCAGCTACTGGAAGGTCAGCTCCTGCCACCTTCTGACTGCAGTCTCAGGGGAGACCCTATGCCACAAGCACCCACCCAAGCCCTTTTTCAATTTCTGATCCACAGGAATCAGAAATCATGAGGGACAATAAAATGATTGTTGTTTTGAGCCACTAAGTTTTTGGGTGATTTGTTATCTAAAAATAGTAACCAGAACACTTGTCACCTGAATTACTACCAGCATTTATTAGTCTTCATGCCTCTAGCTTCTCCCAATCCAGTGCATACTACATATCACATAAAGAAATCCTGTCCCTTTTCTGAATGTATCAACGATTCAATTTCTTTTTATTAAAAAAAATAATGATAATAAATGAAATCCTCAGATTACCACTTCAGACTGCCTTCAGTCTGGATCTATCTCCATTTCAGTTCTACTCAGACCCATTGAAGACCTGACTAAAAATGAACTACTTTCCCTACTCTTCATAATTTATTTCCAATGTGCATTTACTTGTGTTCTTACCTTTGTATAGATCAGCTTCTTCCTATATCTTCATCTCCATCTACCTGTATCCTCCCCATCATTTCAGGACCAAGTTAAATGGCACTGCTCACATGAAGATAAGCCGATTCGTTCAATAGGAATGAACTCCTCCCTTACATGGCATTTACCTCGTTTTAGGCTGCCATATATTCATGCAACTGTGCACACATTTATTTTCCATCCATGAAATTTTAATCCCTTGAGATTAAGGGCTGCATGTTTTTCTTTTGTCCTTTCTGAAACTGCATAGATCCAGCCCTTCCTAAAGCTGAAACTCAATATGTGGTTGTACAAAGAATGCATGACTATAATATATTTATTTGCAGCCTGTCCTGTTCCAAAATCAGAATTGAGACAACTTAAAATATGCACACAATATATATAGCAAAATAAATTTAAAATAAGCGAGAAAATGAGGCAAAGTTAATGTAAGGGTAAGAGTTTAAAATGGAACTATTATACACAGAACTTTAATATGATCTCCAAGATTCTCAACCCCTGGTGTACATACCTTCTCTCAGTTATTTGATCAAACATTGGTCTAAGTGCTGATGTGAGGGGATTTTGTTTTCAGATGCAATTAAAATTCCTAATCTCTTGATTTTAAGTTGGGGCGATCATCTTAGGTTATAACCTAATCAGGTGGGTCCTTAGAGTCACAGCAGCAGCGGCTATTTTCCTACAAGGCCTTAGAGTAGCAAACAACCCCATAGTGAATGGCCTTTGGAGAGAGCCACATGGCAAAGGAGCTGCCAGAGGCCTGTAGGAGCTGAGGGCCTCAGTCCTACAACCACAAGGAAATGAATTCTACCAGATGAATGAGCTTGGCAGCAGATTCTTCCTCTGGAAAGCCTCCAGATGAGAATGCAGAGCCAGGGCCTTTATCACTTGATACTGCTGGGCCACACCCAAACTTCTCACCCACAGACACTGTGATACAAATTTACATTGTTTAAAATCACCAAATCTGCTGCAATTTGGTTTGCAGGGATAGAATACTGATACACGAAGAAAGAAAGAGTACATGCATTTCATGCCTTGAAGTCCTGCAGAGGTCACTTCCAAGAAATCAGTATGAACAAGGCCAGAAAAGATTTGCTGTAACACCAGAGAGTCTGTGAAATTAAAAAAAAATATCAGGGAAAACACCGTTCTTTCAAGTTGCAGATGCAGGAACAGGTACCTCTAAACAGTTCACCCTCTTGAAGGACCCTTACCTCAGGCAATGTCTCAAGGCTCTGCCTTCTGACCTTGCTCTCAGACTCTTGCCTGTCCCCTGCCTCAGATTCTCTGATCTGGATTTGGTCTCCACTCTATAATTCTTCCTACTCCCTTCTAATTCCATTCCATCTGCAGTTTAGAATTCTCCCCGACTCCCAAGTCAGAGGCTTTATTTTCCCCTGGGTACAGTCCAGCTGTATCTTCATCAACACTCAGCCCTCACTTTAGGAGTCCCTGTCTCAGTTCTGCCTTCTTCCCCAGACAGGGAGGTCGGCTAAGGCCTCTGATTTGGTCCTTTTATCTTTCTCCATGTAGAGCTGTCATTTTCTAAGCGTACGCATTGTGTTAATGTGAAGGGAAAAAATGACGGTACTGACTCAATTCAGCACCAATCTGTGCAGCTATTTAGATGCTCCCCATGGGGCCAGAATTTTATAGTCAGGATGGATGGGGTCCCCTCGGGCCTTATTCTAGCCTTCATTTGAACTGATTCTGCTTCAGGTTAAATAGGACTTTCACTTCATGATAAGATCAAATGACTTTAAAAACTGAATTAGGTGCTATATTACAAGCCAGTGGAAATCATTCCCATGTGGAAATAGACAAGCATTTGGGAAACTTTTAAGCATTCCCAATGCCTAGTTTCCACCCCGGACATACTTGTTAGGAGTAGGGACAGAGAAGGAACACTGTTTGAAGAAACCCCATTCCCCCACCCCACCCTTCCCCAAGCTGCTTCTGATGTGTATTCAGGTCGGGGATCAGCCCTTCACCACACTGTTTTCGTCCCCCTCTCCAATGGGCTGTAATTCATTGTGGATCCTGGCTGTTGGGTAATCTTTACATCCCATGGATTTAGCACAGCACCTGATACATAGCAATACCTTATTATATATTAAGATGAATGGAGATATACTAATTGATTAACATTTAGCCAATTGAAGGATCCTTTGCCTGAATTAATGATTGGGGATAATTCTGGGGAGATTCTTGAGGAATCTTCACTAGAAATTGTATCACTAAAATTGAACCTGACATTTCAAATAATACTGGAAATTAAGGTGTAAAAGGTATCTGTGTAACTGCTGCCAAAATTTAAACACAGTTGTCCATGACAGTATGTCCAGATTTGGGGTCTGCCCAAGGAATTTTTGTTCCTGACCTACAGATAAAGTCAATTTTTTTTCCTTTTTTTTTTTTAATGTATATGTCCAAATGAAGGCACTTCACTCTAAAGTACACCAAATATTTGGCTGCTTTGACCAGAATGTCCTATCTGTTCTCAGACATAGAGGCAATCTGAAATCACATAAGAGTAGGACAGGGACAAGGAATTTCTCTTACCTATCCCAACTTCATCTCTTTTGGGTGGCATGTAAAGTTTGATTTCTCTAAAGTTTTACTATGTTACTGATTTTGGAGATATTGCTGCTTTTCTATTTTTAATGCACATTCTAGGTTTGGAAAGCACTGCCTTAAAGGATACCTTTACCAGATATTGTAATAATAAACTACTAACTCTGCCTATGGGAGAGAAATCACTAAAATGCAGATAAGCATTTTAGTTGAATCTTAAAGGATGCATAGAACTTCTCTGGGGTACAGGAGCACAGGAGAGCTTTCCAAGCAAGCTTAGCATGGTGGGCAAAATCCTGTTGATGCTAAGTCTCTATGTTTTTTATCATTAGAGAAGTTAAAAGTTTACAGAGAAAGCATGCAGAAATATAGAATTCTCATATACTGCCCCCCCAGCACACACATGCACAGACACACACACACTTTTCCCTGCTATTTTGCTTCACTTCAGTGTGGTGCCTTTGTTAATAATTGCTAAAGAGTATTAACTATAGTCCATAGCTTACATCAGGGCTCACTCTTTGTTTTGTCCAGTCCTATGATCATTTTTATTCTAGTAACATATATAGCACCTAAAATTTCCCCTTTAACCACATTCAAATATATAATTAAGGGGTATTAATGACTGTTCTACAATGTTGTACTTCCATCACCACCATCCATTACCGAAACGTTTCTACCATCCCAAGTGGAAACTCTGTACCAATTAATCCTTAATGCTCTATTTCCTACCTCCTACCCAGTCCTGGTAACCTTTATTCTAGTTTCTGACTTTATGAATCTGCTTATTCTAATTCTTTTATAACAGTGTGTTCACCCAATATTTGTCCTTTTGTGTCAGGCTTATTATACTCAGCATAATGTTTTCGAGATTCATACATGCTATTTCATGTGTCAGAACCTCATCCTTTTTACAGCTGAATAATATTTCATTGTACGTGTGTACTACATTTTGTTTATCCATTCATCTGTTGATGTCACTTCCATCTTTTGGCAATTGTGAATAATGCTGCTATGAACATTAATGTGCAAACATCTATTTGAGTCCCTGCTATCAATACTTTGGGGCATATTACTTGGAAGCGGAATTGCCAGGTCATATGATAATTCTATGTTTAACTTTCTAAGGAAAGGCCAAACTGTTTCTCACAGAGACAACACCATTTTACCTTCCCACCAACAATAAATGAGCATCCTTAATTCTCCATGTCCTCTCTAGTCCTTGCTATTTCCTGTTTGTTTTTTTAACAGTAGCCATTTCTGTGGGTATGAAATGCTATCTCATTGTGTTTTTGATTTGCATTTCCCTAATGGCTAATGCTGTTAAGTATGTTTCCACTTTCATTTTGGCCATTTGTATATCTTCTTTAGAGAAATGTCTATTCAAATCTTTCAATGCTAACATTTAGTTACTTTTCTAACATATCTAGATCAATTCTTCTCTACTTTCTCCACTCAAATGCAAAATACTGTCATCTCTTCCTTTCATGAATATATCAGTTTTGTAGCTTTTTTTCTGCATAAGCACTTTCCTTCCTCAAACTGATTCATCCCACTATAATAAAGATTGTCTTAAAGCAGAAGTCAGTTGCTTTTACCAGACTCAGATCTTTCAATGGCTTCATATTGCAATTTGAGTTCAAAATATTAACATAGCAGGTAAAACTCAACATTATTTAGCCCTCAATTTTCTCCAGCCTCATCTATACGTTTTTGTCTACTCTATACTCTGCAGACTTCTTTCATGCCAACTTGAGGCCACTAGGCAAACCCTGTCCTCTCCTATCTTAGGGCTTTAAAGAAATGCTCCCTCTTCCTAGAACAGTATCTCTTGACTGCCTCTCAGCCTACATTTTGACCTGGAAAACTCTACTCATCTTAAGTAGCTATTCCTCATGGAAGATTTCCCCAGTGACCCTCCCAAGAAGGTGAAGGATCCCTGTTATACCTCCTCATAGCCATAGCTCATGTCCTTTATAACATGACTCTTGAAACATCACGTGTCTCACTCCTACCAGAATGTAAGCACTGTGAGAGTAAAGACCATTTCCTTCCAATTCATTCTTGTATTATTGACACTCAGTGTCTGGAAATTGTTTGACAAATAATGGTTGAATAAATTAAATAAATGAAAAGCATACATGAAAAAAGAATAATCTAACCTACTTTATCTCTCTAATAGCTTTTGTTCCACATTGCTCAAAAGTGTTAGGTCTCTTGCTTCTTTCCTTTTTCCCTTTCTCTCTTTCCTATTCTCCTAGAAAAGTTCACATTTTTGCATGATGTCTTGCATTTAAATAGAGTAATTAATAAATAGTCACGATTAACAACAATAACATTATTTTAGTATACTTAGATATTGATTCCAATAATGAAAATGGAAGCAGAGGCTGAATAATAGTTTATGAGAACACATTGTGCCTTACTGGCATATAAATTTAGCCATTTAATCTTTGTCTGTTCATAATAATTTTCCATTTCTCAGATAAAGGAACTGAGGCAGTGATAGATCTTTATTTCCCAAAAAAACTGCACAACTAATAATAGAACTAAAAAGCTAATAATCATCATCTATATAACCCCCACTCCTTCATTCCCTTCCTCTCATCATTTCTCCAATCGGATCTGTAATCAGGAGGTAAATCACTTACACTTATTGACCCCATCATATGAAAAGGCATCTGAGGTATCCTAATTTTATATTGTTCCTTATATTGTGGATTCCAGGTGTACATAATGTTTCACTTAATTATGTCTATAAGGATAAAAGATTATGCACATTATCAACTCCTACTCCTTGTCTCATAACCTTTTTAAAATTGCATTCATTCATCCATTCAATAAATGTCTTGTGCTAGAAATATAATTCTGAATTGTCCTCAGAAAATTAATATTATTAATCATGAAGACATTTTCTTAAGATTCTGAATTTAATTATACTTTGTTTCTTTTTGAGCTTTGGAATTAAATTCTGTTATGCGATATCTAGGATACAGTTGGTTATTCTGGCATGTGGATAAAATGAAAAAGGTTCTGCTGGCATTTGACTTACAGGAACTGAGAAGTGAACCTGCAAAGCTTACCTTGACTCACAAAACAGATGAACTGCGGCAGGCCGCATTGCAGACCAAGTGCAAACTCTGTTCATACCAGTTCAATCAAACCCATATGTTACAATATAACAGCACAAACAAATTGACCTCCATTCATATCCACACATTTTAAAGAAAAGGCTTTTGAATATACCACTAATTCTGTATTTACAAATTCTGGCCAATCCCTGCCAAGACCTTCCTGTGATTAACTCTAACAGTCCCCGTCCCTGTTCAACCTTATGAGCCCCCTTCGCGAACTCTTCACTTTCTGAACTCTCCACTTAGGAGATGTTCCATGGGGCTTTTGTTCAATTCTTGTTTGCTGTAATAAGTTAGACTAACCTTTGACAATAAGGATATCTATGGAGGTCTCTTTTGAAGGAATTTCACAATGCTAGTTATTAAATTAAAAAATTAGAGTATTACTACTAGTCTGTTAGTTCATTGTAAATTTTAATCTTAAATAAAAAAAACAAAAAAGTGAAACTGAAAGAAAAACCTCCAAGGCAATGAGAACAGAAGACAGTTGGGATCTTACAATTAAAGTCAGAACTGCCGACTAAACTTTCTGAACTTTCATGGAAAGTTCAAACAAGCAGAGCTAATGGTAAAACTTATCATTTCTGTGGAAATAAGCTTATCAATTAATTTTAATTATTAGTTAGTACCTATGATTATTCCAAAGTTAGGCTGCTTATTATCAAATCAAGACCTTATCTAGAAAGGATGGGCTAAAAAGACAAATAGATTTCAAAGAAAATTTAACTACATCATTCTATCTAATGATGCAGTGCTTGTCTGTTATTTCCTAGGCCCCAAACTGAAGAAGGAGCTACCTATAAGAGTCTGCACAAATGATCAACCACCCAAAATACTTTTTATTCAGGGTCATTGTTGGCAAAGGGTGCACCCTGATTAAGGAGACACAGATAATACAAGTCAAATCCATGAAAGAACCACTTTAGAGGGAGAGAAGCTGTAAAAGGGGAAACAATAAGTAATACAAGTGAATGGAAGGGCACAAAGAGTCAAAGAAACACTCCAAGAAAAAAAGGAAGCAGTGAGTAATTTGATAGTTTAAAACTTGCTTTTAGATTTCAGCTGTTGACCATGGACAGAGTAACTTCATGTAACTACGAACAGCTATAAAACTGGACAAAGTATATGAAATAACTGTTTTCAGAGGTTGTACAACAGAAGAATGAAGAAGGGTAATCTTTGAAAGAAGGGAAGTAAACAAAGTTTCATGATAGCCCCTGCTCTCTGCCTGAAGCCATTTTTCCAGACCGAGGTACAGGGAGGGCAGCTTAAGTATAACATGGTGGTCTCAAGGATTTTAATAGGTAAAATCACAGTTTACTGCTCCTAAGTGGCAGCTGGAATTTATAGTAGGGTATCAGAGAGAAGAAAGACGTCCACAAAAGGGGTTCCAGAAACCTTCATAGGAAGTCACCTTAAGATTTTGGCCAAACACTGAACTACTAGGAGTCAATGAGGATAAACAAGGGATAAAAACAATAGGAAAAGAATACCTATTAAGTTACTCCTGTGGTTTGAACAGGTCATGTTGGCAGTTGAGTTCTGTTCTAGTTTGCTAGCTGCTAGAATGCAATATACCAGAAATGGAATGGCTTTTAAAAGAGGGAATTTAATAAGTTGCAAGTTTATAATTCTAAGACCATGAAAACATCCAATATTAGAGCAAGATTATAGAAAAATCCAAATTAAGGTACCAGCAAGAGGTTACCTTCACTCAAGAAAGGCCGATGAAGTTCAGGTCTTCTCTCTCAACTGGAAAGGAACATGGTGAACACAATGACATCTGCTAGCTTTCTCTCCAGGCTTCTTATTTCATGAAGCTCCCCTTGAAAAGTTTTCCTTCTTCAGCTCTAAACATCTCTGGCTGCATGGGCTCTCCTGATACATGGCTCTCTCGTGGCTCTTTATAAAAAGGGACTCTCTCCAAAATGCTTCCTCTTTTAAAGGATTCTAGTAAAGTAATCAAGACCCACCTGAATGAGTGGAGTCACATCTCCCTTTAATCAACGTTAATTGGGTGTGTCACACCACTGTGGAGAGAATCTAATCAAGTGTCCAACCTACAGTGCTGAATAGGGATTAAAAGAAACGGCTGTCTCCAGGAAATGGATCAGGATTAAAGCATGGCTTTGCTAGGGCACATAGTACTTTCAAACCAGCACACGTTCCAAACACTCAGAAAAAGGAAGCACCATTGAATAAGAGTTTTGTAAAGGTCTGAGAATGTCCCCTTGGGAGTAAGGCTAATCTAGAATTACAGCAAATGTTTCTCGTGATCCATCCTAGCACAGATGAAGTTTATCTATAATTAAATTACCTGCTTACTGAACAAACTCAAAACTTTGTTAAAGGAAACAACAAAATCCAAAAATAGAAGTGAGGTAGTTTTAAAAAGATGTATACAATATAACAAGATAAATATAATAAAAATAAATGAGAAAAATTGGAAAATCCTATGTATAAATTATGCATATGTAAAAAAAACTTTAATTCACACCTCATACCATATATAAAATAGACCATAGATCTGAATGTGAAATCTAAATTATTAACATTCTAGAATAAAATATAGGAGAAATTTTCATGACCTAGAGTTAAGTAAAGTTTGTGCAGTTCAAACACAAACAAACAAGACCATGGTCCAGAAAAGAAAAAAAATTGATAGTGATTAATTAAAATTAAGAATGCCTACTCTACAAAGTCATTGTTAAGAGAATGAATTTAAAGGTCAAGAACTGAAAGAAAATATTTGCAACATATGTGATAAACGGATATATAAAGAACTCTCAAAACTCAAAAATAAGAAAAGAAATGTTACAGCAAAAATGGGCAAAATATGTGAGCAAACACTTCACCAAAGAAGATTTATAGATTGCAAATAAGCAAAAGAAAAGATGCTCATTATCATCAGTCATTACAGAAATGCAATTAAAGTCACAATGAGATAGCACTGCATACCTCTCAGAATAACTAAAATTAAAAAAAAACTGATCATACAAAGTGTTGACAAGGATATGGAGCAGCTGTAACTCTGATATATCACTGGTGAGAATGTAAACTTGTGCAACCACTTTTGGAAAACAGTCTGATCATTTTTTATAAAGCCAACTATGCATCTACCATATTGTAGTCACATGCCATACATTCCAGAAATTCCACTTCAAAATATTTATCTGTGATAAACGAAAGCATATGTGAACACAAAAATTTGTGCACTGATGTTCATAGCAGCTTTATTTGTTACCAAACTGGAAACAACAAAAATATGTATGCAGAAATGAGTTAATATACAAACTGCATTATATCAATACACTTGGAGTATTATTCAATAATTAAAAAATCAACTATTGTCTAGGCTACGCTGTCACTAACCTGTGGAACCTATGAATATGACATTATTTGGGAAAACAGTCTTAGAATATGTAAATTAAATATCTCAAAATGAGATCATTCTTAGATATATACCTAGGAATGGAATTGCAGTTTATATAGAAACTGGGTTTACCTTTTGAGGAATTCAGACAATTTTCCAAAGTGACTGTACCAATTTACATTCCTTCCAGCAGGATTTCTCCAAATCCTTGACAGCACGTAATATTATCTGTATTTTTATTGTAGCCATTTTAGTGGATATGCAGTGATACCTCATTTTTGTTTTTGATTTTCATTTCCATGATGGATAATGATGTTGAATTGCATAGATGTACTTGTTGGCTGTTTGTATATCTTCTTTGTATAAATGTCTATTGGAATTTTTTAAATTAGGTTGTTTCTTTATTATTGCATTGTTAAGGTTCTTTATATATTGTGAATATAATACAACTTCCTTACACTCTGCTTCAAATAGTTTCTTTGGGGAGAGTTTCAGAGCTCCATTTTTTAAGCCAGCCTCATCCTCGCAGACAAAATCTCTTAGACACACCTGTGGAGCTAGGGTCAGTGACAGTGATCTCCCTCTCTTTGAGTAACACCTTGGATTTAGGAGCATGGTACTAAAGGGGTCCATAGCCTTCATTCTTCATGACTGGTCTTTCTGGCATGGAATCTCTGCTTTATGAAAGACCAAGAGCCCCATTCTCAGTGGATGTTGTACCTGAGGTAAACTATCAATCCTAAAAGTGGAGTCTGAGTAGAAGAGGGCCATATCCTTTCAGCAGCACTCCACTCGAGTTTAGCCTTTGTGACACTTCGCTGGGAGAAATGAGAAATGGTAGTGGCTGGCCTCTCCCAGGAAGATATCATAGCTCTCAAATGAGCTGGGGGAGAGGAAGCCCAGTGTTCTTTGCTTCATATACATGGAGCGGAGTTTCCATCATGCTAAACTGGGATGGGGGAGGGGAAGCAGGTTGTGGTTCATGTGCCATAGATTCCTGCTGTCTTTCATCAATTCCAGAGAATTCCCACCATGATACTTTTTAATGCTGCCTCAACCACATTTTCTCCATCAATTCTTTCTGGAATTCTCTTTATGAGACCTTCTCAATCTATCCTATGGGTCTAAAATCTCTCTTCCCTATATTGTCTCCCTGTTTCTCTGTGCTGCATTCTGTGTAATTTATTGTGCTCTTCTAGCTGACAAATTAATTCTCAGTTGCCCCTGTTCTTCTATTTTACCTATCCAGTGAGGTTCTAATTTCAATATAAGACTAATATACTCTAGAAACAATTTACAATGGAAAAACTAATTTCCTGGAAGTTTCCATTTACAGTGACAACAACAAATAAAAGTTACTTAAGAATAGATCTAGCAGTAGTGACATTTGTGAAAAAAATATTTTTTCTATAAGTTGTATTTTTAAATATTTGTCTGGTTAATTAAGATTCCATTTATTTTTTACACATGCTCTCAATTCCCTCTTTAATTTAGACATTAAAATAGGATTATATACTCTATGCCAAATAATTCCAACATCTTAAGTATTCATAAATCCCATTCTAGCTTTTTCCCCCTTCTAATGATTAATTCTGTGTTAGGAACAGCCTGTAATTAAACATTCTCAAAGGATAGTTTTGATCCTCTCAAGAAATGCCAAAATTTGCATGTTTTCTGATTCTCTCTCTTTGTAGAGTATTTTGTTTTCTCTCCCCAAGTTTACCACATTTCTAAGGCTGTATCCATAGTCTTTTGGAAGCCCCAAATGTATACAGTCTCCCACTAGACAAACCACCACCATGGGGGTCCAGAATGCCTCTTGTCACAATGTTAGGCTGTTAAACCAAAGCTCAAGTTCCCCAGGCATCACGTAACTTCAGGGCAGCTGTCACATTTGATGTCAGTTTGCCTCTTTAAGCTAGTGATTTAATTTTGAGTTTCTTGTTCTCTGAGGATTTCTCTTGCCCTTTACCCAGTTCTGCTAAGATATTTAAAAATATTTTTTCTAAAATATTTGTCCAAAATCTTAACTTTATCCATAATTTTTGCAAAATTATCTAAGCCAAAAGCCACCAGAATTCAAAAGCATTCTCAACACTGCACATAAATATTTGTATCAAATCTTTTGTCCCTCTACATTGCCTATGCATTTGTCATAAATAAGAGCACTCGAAATGATGGGAAATCCCCCTTTCTTCTCATTTTATTCTATTTCATCCAACTTAATTCCCAAATTCAGGAAAGTACACAGGAAAAACAAAAAGTTTGATATGAAGTAGACAATTCCTGATTGGAGAAATTACACGTCACCTCAAGGGAAACTAATGAATAGATGATAGTGACTGCTTCAGATAGAAGTATATAACATAAACAAAATTAAAATCCTACTATTCCATGTTATCTAAGAGCATACGAATGGAATTTAGATGAAAATTCATGTAAAATTTTCCAAACGAGAAATATTAATCACAGTTAGATTCCTACCAAAGTGAATCTAAAAAATGAGTGTAAAGTTCTCTGTATTAATAACCCAAAGAGCTCTCACAAGGCTTTGATACCCCATCCGTCCATCTATCTGTGCTTCTCATTCAACTTCATTGATCAATTTCTAATTATTAAAAATTGTTCTTATGTGCTTTGTGTTGAAAAGCCACTAAGTTATAGTGGCTTCATACTGTGTTTACCGTGTAACAAGGAAGACAGATGCATATATGAATGATCATCGTACATTGAATAGGCAAGATTATGCTGGCATACAAGAGGAGGAGATAGAAGGAGCTTTTAAAACTTATTGAAATGAGAAGCGGTGCACTAGATAATGTAACACTTCAGTAAGTGTTTAATGAATGAGTATGAGAACCCCAGCAGTGGGGTTTGGAGACTCTTTGACGCTTCTGATACAATTACACAAGTATTATTTGATGAACTTCATAATTTCCTCATTATGTTTCTGGTTTCCTTCCTCTGATTACTTTGATTTCATTTTTTTTTAAAGCTAAATTTCTTCATAAGCATTAAGAAAGAAAGTTTAAATCCCATAGAATTAAGGAAGACTACATATGAAAAATGGTATATACTGGGGAGTTACTTTCATGAAAATGGGGACATTCATATTGAAAATACTCTATGAATATGCAATTTGTTGCCATTGCACACTATACATGAAGACCATTTTCCAAATAATAAATTCATTCTCTAATGCCTCTTAATTAACACAACCTTCTATTTACTCTCTGCCACATGCTGGTTTCCTGTTTTTTTACTCCAAAAGTAGCTAGTTTATTTACATTAAAATTTATGAACTCAAAGATTAGCCCTAAAAGAGATCATGAGGTCCATCAGAAACCAAATAGAGATAATGCCTACAAGACTGTGGTAATCAGAATGGATACAGATGTGTAATTTACATAAAGTTTACTACAGTTGTATTCCAGATCAGGTCAAGTTTGTTAGTTTAAAGCTGGAATTAAATTACCCAGTGTTGTGACAACTTATTTTATCTTAACAATTATACGTTACAGGGTATATATAGTACACATTCCCATGTTATATGTTAAATGATTAAATTGAAAATGAAATAAATAGTATTTCTTAAATATAATTTTCCTACTAGACAAAGTCTCTCAAAACATGAATCTTATAGATGGAAAATTTAATAACCTTTGCACTTAGTAGAAAATGATATATGAACTGTTAGTCTAGCCTATTCTATTTCTTTCCCTAAATTGAAGTTTAAATCCCCAAAAGATAAAATTAATGGCTCAAAATTATACAAGAAATGATTGGAAGAGCCAAATCAGAATCCCAAAGCTCTTAGACTGGGAGTTCTTTGATATATACAGAGAGAACATATTTTTCAATAACATTTATTGAATCTTAAGTATCTCATAATTTGAAAACAAATAATTTATTTTTAACCTATTAAAAATAAATAGAAAAATATACCTGCTAAATTGTGGGGAAAGGAAGGTTTTCCATATCTGTGAAAAAACCTTAATATCACTTCATTTGCATGCAGCTTCAAAACTTTCTAAAGCTCTTTCAAGTCGAATATCATTTCATCTCATCATCAGCCTATAATATGTAGTAGCACTTTTTGTTTTATGGATGATTAAGCTGAGTTTGTAAGTGTCCCTGCTGCTGCTACATCTGATTACATTAGCAAGCAGTATGGCTGTGAGAGAATGGTGAGGTATTTGGATGAGGAAGCTCTGGGATTGGACTTGGCTCTGTGTTCACTAGCTCCATCAACTTAAGCAATGCCTTAATTCTTCTGAACTTTACTCGTTAAATATTGATGCAGATAATTTCACAGGGTCTTGGTGAAAACCCAGTAAGTCATTAGACGTTAAAAATATTTGTAAAGCAAAACCTATCTTATAATGTTATTGGTGAATGTTCTATGTGACCTTCAGAAGAATGTGTTATATGAATGTCAAATAGGGCTATTTGGTGGATGGTGCTGTTCAGTTCAACTACAACTTTACTGATTTCTGCCTGCAGGATCTTTCAACTACTGATTGAGGGATTTTGAAGACTCCAACTATAATAGTGGATTTACCTATTTCCTCTTGCAAGTCTATCAGTTTTGCCTCATGTATTTTGAAGATCTGTTGTCAGGCATGCACACATTCAGGACTGTGTGTCTACTTGAAAAACTGGCCACTTTGTCTTTATTCCTGATCATTTTCCTTGCTCTGAAGTGTGTTTTGAATGAAATTAATATAGTTACTTCATTATTCTTTTGATTAGTTTTAACATGGTATTTCTTTCTCCATCCCTCTACTGTTAATCTAGCCAGGTCTTTGTGTTCAGCTGAGGTTCTTGTAGACAACATTTATTTGGAGCTTTTTTTTTTTTATATTCCACTCTGATAGTCTCTGTCTTTTAATCTTTTAATTGGCATATTTATACCAATCACATATATAGTGATTATTGAATATATATATTCAAATATATATATATAAAATTACTATGTATGTGATTATATATATATATATATTTGAATTAAAATCTGCCATATTTGTAACTGTTTGCTATTCATTGAACTTGTTCTTTTTTGTGTGTGTTCCATTCATTTTTTTGCTTTCTCTGCCTTTAATTGGATATTTTATATGATTCAATTTTCTTTTATCTCTTAGAATATAAATAATACTTTTTTCATTATTTCAGTGGTTTTTCTCAATTCCTCCCTCTCATCTCTTATAACATGCCACTATGCATTTCACTTATCCATAAGCTATAATAATCAAATATTGCTGCAATTATTGTTTTAAACAAACTGTTATCTATTAGAAAATTTAGAATAAGACAAATACAACAATTAATTTTATCTTCATTTATTCTTTCTCAAATATGCTTCCTTTATCTGACTTCAAATTCCTGACCTATATCATTTTCCCTCATTTTAAAGAACTTATTGCAAAGAAGATCTATTGGTGATCATTTTCCTCAATTTTTGTTTGAGAAAGTTTTTATTTCTCCTTCACTTCTAAAGTATAATTTTGTTAGATGTGAAGTTTTATGTTGGACATTTTTATTTTTGTTTTCTTTCACCACTTTAAATATTTCCTTCCGCTCTCTTCTTGCATGGTTTTTTAAGAGAAATATGTTGTAATTTTATCCTTATTCCTCCATGGTTCAAATTATTTTTCCTCTGGCTTCTTTCATGATCTTCTTTTTGTTTTTTGTTCATTGTTTTTATTTTCTGCAGTTTGAATATGACATGCTTAGGCAAAGATGTTTTTGTATTTATCATGCTTGGTATTCTCTGAACTCCCTGGATATGTCATTTGGTGTCTGATATTAATTTGGGCAGATTCTCAGCATTATTAATGCAGGTATTTCTTCTGTTCCTTTTATTCTTCTTTCTTCTGCTTGTATTCCCATTAAACATATATTATACCTTTTTCATTGTCCCATTGTTCTCGAATATTCTCTTCCCTATTTTTTATTATCCTTTTTTCAGATTCACTGATTCTTTCTTCAGCCATGTCTGGTCTACTGATGAAGCCATCCAAGGTATTCTTCATTTCTGTTACAGTGTTCTTTATTTCCAGCATTTCCTTTTGATTCTTTCATAAAGTTTCCATCTCTCTGCTTATATTCTCCATTTGTTCTTGCACATTGTTTACTTTTTCCATTAGAACCTTTAACCTATCAATCATGATTATTTTAAATACTTGATCTGACAATTCCAACATCTTTACCATATCTCAGCTTTTCCTGTTTCTCCAGACTGTGTGTTTTGCATTTGAGCATGCCTTGTAGTTTTGCTGTTGTTGCTGTTGTTCTTATTGTTATTGAAAGTCAGACATGATGTACCAGGTGAAAGGAAGTCAACAGGCCTCAGTTTGAATTGGTTTACATTTTGTCTGGCTGGGAGTCAGGCTGCATTTACTGTTTGCTCTAACTGTGGGTACCAGAGCCCAAAATTTCCTTTGGCAGTCCTTGTTTTTGTCTCACCTGCTGTTTTTTCATTTCCTTAGAGGTTCCTTTGTAAATAGGGTCTAAGCAGTTCTTTTCAGCTATAATCTCTGTTATTATACAGGGACGTTTGATGTGTTGCTAATATGATGGACAGGAAGGAAGCATGCTGTAATCCTCTAAATGGGTTTCATCTTTTAATAAGCCTGAGTCCCTGGGCTGTGATCTTCACAAGTCACAGCTTTTCTTTCTAACCAAATTTTGTGACATAGGAAGGCTAGAGGAATTGGAATTGGGTATTTCTTTTCCTCCATCTATATTAGGTTCTGGTAAAATCCACGCTGGTTAGGATTTTTTAAATCGTTTCCCTTGAGGACAGGCATTTGTTAATGAGAGCAGAGCACTCTGCGCATATTTCAAAATGGATCCTTTTCCCACCCCCCTGCTAGGAGCACTACAAAATTTTTCTCCAATCTTCACAATGGGAAACTGGTGAAGCACCTGGAGGTAAACTCATGAAAGTGTGGGACTTCCTAAAGCTGGGAAACCTAGGACTTAATCTCCAACAAATCTTCTACTTTCCTTTAAGTGTTCTTAACTGATGTTGAGTTCTATAGCAGTTTCTGCTCCAGGTAAACTGTGATTCTCTGTATCTGAGAATGAGATACAGAGGTTAGTGGTTTACCCTGATGAACCTGGAAGAATTGTTAATTTCCAACTTTTCAGCATTCTTTTTATGAGAACAGCAGTGGTGACATCTAAGCCATTTACATGCCAGGCAGGAAATCACAAGTCCTATCTTATAATGTACACTATAATTATTTTGGCATACCTAGAGAATGTTTTCATGAACAGATGAACAGAATATACATTTTTCTATTAATGTTAATGATGCAAATTTCTTTGAAAACTAAAAATAATATTTATTCTGAAAAAAATTTCAACTTAGGGAATATATAAATAGCTAAATAGCCAGAAAGCAGATAATTTCTTTTAGTCCACTTCAATCCCTTTACGCTTTGCATGTAACAGTAAGAAAGATACTACCTTAAGGGACCAAATGTCACAGTCTCTGCTCTCTCTTCTAAGACGGTCTGCCTTTCATCCTCCAGTGTACCCCATATTTACGTGATTATAAACACACAAATACTTTTTACTTTTTTAACTTTTTTTATTGTATAACATAACATATATACAAAGCAAAGAAAGAAAAAGCAATAGTTTTCAAAGCACTCTTCAACCAGTAGTTATCAGACAGATCCAAGAGTCTGTCATGGACTACCATACCATCCTCTCATTTTTCCTTCTGGCTGCTCCAGAATATAGAAGGCTAGAAGGAATATTTTTTTATCATCACAATTGACTTTTTGTTTTCTTTTTGTGCAAAATAACATATACAAAACAGCTATAAATTTCAAAGCACAGCACAGCTATTAGTTGTGGAACAGATTTCAGAGTTTGGTATAGATTACAATTCCACAATTTTAAGTTTTTACTTCTAGCTGCTCTAAGGTACTGGAGGCTAAAAAGAATATCAATTTAATGATTCAGCAATCATATTCATTTGTTAAACCCTACTTTCTCAGTATAACCACCATCACCTTTGATCTTTCTGTCCCACTCTTTAGGGGTATTGGGCTATGGCCATTCTAACTTTTTCATGTTGGAAGGGGCTGTCAATGATATGAGGTAGGGAGATGGAATTAGCTGAGTTCTTGAGAGGCTGGGCCCTCTAGGTTTCAGAATTTGTCTGGTCCAGGGACCCATCTGGAAGTTGTAGATTTCTGGAAAGTTACCTTAGTGCATGGAACCTCTGTAGAATCCCATATATTGCCCTAGGTGCTCTTTAGGATTGGTTGGAATGATTTTACTTGGAGGTTGACAAGTTATGATAAGGTAGCAATGTCTAACTGAAGCTTGCATAAGGATGACCTCCAGAGTAGCTTTTCGACTCTACTTGAACTCTCTCAGCCACTGATACTTTATTAGTTACACTTCTTTCCCCCCCTTTTGGTCAGGATGGGATTGTTGATCCTATGGTGCCAGGGCTAGATTCATACCTGGGAGTCATCTCCCACATTGCCAGGGAGACTTTCACCCCTGGATGTCATGTCCCATGTAGTAGGGAGGGCAATGATTTCACTTGCAGAGTTGGGCTTAGAGAGTGGACCACATCTAACAACAAAAGAGGTCCTCCAGAAGTAGCTCTTAGGCATACTATTGGTTGGCAAAGCTTCTCTGCTACCTACATAAGCTCCACAAGAGCAAGCTTCAAGATCAAGAGCTTAGTCTAAACATACAGATACTTCCTTCTTTAGTGGATCTGAGGTGGAGCCAGTGAACTTAAATTTTTTTCTCTCTCTGTTTTTTTTTTTTTTTTTTTTTTTTGCATTGGCAAGCACTGGGAATCGAACTCAGGTTTCCGGCATGGCAGGCGAGAATTCTGCCATTGAGCCACCTTTGCACTGCCCCTATATTTTTAACAAGGTTTTCAGTTGATATTTATGATCTGGAAAGTTTGAGAACACTGCCCAAAGCAACAAGTCTAGATATGTCCTCTGAGAGTGAAAGTCCGGAGTACACACCTCTTCCAGTAGTAAGGCAGCTTCCCTCCAGAAGCTCAAGTTTTTTGTTTTTTTTTGAGAGTTTTTTTGTTTGTTTGTTTGTTTGAGAGTTGCAGGTATGCACACTCAAGGTTACCCTCCCACTGCTTTATCATAAACATTTTTCCTGAGTTTTTGATTCCCTAATAAAGGTAAATTATCACTTCTTTTTGAAAAAATAAAATAGCCAAACACAAACAAAGTTCTTAAGCACATTTCAAAAAAGTAGTTGGTGAAAATAAATGCCTAGCTAATTAAAACAGTTAATGTAAACAAGCTAAGGTATGGAAAAACCCAAGACACAGTGGATATCTTTCCTGTTAAATGATCACAACAGAATCGTTTTTTTTCCGGGGTGGCCTGCTGGGTTGTAAGAGGATCACCACCATTCAGGCACTTGTGATTCCCTAAAGCTGGGTTCTTATCACAAGCTGGGCCAAGCAGCATTTCCCTTGGATTTTTAATTGTGAGAGCATGGAAGCAGATCTCAGTGTCTGCTGAGAGACAAAACAGGAGATGTAAGTCTGGAACTCTGAGTTGCCATTCGCAGAAACCAAGTTACAGTGAGAGGATATGAATTTGTCTCAGATTCTCTCTGAGATTTCTCTCCTAAGAAAGAGTCAAAGATAATGAATAGAAGGAGAGTGTCTTGGCATTATGCATACTTTAGATCTACACTAGTTGCCTAGTTGTGCTTGTATCATACCATCAGAAGCACACTGATTATCACAATAAGTTGTCACACATTTCAGATGCAAAACAAATAGTCCCTAGATAATCACTCCAAGTATAAAGAGCTTTCACAACAAAAACAAAGATTTTAAGGCAAAATGGAGTTTCTTCACTATTGATATCTCATGAGTGCCAATTTCAGGAAAAATGTTTTCTTTTCATTTGAAAAGACTTAAAGAGTAAATTGCCTGAATAGTGTCTATTGTTCTACTTGGTTACTGCCTAACATTGCTATTTCACAAGCATGAGACAGCAAAATCAGGTCAGGATAAGAAAACTGTCTGGCAGAGGGTTCAACCTGAAGAAAATACCAGATCATTCATTTCTTTGTAATTTCTAATATGTCTCTATTTTTGACATGACTGTAAAAATATTTTTCATCTGCAATCATTCAGGCTAACACTTCTCAAGAGATATTATTTTGTACAGAGTTTAAAATAAGCTAGTTTTGTTTTGTTCAAATACCTTGGGAATCCATACAAGATCCATACTGGACTTTATTCTTTTTATAACAGTAAATTTTCGTTGTTGGAAAGATAGTAAGAAATTGTCAGATGAGCTTTTCATGAGTGCAAATTTCTGTTGACTTGGGAGAAGTTTGCTCAAAATAAAACTATTCTGTAAAATTCAGACTCAGTTATATTTGCAAAGAAGAACATATTAGAAATGTAGCTTTATTTTCATTTCATCGGTCTACACAATAGACTGGTTTACATTGTATAATGGAAAGAAAAAAGTAAGCCATTTCTTACCCATATTCCTCTTTATTTTGATATTAATCTCTGATTTCTATTCTTTAGGACCCCTCATACCATAATTTGAGACACGTCCTGGTATGTCTACTTTCTGGTACAGCCAACTCTGATCTCATATTTGCAATTGTTGGCCTGAAGAAAGCTCAAGCTCAGGCCTTTTCTTCATTACACACCGGAAGGTTATGATGATTCTCAGCTCAAGTGAGTAAAACCTGAACATTTGCTAAAATCAGAAAAGTTCAGTGTCTGTATGGAAGAGGGAAAATGGCAAAAACACACAGAGGTTTTTGTTTGTTTCTGATAAATTACTAAGGTAGAAAGCAAGCATTTAAAGAAAGGCTTTATCATGAAGATTTGTCTTTAGCCTTTACTTTCCAGGAAGTGGTTATAGATCTACCTACCTATCTATCTATCTATCTATCTATCTATCTATCTATCTATCTATCTATCTATCTATCATCTATCTATCTGTCTATCTCTACAGTCAAGGCATTATAAACAATGGGAACAGATTTAGTTGGGACAAATGGAAAACTTATTTGTAATACATTCAGTTCCCAAGGGAAATTAAAAGAATTCAGAACACATACCATTAGCATCTGGAAATTCTTGGTGGTGCGTAGTTAGTGTTAACAAATGAATTAGGAAAACCTGAATATTTGCTCTTCACTAAGCTATCTCAAATAATGAAAGTAAAATGAGTTTTGCTTGCCTTCTACTTTGGACCCATCTATTGATTTTATTTAAATGTAGGCTGGATTTAACATAAACTTGTGCCAAATAATAATATCTAATATTTATAACACACTTTGTGCTAAGTAATATTCTAGGGTTTAAGTTATATTAATTTATTTTATCTTCAAGACAGTTTCCTGAGGACAATGAGGCATAGAGAGTAAGTAGCATAGGCAATGTTGCATAGCTAGAGAGTAAGTAGCATAGGCAATGTTGCAGCCAAGGGACAAACACAGGCAATCTGGGTTCAGAGCTTGCACTCTTACTTACCTATACTTATTTCCTTATATTTATTAATGCACTTACATCCAAAAATAAAAGGAATATAAGATCATTTAGAAAGACACATGTGATATACAACATGGTGAGGATGAATACAAGTTGGTGAGTTTTCTGTTTCTAGTAATAATGCGCAAGGTAATTTGGATCAAAATTCTACGAGCAACTAGTGAAACTGAAAAATAATGCTTAAAAGTCATCTGTAGGAAGTCATCAAAGAGTCAATATGACTAAGATATGCAAGAAAACAGACGTCCAAAGATGTATGGGAATTTCTTTTTCCAGAGGGACTGAGTGAGAGTCTGAGAGACTTGACAGCCTTGAGAAGCTGGAGACAAGAATTAGAGTCCAAGGACCATGTAATGTAGGTGCTGTTGGTGAACACTATGGGTTAGAAACCAGCAAGGTTACCCCCACAGAGTAATGTCAAATTGAAAATAGAAAGCCCATGCAGGGAATCAAAGTTCAGCTTTGTTTTAATTCCAGAATTGAACTAAGGTGAAATCAGAATGCCATACTCCCAAGTACCCTTCAGAAAAAAAAAACAAACAACAACAACAAAAATTAAACAAAATCACTAAACCATCTTTGACCTCAAATTATTTCCACAAATATTTCCTAAATATATTTGGTACAATAAAAATAAAATAACTGCAAATCTGGAGTCAAGACACATGAAAAAAAACTAGGTGTGTAAATTCGGGTTGAATCAGAGAGCCAGAACTACTAGGGCATTTTATGCTATTGTGGGAGTAGATGCGTCGTCTCCAGCTCGCATTGGAAAGGGAATATGAATGTACTGTGGTAGAGAGCAAAACAAATGGAGGCCACAAGTAGAAAGACATCAATGGGTCATAAGAATAATGCTATCAAACGACTTGATCGATTTGACATTTATAGAACAGCCAAACATTAATAGAAAAATGTATACAATTTTCAAGGATACATGAAGCGTTCCATCGAATGGTCCATCTGCTAGGTGATAAACCAAGTCTAAACAAAGTTTTTAAAAATTGAAATTATGCAGAATAAGTTCCTTGACAATAATTGAATTAAGAACCAATACAGGAAAATATCTGGAAACCTCAAATAATTGGAAAATAAATATTTAAGAAGGAAATAATATCAATCTTATTTAAATTCTTTCAGAAAACAGAAGGGGAGACATAAGTGAAGCTGATCTTCCCTGAATTGTTCGTGAAGGGCCCCAGTATGCTGAACAATGGAAAGTGTCATGCTTTAAAGATAGAGAGTATTTCCTAAGGTCCCTCAGAAAGAATAACTCTTCACATGTTAATGGGATTAAACTCAGAAGTTTATATTTACATTTCAGAGGGAGAGGAGAACCTGACTTATTAATTTATGTTCCAAAGAGTTTTAAACTAAGGAACATCCTAGTCATTTCCCAGAGATTTGTTTATATGATTAGTATGTAGTTTGTATAAACTTCCAGATTCAATACTTTGGAATTCCTCTTTTGTGTGCAAAAAGTCCAACCTAAACCTCTGGCACTCACTGTGTTGTACTGAGGTGGTAGAATGGAATGTAGGGACCAATGTGGTTATTACCTTAAGTACTAATAATCTACTTCTGGTCCAAAAACTCGTCTTTGCTTTCAGGACAACGTAAATAGTTATAGATATTAAATATCATCAAGAAAATCTTCCCAAATCATTTTTAGGCCAGCATTATCCTGATAATCAAACAACAACAACAAAAAGACATTACAAAAAAAAAAAAAAAAAAGAACTGCAGATTAAATCCCCATGAAAATAATAAATAAAAGACCCTTAACAAAATAACAGCAAATAAAATCCAACAATAAATAAAAAGGATAATGCATCATAATTAAGTGGGGTTTGTTCCAGTAATGAGAAGTCATTTTAATATTCAAAAATCAACCTATTAACTGAAAAAAAGAATAAAGCACAGGATCATTTCAATAGGTGCAGAAAAAACATTTCACAAAATTCAATACATTTTATGATAAAAATCCACAGCAAACAAGAAATGAAAGGGAACTTAGTTGAATAAAGAACTTCTATGGAAAATTTCCATCTACCATAGTAATGAAAGCCTGAATATGTCCTCGTTAAAAATGGAAATAAATGAAGATGTTGGTCTGTTTTCACAGCTTCCATTCAATATTTTACTGGAAGTCCTAATCAGTGAAATAAGGCAACAAGAGAAATAAGCAGTATGCAGACTGGGAAGGAAGAAACAAAATGTTCTTTATTTGCAGATGACATGATCTTCTGCATAAGAAATCTAATTCATTTATCAAAAAAACTATTAGAATAATTGCATTTAGCAAGACAATAGAACATAAGGTCAGTATAGAAAAATAAATATAGGAATAAATATGACAAAAGAGGTGCAGGGCATGTACAATAAAACTATGAAACAAGACCAAAAGAAATGATTGAAGACCTGGGTATATTGAGACCCACACCATGATCATCAGTTGAAAGACTGAATATTGCTAAGATGTTGATTTTCCATCTATTGACCGATAGATTGAACTCAATATCAATCAAGATACCATCTAGCCACTTTATAAAAATTGATAAGCTGGTTCCAAGATTTATATGATATGCCAAGAACCTAAAACCAAACAATTTTGACTAAGGGAAGCAAAATTGGAAAAAATAAACTACCAGATCTCAAGATTTACTAATCAAGATAGTATGGTACTGGCATAAAAACAGGCACATAGATCCTGTAACAATATAGAGAGGCCCAAAATAAAACTGCTTATATAGGTTCCATTGATTTTCAGTAAAGGTGCCTACATAATTCAATGGAGAATGGGTAGTTTTTTAACACATAGTACAGCAATGAATGGTTATTCATACAGAGAGAAAAATGGACCACAACTTTTGCCCCACTCCATATACAATAAACAAATTGAAATACATCACAGAACTAATATAAAAACTAAAACTGTAAAATTTTTAGAAGAAACATTGAAGAACACCTTTTGATCTTGGACAGGAAAAGCTCTCTTAAATAGGACATCAAAATTGGAACTGAAAAAAAAAAGATGAAATGGTCTTTCTCAAATTATTTTTTTCCCTTTGAAAGACACCTTGGACAAAATGAGAAGGAAAACCCATTCTGGGAGAAAATATTGTAATACATATCAAAAAGAACCTAAACACCCCAATTAAAGTGTTGAGAAAAGATCTGAACATACTAATGGCCGTAAATCACCAAGAAATACAAATTAAACCCACAGAGATAACTTCTAGATGCTTAATGGTTAAAAATGCTTAAACACTGCGATATTACACAACCCAACCGTTCAACTGTCAGATAGTTATAAGAAGAATGAGAAAATATTTATACTGAAAGTCTTGTACATGGCTGTTTGTAGAAGCTTTATTCAAAACAGCCCCAGATTAGAAACAATCCGGTGTCCATCAACAGGTGAAAAGATTACCAGTTCATGGCATATTCACACCATGCAATCTTATACCACAATTTTAAAAAAATGAACTGATACACACAACAACATGAATGAATATATTAGACACTAAGAAGAAAAAACCAAACACAAAAGACCACATATTGTGTTTCCATTTATACTAAACTCTAGGAAAAGCTATCTTGTTCTGTGTTTAGAGAAAGCTTATCTACGGTTGTCTGTACGATGGGTAGTAGGGACAGATAGATCTGATAGGGTTATGAAAATATTTTATGTCTAGAGTGTGGTTATGTTTACAGTTTCATTCATTTGCCAATACTTGTCAAACTCCATAATTAACATGTATGAATTTTATTGTATGCAAATAATCCTTAAATAAAAGTGGTAAAAAGATATTGAGGCAAATAACCATCTGTGGTAGCTTAGCTCAGGTACAGCAATCAACCTTATTTTGAAACAAGGCCAGTTTAAGTGAACAAACCAGGTTCCCAATGGTATTTATTTCAAATGATGCACCTGCCTAAATTAAATATTAAAAGTCTCCCATCCAACCACATTAACCATTTGGCTTAAAAGTCTTGATATTATATTAACAAGGACACCAATTTTCTTTCCTAGGCACATTTTTTTTTTAGTTTTTTTTATTTTTTTAGGGCCAGGCATTAAATGGGAGTTTAGTCAGTAATAATACATTAAATCATCTCTTCTATTTTGGGCCATTTTCTCTGCTTACTTTTTATTCTAATTTAGATCCTTCTCTAGATTGCTTACTTCTTTTCCTATTAAAATTCCGTCGTCTTTTACTCCATCCCAAATAGAAGTTCTCAGTATGTCTTCCACCCTTTTAAAATTGTAATGAAAGGGTCCCCAAGAAATAATACAACTAATTAATATCCTTAGTCAGATTCTACTGCAGACAGTTCTGCAGATAAATGCAAATTAATTTTTTTCACTGCCTCACAATTTAAAATTAGCTCTGATATAATCAAATAAGCTCCCATGCAGACAGTTTTTATTGTTCAACTTCATTTTACTTCAATAAAATAACTCCATAAATAACACAAGAAGCCATTTAGTTATATTTCAATTCCTTGTGAAAAAAAATGTAATCTACTTCGTTACTGAAAATGTGCAGATTTTACAAAATGAAGAGAAAAAAAAAATAAAATGGTTTTTGATGGGCCGATTTAACCCTAAACTGCTTAAGGATTCAAAACAATTATTTCAATTACTTCAAGCAATGAATAAAGACACACCTGCTGCTGTCTCCAGGCCAACACTAGTTAACAGATGTGAATTAACATTTGCTAGCATTGATTTCCCAATGGGAATCCTTACTTCACTTATTTTCATCCTCTTTACTAAATGAATCAGACTTTTTTCTGCATAATTGGTGAGCATTTCTTTCTATATTATGACTTTTTTCAGTTTAACTATACAAATTCCCAATACCAGCTAACTCTAAAATCTACGCTAATTTTAAAAAGCATTTGATTGCCAAATCCTTCTTTTAATTCAGAATAAGCTACTAAAATTGCATGTAATAGTCCTGACCATTCAGTGGTCTAGGCTTTATAAAACCTAATGTCATAGCTACTCAATAGGCACCTGCCTTTTTTTTTTTAAGCTTGTGCGGCGGTAAGAATCAGTTCATTGAATGATAACCTGAAATCACCATCTAATTCAACTGAGTATTGGATTGCCTTTGAGGATAAACCAGTCTCTGATTTTAAATTCACTAATGATTGGTGGGGGAGGCGGGGGGAAAAGGTGTAAAATGTATTTAAGACTTCTATTTCTCTGGCACACAGGAGGAAGTGGAAGTATGCCGAGAAGCAATAAATATTGAAAAGGAGCAACTTAGAAATAAAACACTAAATATTGGAGACAGTACTTATCTCCAGGGTGTGAGATTGTGGAAACATACAAAATGATTCTTCTTTCACCCTGGCTCAAAGAAAAAGTCTGTATCCTTCTAAGCCCATAGTTAGGTATTTCTAGGCCAGTATATGAATCTCGATGCAAGATGATACAATTAACCTCAAATGCCACAATCTTTTAAAGAAAACACTGCCTTCATTTTTGAAAATAATTCCTCACACAATGTATCGATGTTTTTAAGAAATGACATTTCCTTGCACACAGTACACTGAGAGAAAAGTATGACAATGTCTCAGAGCAAAATAGAGACAAGGCTGCCACTTCACCAAAGGTGGATAATCAATTTTTCACTAAATCAGTTCTACCCGATGTGATGAGGGAATGAATAGTTTAAACAAATCAAAGCCCTATAGAATAAGAAATGAAATGTGTCACGCAGGCTATTTAAATTAATAATTCAACACAAAAAGGTGCAAAGGTCAATCAATGTAGAGTTAATATTAATACTTTTGACAATTGCAAAATGATTTTGCTCAGTGCTTTAAACCATATAGAGATCGACGTTTTTAATCCACCAATTTATTCAGCAAACATTTTCAAGTATCTCTGATATTTAAGACATTATGCTGGTTGCTGTGACAGGTAAATCTGTAACCCAGCCAACAGCTCAGGCCTGCCATTTCTCGTGCTCATTTGTGTATTACCGGTGATTCATATTCTCATGGTTATTTGACCTTCAAGGACTTGCTTCTACAGAAATGTCACTATCATTGGATTCCATCTCCATGGAACTTCCCTTTTTTTTTTTTAGCTTCTCACTGTCTCAGATATAGAATGAAAACTCAAGGCATTAGACTTCATAAAAATTTGGCAAGATAGAGGGTTTTTATCTCACAATGAGGCTAACAACATATATATTGTCCAAATTTGCTTGTAAACGTCTTTTGGCAGCTCCTCCATGCTGAATATAATTTCCCACACCTTCACATTTTATTTCTTCTCTGTATTGTCATGTCAGCCATCTTCCCAAACCAACTCCAAAATTACTATTTGTTTCTTATATGGTGCCCATTAGATATTCTTCTCAGGTCAAACCAAGCCCCAGGGTCTTCTTTTCACAGCTCATGTCTTTTCTAAGTATCTTTCTAAAAAGTGATTTCTTTCATTCCCCTAAGAACCTTGCTGCTGGGGTAATTTTTCTTTTTTTATACCACTAATGAAAACTGAAAGAGATTTGGTTCATGTTGCAAAGACGCTTCCATTTAATTATTATAAAAACCACAATTCTAAATATATTATCACAATAGCTCCTTTATTCTGTCTTTCCTTCAAGAGGAGAAAAATGTATATATCTGATCCTCAAGGGCATTCAATCTGTCAAGATTGTTTGATAAGGGAGAGTAATTAAAATCCACCTGCTATAATGCATCTTCATCTCTTTCAATACATGGTATATCAATCAGTGTTAGGTCAAGGGAGCAGAGTCCCATGAGTTTTATAGGATAAAGGATTTCTTACGGGAATTAGATCATGTAGGTAAAAGTTTTGCTAGTGAATTATTATGAACAATAGAGAAAGAAGCCTTTCTGGTTTATAGCCCCTGATTCCCACACCTGTTAAGCTAAGGAAAGAAAGAGCAGCACACATGGATATAAGAAAAAAAGGCACTGTCATAACAAACTTAATACATGGAATATTGTGGAAATCGGGATCAGGCAGAGGCTAGAAAGGTGACAAAGAGACAATTAGTGGAGGTTTGAAGAACAGTGAGAAAACTGCTATTGGAGGTTAGAAGAAGTCAACCTATGTTTTGAATTAGGTAAACAATTGGCAAAACTCTCCCATTCATTAACTCGGAACATAGAAAACATACCAAATAAACTTACAGAATTGAATAAGGAGATTGCTAGGCTCAATGTTGAAAGTAATCATTGGTTTCCATTAATTTCGTATACTCATGTCCTGGAAAAGATCAATGAGCTAACGAGATAAATTTTCAGTTTGCAAGCAGATTGACTCAGGAATTGTAGTATTGGAAAATTAATATTTCCAGTCTCTTCAGAAGACCACATATTCTCAAATAAGAAGTGTCCTCAGAGTAAAATTCAAATCAAAGCTGTGACCATGAGACCCCTATTAGAGAGCTCTGAAAGATTGAAGGTGGTACCAAGTAAGTACATATAAATCATAAGAGCATTGTCCCATAGCAACTTCACATATCAATCAAGAAGAGATCTGTGTTGAAAAATTTATAAATATGGTTCTTAAGGGCATAGACTGAATCCCAATTAGATTCATAGGAATCCCACAAACTTTAAAGGAATCTCCCTCTACTCAATGTAAAAGGGACAGAGACAGCTCCAACAAAAAGAAGCTGTGGGACATCTGTGGTGGTTGTAAACTATATCCACAAATTCTATGATACTCTTCCCTTCAGGAGGTGGAGCCTAATTCTCTCCCCTTGAGTGTAGATAGGACTTACTGACTCACTTTTAACAAGCACTTTAAAACAGAAGCAATTATGTCCAATTTTGGGGACTAAGCCATAAAAGCCACTGAGGCTTCCTCCTTGTTCTTTTAGATTGCTTCCTCTAGGGGAAGTTAGCTGCCATGTCATCAGGATTTGGGAGTGACTTAGCTGGGAGGTTTTAGCTCAGGATTGCTTATATGGCAGTCAGGATTTCAGTGGGGGCCACAGTCATCTGAAGGCTTTACTGGGACTGGAGGACCCACCTCCACAGTGGCTCACTCACATGAAAAGGTAAATATATTTTCCATGGTAGGAGGAATGTAAGCAATTGTTGCTGGGGTCCATACTGTGGTGAATTAAAAGTTGCCCCAAATTCTTTGCCTCTCCTTTCATCAAGAGGTAGAATGGAAGTCCCTTCCTATCTTTACTAGTTGATAGTTGTATGTTTCTTTATTGAAAAAAACTCTGTTTAGGTAATTTATTTAAATACTATGTAAACCAGGGCTACGCAAGTGTGATTCACATTCATTACTCTGGTCTTTTGTTTTTACTGACTGGTAATGAGGTACGTACATTGAAAATTAGTGCTTGGAATCTTTTCTAACAATCTGATGTTGCCACAACAACCAAACACATGATAAGACCAACAGGTGTGGTTAAGCATTTATGTTGTGTTAAAAAATATGTTCTGATGGTTCAGAAGCAGAGACAGGAAGTCATTTGAAGTAGTTATCAAGATTAAGGCATTTGTGCCAAAAAGCAAATCAATGTACTGCTTCTTTCATCAAGAAAGTCTTGCAATGAAAAAATGTGAATTAAACAAAGCAATGTAATTATTGGCATCTTAAAACTTGTGAATTATATTAAAGCTAACATGATCAATTTGAAAATGCTGACGTGGATCATAAAGAATTATTACTTGCTGAAGTACAATAGTTATTGAGAAGATAAGTTTCACTGTGAATGTTGAATTAACAAATAAATGCTTACTAGTTTATAAAAATGAAAAGAAAATGTCATTTTCTGGTCATCTTGTGGTTAAAGACATGATTTTTTCTGATATTCTTGGAACTTTTAATAATGGTAACACTTCCCCGCAAAAAAGGAATGCAAATTGTTTCTCAATGATAGATGAGGGCAGACTGAAACAGAAAACATAAATAAGAAGCTTGGAAGTAGAGAATTTCTAGAGATGTTATATGTCTCTAAAACATTTAACAATATTTATTAATGGTGTGGGTGATAATTTACACACCTATGAAATGTTATCATCAATGTATTCGATAGCACATTTTGAATATTATTTTCCACTAAAACATAATTCATGCATAGGAAATTCATGGATACATGGATTCTATGAAGGATAATTTAACTGTACCTTCACAAGAGAAATTGCTAGAACTAGCCACTGGGTGAAGGACTGAAGAATAATTTTGAAATACAACACCACTTGCATAATTTTGAATAAAACTTTAAAATGAGTATCCCGAGTTTTCTGAAGTTGATTTAAAAGCACTTCTACCACTCTTGTGCTATTAAAACAAAGTGTAAAAAATTTTAGATATTCATCATACCCTGTACTAGTAATTACTGGAAGCTTCCTTCTGGTCAATAGAATGACACTAATGGTTGGTAATGGATGACAAGAGTACAGGATTACACTGCTGGAAATGTTAGGGTTTCCTGGAGGTTGTCCTCTCATCTAGCAAAGTCCAGGATGTTTCTATAGATCTGGGCAGAGTAAAGGCATACTGCCAGTCAAAAGTCCAGGGCCACACCAGGCACCCCATAAGACACCATGTTCATCATGTTCAGAATGTTTGCAAAGGAAATTTTAGTATTTTCTCTAAAAAATATGAAGCTTGGGCAGTGAAGTTAATACTCTGTATATTCACAGAAGATATATTTTCAAGCACTCCCCAGATATGTTTAGCAATGAGTTTGTCCTTAAGAATTTTTTTAAGTTATTTCTGCCAAGATCCCTCAGGGTAGGATGACCATGCCATTGCTTGACCAGTTTCCTAATGAATGCTCTTCTGTGACATCTCGAAGAATCAGGTACCAGCTCTGTTAACGTGCCCCCAAGTGTCGGCTAACCGAGTAGCAGAGCCTCTGTTTGTCCAGGGTCCAGCTGGAGCTTTTGCATTTATTGGATTATTTTAGTCTTCTCTCTTCACTATTCTCTCTCCTCTCATGTCTCTTCCATCTATTCCTGTCCCTCACCTCCCCATATGCCCCCATCACGTTTTCTTAGTGAAAAGAGATAAAACAGCATGAGAGGGGAAAGGAAACAAGCTGAACATTCTAAGACAGATTTGTCAAGGTACCCACAAACTGCCCTCTTGGTTTCAAAAAAACCTGCGGGGGCTGAACTTACTATCCTTCATAGAAAATTCTATTTCCAATCCCCACTACACCCCTCACTTTTACTCTTGCATCGGACCTTTTTGACAACGAATTTTTTTAAAGAACCTCTCTGTCCCTGAACATTTGCACACCACTCCTATCTTAAATGCATCTTTCCTTGATGTTACAAACTATGCAAGCTTTTGCCCTAGTTCTGCCCTACATTTCATACTCAGAATTCTTAAAGATCAGTCTCTTCCCCCAGCCTTTGATTCCTCTCAAAGCAATAAAAACTTAATCCCTTGCAATCTGGTTTCCACCTCCACAATTGCTAAAACTGCATTTTCAAATATCACCAAATGCAACAGCTGGTCCCAAATCCCAACATAAAACTCTGTCTTCTCTCAGCTTCATTAATACCACACTGTCTTCTCATCCTATTCCAAGACTGCTGATATCCTTCTCTTCCCCAACTCGACTTCCTCCTCTAAATTCCTCTATATATATGTCTCCAAATTTTAATCATCCCCCATCTCCTCTTTTTTTTTCAGTTTTTCCTTTGATAATTTCAAATCCTGTGAAGATTTTAATCAAGTTCTCTATACTCAAGACTCCTACCTGTATTTCCCCAGCCCTGCTCACCCCTCCCCAAGCCCCAGACATGCATTTATGGCCCCTGAATAGGAATCTCTCCAGTGATATTTTAAATTCAGTGTAGCACAAAGTTCTTCACTTCTCCTCTGTCAATATCCTCTTCCCCTCCTTAAACACATGTTCTTCTAACTTCTCTGTTAATGAAATTCAGCATGCCTTTTTTTTTCATTAAAAGTACATTTATTGTTTGCTTTAAAAGACAACAAAGAGCATGCTTTTAATTATGCCTCACCCCTTTCTGCTACTAAGTCCTATGGATTTGACTTCTGATACAACTTCTGGAGGTTGCAACTTTCCAGGGCTTCTGTCATCCCCACCCCCTGATACAGGTCTCTCTTACTCCACCTAAGGAATTCTTTTGATGCATATAGTGACACCATTACCTCATTGCTCCTCTTAAAGTCCCAATCCAACCGCATTACACCCCTGCTCAAAAAATTTTTTATGTCTGTATTTTGTGAGTATTCCAAGTAACTAGTATAGTTTTATCTTCTCTTCCTGACATAATTTCTTGTTCTCTGAACATGGCATAGACCTTCCGTCCATTTGCTTATTCTGTTTATTCTGCCTATAATTCTATCTAAACTTCACCTAGCAGAGCTCATTCATCCTTCAAGGCCATCTCAAGGGCTCCTTGAAGCTTTTCTTACTTTCCTCACCTAAAACCACCTTGCCTTCTCTGAGTTAGTTGTGCCTCTTAGCTTTTCTATCTTGAACTTACTGGTATTTTTAATATGTCATTTGTGTTTGCTTAACCTTCTTCAATCTACAAAGAACCTGCCATAAGTTACCTCATCTTGATTTGGTAAAATCACTTGACTGCTTCACCACTAAGTAGTGGTATGAATGAGTAGAACAAGCAAAATCCTCCATAAAGCAGTGTCAAGGGCAAACTAAGTTCCTGTGACTCTACATGCCATGCTGTTTTCTCCTCACCTATAACAACTACACCTCATTCTCCACTCCCCATTGAAGAGTCAATCTAAGAAGCCTATTCTATAATAAAAATCCACAAACAGCTGAAATTTAAATTTAATGAATTTGATTTTGATGTTGAGAAATTGCTATCTTAAGTGAAATTCTGTAAACGTCCACTTGCAATCCAATGTCCCTAGAACCTAGGACCTGCCAGTACACAGTTTTGTGTGTCCCACCCAAATGTTTTAGATTTGAGTTTAAATGCCACTAGAGCAAGCTTAACCATTCTAAACACTTTCCAATCCCATTCTTGTCTCCCACTCACTCTTGCTTTGGTTTATACCTAGCCCCCTCCAGTTCTTTAAGTTATCTGTATTGCCCCAATAGTCATGTGATTTTTTAAATCTTTCATCTATACAAATCTGTACCTTTCTACATGTAAGGTAAAACATCAGAGAGTCCCAGAGTAATACTTTTCAAAACATGCACTTAATGAAATAAAAAAAGAAAAATAAAGAACAAGAAGCTGAAAGAAGTTTCACATTTCTTAGAAGAAAATATTGGGGAACTCAAAAATATCAGTATCCCAGCTTCAGTACCCCTTCTTCATGAGGGACTTTCTCTCTCCCTCATTTGTATCCTGATGACACTGAGTATGTATCTCTAATGAGAAAAAAAGATACTTAACTTCTGAGCTTCAGTTTCCTTATTTATAAGATGTTTTAACAATTGTACTTAATTCATTGGGTTTTCAAGATTAAATTAATAAATGTAAATAAAATGCCTGGTACACAGAAGAGGGATTAATGTATTAATTATAAGTGTGCTTTACTTTCCTTTTCAAAGAGATAACAAATTTCTTGAGCATACAGGCTTTATTTGTCAAATTTTGGTTCACTCTAAAGTGCCTAGCACTGTCTCTTGGAGCATTATTGACTAATGAATTTGTGAGGATGGAAAAGAGTAATATATTAGAATTATCTAAAGAGCTTATCAAAATATGTAGGGCAATCCCAACCTCAGATATGCTGATTCAGTCAATCAGGGTTAAATTTGGGTATATATATTATTCAGATATTTCCCAGGTGATAATTATAACTGTCCTTGGTGGGGAATTTTTGACTGAATCCGTCAATTGGATTGATCTGATTCTCAAGCAGAGACATCTTTAATTCTAACCTTCTAGCTTTGCTTTTGATCATATTCTCATCCCTTTTCTCTTGGGTTTTCAGTTCCAGATTACTTCCTTGTAAAATAACAAAGCAATCTATGCCTAGATTAGGTACACTTTCCAAAGGGGATACTCCTGAAGTACTTTTCTCCAAAACACAGGAGCATATTCCCATGAATCTCATTGACTACCAGATATTGTAAACAAAGGAAAAAACAAAAAAAAACTTATTGATGATCCAATGAAACCCGGTAATTTTCTAAGTGTATCACTAGGAGACAGAAAGCAAGCTAATTTGAACAAGGAAAGCTTAATATAGTTATTAACAGTATCAGGATTAATTACTAAGGTGGAAAATAGAAAGCCACAAGAAAGGAACAAATCTGGAAGAGACATCCATCTGCCTCCCTCTCAGGGCTGGAGTTCAGACAGCATAGGAAAGGGTACAGTTGTGGCCCACTGAGTAGTAGGGACTTTTGCTGAGTTATAACCAGGTGGCTGTAGCTGGAAACCCACTGTTTCAGTTTGCTAATGCAAACACCAGTTGCAAATGTCCATTTGTGTCCCCACACTCTGTTCCTCCAGATATGTACTGAGCAGTGAGGTTTCAGGATCTTATGGCAAACCTACCCCTAGGCTCCTATGAACCACCACACTGTCCTCCAAAAAGCTGCACCACTCAGTTCCCCTCCTGGCAGTGTATAGGTACACCTCTTTCTCCACCTTTTCTTGAGCGTTGTTTCTCTCTGTTCATTTTTAAACAGTTTTATTCACACATCATACAATCCAACCTAAGTATATAGACATGACTTCAACACCATAATCTATATGAAGACATTTCCTTTTCTTCCACAAAGATTCCATATCCCTCCCCCATGCCCCTTGCCTGTTGAGATTTAGTTTTGGCATATTGCCATTGTTATATTCAGTAGAAGCATACTACAAAGTTACTATTGACTATAGATCCTAGCTCGCATTGACTACACTTCTTCCTGTATACCATCCATTTTTAACACCTTGCAATGTTGACATACACTTGTTCTCCCTCATGCAAAAACATTTTTTATTTGTACATTTAATAACCATTGTCCACTCTAGGCATTCCTAATTTATACTGTCTCAGTCTTTATCCTCTTTCCTTCTGATTTCATTTGTTCCCCCAACCCTTACTCACACTCAGCTTCATTCAGCATACATATATTATTGTGCTACAAATCTGTTTTCCTTCAACACCAAATATACACTCTCTATCCTATTTCTATCCCCTGATAACCTGTGTTCTTTTTTTTTTTTTAATGTGGAATGCTTCACGAATTTGTGTGTCATCCTTGTGCAAGGGCCATGCTAATCTTCTCTGTATTGTTCCAATTTTAGTATATGTGCTGCCGAAGTGAGCACATAACCTGTGTTCTTAACTTCAACTCTCAAAGGACACTCATCAATGTTAGTTCATATTAGTGGGACCATGCTGTATTTTTACTTTTGTTTCTGGCTAATCTCACTCAGCATAATGTCCTCAAGTTTCAGCCACATTGCTTCATGCTTCATGACTTCATTCTGTTTTACAGCTGCTTAATATTCCATCATATGCATACACCACAGCTTGTTTAGCCACTTATCCCTTGATGGACATTTGAACTGTTTCCATCTCTTGGTAATCATAAATAATGCTACTATAAACATTGGTGTGCAAATGTCCATTTGTATCCTTGCTTCAGTTCCTCTTAATATATACCTAGTGAGGGATTGCTGGATCAAATAGCAATTCTATACTTAGCTTCCTGAAGAACCACCAAACTGCCAGTCGTACCATTTTACATTTCCACTAACAGTGGATAAGTGTGGCTCTTTCTCCACATCCTCTCCAGCACTGGTCATTTTCTGTTTTTTTTTTATAATCGTCATTATAGTGGGTGTCAAATGATACCTCATTTTGGTTTTAATTTGCATTTTCTAATAGCCAATGAAGTTGAACATCTTTTCCTGTGCCTTTTAGCCATTTGTATTCCCTCTCCTGAGAAGTGTCTGCTCATGTCTTTTGTCCATTTTTTTAATTGGGTTGTCTTTTTATTGCTGAGTTGAAGAATCTTTTTATATATTCTGGATACTAAACACTTATATGGTATGCGGTTTCTAAATATTGTCTCCCGTTGTGTAGGCTGCCTTTTTACTTCCCTGACAAATTTCTTTGATGCGCAAAAGTGTTTAACTTGAAGATTTCCCATTTACCTATTTCTTTCTTCAATGCTAGTACTTTGGTATAAGGGCTAAGAAACCGCCTCTTATTAGAAGATTTATAAGATATTTTCCTACATTTTCTCTGAAAAGTTTTATGGTCTTAGCTCAAAAGTTTAGTTTTTTGATCCATTTTGAATTAACTTTTCTATAGGTTGTGAGATCTGGATCCTATTTCATTATTTTGCATATGGATATCCAGTTCTTCAAACATCTTTTATCACAGAGGCTACTTTGTCCCAAGTGAGTTAACTTGACTGCTTTATCAAAGACCAGTTGTTCATAGATGAGAGGGTCTATATCTGAATGTGTAATTCGATGCCATTGGTCAGTATATCAGTCCTTATGCCAGTACCATGCTATTTTGATCACTGTAGCTTGATAATATACCTGCTTTAAAGTCAGGTAGTATGAACCCTCTCACTCCATTTTTCTTTCTCAAGATATTTTTAGTTATTTGGGCACCCTGTCCTTCAAAATAAATTTGGTTATTGCTTTTACTTTTCCAGCAAAATAAGTTTAGAAGATTTTAATTGATATTGCATTGAATCTATAAATCAATTTGGGTAGAATTGACATCTTAACTATATTTCCAATCCATGAACATATATGTCCTCCCATTTATTTAGGTCTTCAATGATTTCTTTTAGTAATTTCTTAGTAGGTATTTGTGTATAGGTCTTTTGTATCCATAGTTAAATTTACTTCTAAATATTTTATTCTTTTGGTTGCTATTGTAAATGGAATTTTTTTTCTTGATTTCCTCCTTAGATTGCTCATCACTGGTGTATAGAAACACCACTGATTTTGGGGTGTTGATCTTGTACCCTGCCACTTTTATTGAATCCATTTATTAGGTCTAGAAGCTTTGCTGAAGATTTTTCAGAACTTTCAATTTATAGTTTCATATAATCTGCAAATAGTGAGTTTTACTTCTTCCTTTTATTTCTTTTCCTTCTCTAATTGCTCTGGCTAGAATATGCAGCACAATGTTGAATAACAATGATGACAGTGGGTATCCTTGTCTTGTTCCTCATCTTAGAGGGAAAGTTTTCAGTCTTTCTCTATTTAGGATAATGTTAGCTGGGGGGGTTTCTTATATACCCTTTATCGTGTTGAGGAAGTTTCCTTGTATGCCTAACCTTTGATGTGTTTTCATCAAAAAAAAGATATTGTATTTGGTCAAATGCCTTTTCCGCATCAATCAAGATGATGCTGCTGTTTTTATGCTTTGATTTGTTGATATGGTGTATTACATTAATAAATTTTCTTATGTTGAACCAGCCTTGCAGACCTGGAATAAATTCCACTTGGTCATGATGTATAATTCTTTTAATACGCTGCTGGATTCAATTTGCAAGTATTTTGTTGAGGATTTTGCATCTGTATTCATTAAAGAAATTGGTTTGTAATTTTCTTTTCTTGTAGGATCTTTGTCTGGCTTTGCTGTTAGGGTGATTTTGGTTTCATAGAATGAGTTAGTTAGCTTTCCGTCCTCTTCAGTTTTTTTGAAGGGTTTGAGCAGAATTGGTACTAATTCTCTGTAGGGTGTTCAGTAGAACTCACATGTGAAGCCATCTGGTCCTGGATTTTTCTTTTTTGGCAGCTTCTTGATGACTGATTCAATCACTTTACTTGCGATTGGTTTGTTGAGGTCTTCTGTTTCTTCTTGAATCAATGTTGGTTGTTCATCCCTTTCTGGGAAGTTGTCCATTTCATCTACATTGTTTAGTTTATTAGCATATAGTTTCTCATAATGTCCTCTCATTTTATTTTCATAAGTTTAGTGGTTATGTCTCTTCTTCCTTACTGATTTTATTTATTTGTATCCTCTCTCTCTGTCTCTTTCTCTCTGTCTCTCTCTTTTCAACCTAGCTAAGTGTCCATTGATTTTATTGATTTTCTCAAAGAACCAACTTCTGGTTTTGTTGAATTTCTCAATTGTTTTCATGTTCTCAATTTCATTTATTTCTGCTCTAATACTATTATTTCATTCCTTTTGTTTGCTTTTGTGTTAGTTTGCTATTCTTTCTCTAGTTTTTCCACATAAAAAGTTAATTCTTCGGTTTTTTGCTCTTTTTTTTTTTTTTCTTTTGAAGTGCTATCATTTTGTCCCTTTTTTATTTCATTTTTATTTGTTAACTGATCTACTCATTTATCAGTGGATTTGAGTAGAAATAAAGGAGTTTCTGCAATCATAATTTTTTTTTCTTTTGAGATTCTTCTGTTCCTATTTTTTTTTTATTAATTAAAAAAAGAATTAACAAAACAATTAGAAATCATTCCAATCTACATGTACAATCAGTAATTCTTAATAACATCACATAGTTGCATATTCATCATTTCTTAGTACATTTGCATCGATTTAGAAAAAGAAATAAAAAGACAACAGAATAAGAATTAAAACAATAATAGAAAGAAAAAAAAACAAAAAAAACAAAAACAAAAAACCTATACCTCACATGCAGCTTCATTCAGTGTTTTAACATAATTGCATTACAATTGGGTAGTATTGTGCTGTCCATTTCTGAGTTTTTATATCCAGTCCCGTTGTACAGTCTGTATCCCTTCATCTGCAATTATCCCTTCTCTTTTTTTTTTTTTTAATTAACGGAAAAAAAGAAATTAACCCAACATTTAGAGATCATACCATTCTACACATGCAATCATTAATTCTTAACATCATCACATAGATGCATGATCATCATTTCTTAGTACATTTGCATTGGTTTAGAAGAACTAGCAACATAACCGAAAAAGATATAGAATGTTAATATAGAGAAAAAAATAAAAGTAATAATAGTAAAATCAAAACAAAACAAAACAAAACAAAACAAAAACCTATAGCTCAGATGCAGCTTCATTCAGTGTTTTAACATGATTACTTTACAATTAGGTATTATTGTGCTGTCCATTTTTGAGTTTTTGTATCTAGTCCTGTTGCACAGTCTGTATCCCTTCAGCTTCAATTACCCATTGTCTTACCCTGTTTCTAACTCCTGCTGAACTCTGTTACCAATGACATATTTCAAGTTTATTCTCGAATGTCCGTTCACATCAGTGGGACCATACAGTATTTGTCCTTTAGTTTTTGGCTGGATTCACTCAGCATAATATTCTCTAGGTCCATCCATGTTATTACATGGTTCATAAGTTTATCTTGTCTTAAAGCTGCATAATATTCCATCGTATGTATATACCACAGTTTGTTTAGCCACTCTTCTGTTGATGGAGATTTTGGCTGTTTCCATCTCTTTGCAATTGTAAATAATGCTGCTATAAACATTGGTGTGCAAATGTCCGTTTGTGTCTTTGCCCTTAAGTCCTTTGAGTAGATACCTAGCAATGGTATTGCTGGGTCGTATGGCAATTCTATATTCAGCTTTTTGAGGAACCGCCAAACTGCCTTCCACAGTGGTTGCACCCTTTGACATTCCCACCAACAGTGGATAAGTGTGCCTCTTTCTCCGCATCCTCTCCAGCACTTGTCATTTCTGTTTTGTTGATAATGGCCATTCTGGTGGGTGTGAGATGATATCTCATTGTGGTTTTGATTTGCATTTCTCTAATGGCCAGGGACATTGAGCATCTCTTCAAGTGCCTCTTGGCCATCCGTATTTCCTCTTCTGAGAGGTGTCTGTTCAAGTCTTTTTCCCATTTTGTAATTGGGTTGGCTGTCTTTTTGTTGTTGAGATGAACAATCTCTTTATAAATTCTGGATACTAGACTTTTATCTGATATATCATTTCCAAATATTGTCTCCCATTGTGAAGGCTGTCTTTCTACTTTCTTGATGAAGTTCTTTGATGCACAAAAGTGTTTAATTTTGAGGAGTTCCCATTTATTTATTTCTTTCTTCAGTGCTCTTACTTTAGGGTTAAGATCCATAAAACCGCCTCCAGTTGTAAGATCCATAAGATATCTCCCAACATTTTCCTCTAACTGTTTTATGGTCTTAGACCTAATGTTTAGATCTTTGATCCATTTTGAGTTAACTTTTGTATAGGGTGTGAGAGATGGGTCTTCTTTCATTCTTTTGCATATGGATATCCAGTTCTCTAGGCACCATTTATTGAAGAGACTGCTCTGTCCCAGGTGAGTTGGCTTGACTGCCTTACCAAAGATCAAATGTCCATAGATGAGAGGGTCTATATCTGAGCACTCTATTCGATTCCATTGGTCGATATATCTATCTTTATGCCAATACCATGCTGTTTTGACCACTGTGGCTTCATAATATGCCTTAAAGTCCGGCCGCGCGAGACCTCCAGCTTCGTTTTTTTTCCTCAAGATGTTTTTAGCAATTCGGGGCACCCTGCCCTTCCAGATAAATTTGCTTTTTGGTTTTTCTATTTCTGAAAAATAAGTTGTTGGGATTTTGATTGGTATTGCATTGAATCTGTAAATCAATTTAGGTAGGATTGACATCTTAACTATATTTAGTCTTCCAATCCATGAACACGGTATGCCCTTCCATCTATTTAGGTCTTCTGTGATTTCTTTTAGCAGTTTTTTGTAGTTTTCTTTATATAGGTTTTTTGTCTCTTTAGTTAAATTTATTCCTAGGTATTTTATTCTTTTAGTTGCAATTGTAAATGGGATTCGTTTCTTGATTTTCCCCTCAGCTTGTTCATTACTAGTGTATAGAAATGCTACAGATTTTTGAATGTTGATCTTGTAACCTGCTACTTTGCTGTACTCATTTATTAGCTCTAGTAGTTTTGTTGTGGATTTTTCCGGGTTTTCGACGTATAGTATCATATCGTCTGCAAACAGTGATAGTTTTACTTCTTCCTTTCCAATTTTGATGCCTTGTATTTCTTTTTCTTGTCTAATTGCTCTGGCTAGAACCTCCAACACAATGTTGAATAATAGTGGTGATAGTGGACATCCTTGTCTTGTTCCTGATCTTAGGGGGAAAGTTTTCAATTTTTCCCCATTGAGGATGATATTAGCTGTGGGTTTTTCATATATTCCCTCTATCATTTTAAGGAAGTTCCCTTGTATTCCTATCTTTTGAAGTGTTTTCAACAGGAAAGGATGTTGAATCTTGTCGAATGCCTTCTCTGCATCAATTGAGATGATCATGTGATTTTTCTGCTTTGATTTGTTGATATGGTGTATTACATTAATTGATTTTCTTATGTTGAACCATCCTTGCATACCTGGGATGAATCCTACTTGGTCATGATGTATAATTCTTTTAATGTGTTGTTGGATACGATTTGCTAGAATTGTATTGAGGATTTTTGCATCTGTATTCATTAGAGAGATTGGTCTGTAGTTTTCTTTTTTTGTAATATCTTTGCCTGGTTTTGGTATGAGGGTGATGTTGGCTTCATAGAATGAATTAGGTAGTTTTCCCTCCACTTCGATTTTTTTGAAGAGTTTGAAGAGAATTGGTACTAATTCTTTCTGGAACGTTTGGTAGAATTCACATGTGAAGCCATATGGTCCTGGACTTTTCTTTTTAGGAAGCTTTTGAATGACTAATTCAATTTCTTTACTTGTGATTGGTTTGTTGAGGTCATCTATGTCTTCTTGAGTCAAAGTTGGTTGTTCATGTCTTTCCAGGAACCCGTCCATTTCCTCTAAATTGTTGTATTTATTAGCGTAAAGTTGTTCATAGTATCCTGTTATTACCTCCTTTATTTCTGTGAGGTCAGTAGTTATGTCTCCTCTTCCATTTCTGATCTTATTTATTTGCATCCTCTCTCTTCTTCTTTTTGTCAATCTTGCTAAGGGCCCATCAATCTTATTGATTTTCTCATAGAACCAACTTCTGGCCTTATTGATTTTCTCTATTGTTTTCATGTTTTCAATTTCATTTATTTCTGCTCTAATCTTTGTTATTTCTTTCCTTTTGCTTGCTTTGGGGTTAGCTTGCTGTTCTTTCTCCAGTTCTTCCAAATGGATAGTTAATTCCTGAATTTTTGCCTTTTCTTCTTTTCTGATATAGGCATTTAGAGCAATAAATTTCCCTCTTAGCACTGCCTTTGCTGCGTCCCATAAGTTTTGATATGTTGTGTTTTCATTTTCATTCGCCTCGAGGTATTTGCTAATTTCTCTTGCAATTTCTTCTTTGACCCAGTCGTTGTTTAGGAGTGTGTTGTTGAGCCTCCATGTATTTGTGAATTTTCTGGCACTCTGCCTATTATTGATTTCCAACATCATTCCTTTATGGTCCGAGAAAGTGTTGTGTAAGATTTCAATCTTTTTAAATTTGTTGAGACTTGCTTTGTGACCCAGCATATGTTCTATCTTTGAGAATGATCCATGAGCACTTGAGAAAAAGGTGTATCCTGCTGTTGTGGGATGTAATGTCCTATAAATGTCTATTAAGTCTAGTTCATTTATAGTAATATTCAGATTCTCTATTTCTTTGTTGATCCTCTGTCTAGATGTTCTGTCCCTTGATGAGAGTGGTGAGTTGAAGTCTCCAACTATTATGGTATATGAGTCTATTTCCCTTTTCAGTGTTTGCAGTATATTCCTCACGTATTTTGGGGCATTCTGATTCGGTGCGTAAATATTTATGATTGTTATGTCTTCTTGTTTAATTGTTCCTTTTATTAGTATATAGTGTCCTTCTTTGTCTCTTTTAACTGTTTTACATTTGAAGTCTAATTTGTTGGATATTAGTATAGCCACTCCTGCTCTTTTCTGGTTGTTATTTGCATGAAATATCTTTTCCCAACCTTTCACTTTCAACCTATGTTTATCTTTGGGTCTAAGATGTGTTTCCTGTAGACAGCATATCGAAGGATCCTGTTTTTTAATCCATTCTGCCAATCTATGTCTTTTGATTGGGGAATTCAGTCCATTGACATTTAGTGTTATTACTGTTTGGATAATATTTTCCTCTAACATTTTGCCTTTTGTATTATATATATCATATCTGATTTTCCTTCTTTCTACACTCTTTTCCATATCTCTCTCTTCTGTCTTTTTGTATCTGACTCTAGTGCTCCCTTTAGTATTTCTTGCAGAGCTGGTCTCTTGGTCACAAATTCTTTCAGTGACTTTTTGTCTGAGAATGTTTTAATTTCTCCCTCATTTTTGAAGGATAATTTTGCTGGATATAGGAGTCTTGGTTGGCAGTTTTTCTCTTTTAGTATTTTAAATATATCATCCCACTGTCTTCTAGCTTCCATGGTTTCTGCTGAGAAATCTACACAAAGTCTTATTGGGTTTCCCTTGTATGTAATGGATTGTTTTTCTCTTGCTGCTTTCAAGATCTTCTCTTTCTCTTTGACCTCTGACATTCTAACTAGTAAGTGTCTTGGAGAACGCCTATTTGGGTCTAATCTCTTTGGGGTGCGCTGCACTTCTTGGATCTGTAATTTTAGGTCTTTCATAAGAGTTGGGAAATTTTCAGTGATAATTTCTTCCATTAGTTTTTCTCCTCCTTTTCCCTTCTCTTCTCCTTCTGGGACACCCACAACACGTATATTTGTGCGGTTCATATTGTCCTTGAGTTCCCTGATACCCTGTTCAAATTTTTCCATTCTTTTCCCTATAGTTTCTGTTTCTTTTTGGAATTCAGATGTTCCATCCTCCAAATCACTAATTCTATCTTCTGTCTCTTTAAATCTATCATTGTAGCTATCCATTATTTTTTCTATGTTTGCTACTTTATCCTTCACTTCCATAAGTTCTGCGATTTGTTTTTTCAGTTTTTCTATTTCTTCTTTATGTTCAGCCCATGTCCTCTTCATGTCCTCCCTCAATTTATCGATTTCATTTTTGAAGAGGTTTTCCATTTCTGTTCGTATATTCAGCATTAGTTGTCTCAGCTCTTGTGTCTCATTTGAGCTATTGGTTTGTTCCTTTGACTGAGCCATATTCTCAATCTTTTGAGCGTGGACAGTTATCTTCTGCTGCTGGCGTCTGGGCATTTATTCAGATTTCTCTTGGTGTTGGACCCAGCAAGGTTGTAATATTTTTCTGTGAAATCTCTGGGTTCTGTTTTTCTTATCCTGCCCAGTAGGTGGCGCTCGTGGCACACGTTTGTCTGCGGGTCCCACCAGTAAAAGGTGCTGTGGGACCTTAAACTTTGGAAAACTCTCGCCGTCCTGGGGGTTCGCTAGCCGAAGCGGCTTGAGCCGGCCCGGGGTCCGAACGCAGGGAGGGTTGCTGGTCGCCGCAGCCAGGGAAAGAGCCCGTCCGAATTTCCTAGTCGGCCCTGGGCAACACGCGTGGCGGGAGGGCGCCAGCGGCAGCGGCCCGCCCGAGAGAGTGCACGTTCCCCGGGAGTCACGGGGTCACCGTTCTCCGCGGCCTGGGGGTTTCCAATCCAATTCTCTCAGTTGGTCCGGGGGCTGCGCGTGGTGTGGGCGCCAGTCGCCTTGGTTTCAGGGGACCACCTCTCCAATTCTCCCAGCCGGCCCGGGAAGGGGGAAGGGAGTAACTCCGGCCGCTTGCCACCCCGCCCGGTAAGGCCCGCGCGCCTCGGCGATCTCACCCGAGCTGCTTCTCTCAGCCAGCCAGCCGTTCCAGGATGGGGTACGCTGTCTTTTTTATCTCTGTTGTGGCTTTGGGCACTTTCTGTATCGTTTCTACTCCCCTAGTAGGTGTCCTGGAGAAGAAACTAAGATCCGCGCGTCTTACTAAGCCGCCATCTTCCAGGAAGTCCTCTTTTTTGCTCTTTTTTAATATAAACATTTAAGGCAATAATTTTCTCTCTTTATACTGCTTTTGTTACATAAATTTTGATATGTTGTGTTTTCATTTTCATTTGCCTCAAGATATTTACTGTTTTTCTTGTAATTTCTTCCTTGACCCACTAGTTGTTTAAGCATGTGTTGTCAAGCCTCCATATATTTTTGAATTTTCTGGTCCTTTGTCTGTTGTTGATTTCCACCTTCATTCAATTACGATCTGAGAAAGTACTTTGTATGATTTCAATCTTTTTTTAATTTATTGAGACTTGCTATGTGACCCAGAATATGGTCTATCCTTGAGAATAATCCATGAGCACTTGGGAAAAATGTGTAACCTGCTGTTGTGGGGTGTAATGTTCTGTAAATATCTGTTAACTCTAGTTCATTTATCGTATTATTCAAATTATGTTTCTTTATTGATCTTCCATCTAGATGTTCTATCCATTGATGAGAGCAGGGAATTGAAATCTCCAACTATTATGGTAGAGGTGTTTATTTCTCCCTTCGATGATATAAGGGTTTGCCTCATGTATTTTGGAGTACTCTGACTGGGTGAATAAATGTTTGTGATTGGTATGTCTCCTTCTTGAATTGTTCCTTTTATTAATACATAGTGTTCTTCTTTTTCTCTTAATTGCTTTACATTTGAAGTCTAATTTGTCAGATATTAATATAGTTATTCCTGTTCTTTTCTGATTGTTGTTTGCATGAAATATTTTTCCCAACTTTTTTCTCAACCTATTTTTGTCCTTGCATCTAAAATGAGTCTCCTGTAGACAACATGCAGATGGGTCCCAGTTTTTAATCCATTCTGCCAGCCTTTGTACTTTGATTGGAGAGTTTAATCCATTGACATTTAATGCTATTACTATAAAGGCAGTACTTTCTCCTATCATTTTACCTTTTGGTTTCATTATGTAATATCTACTTTTTAAAATCTTTTTACCTTTACTGATATTCTTCATTGTTACACTCTCCTCCAGACCTCTCTCTCTCCTGCCTCTTCCTATTTGCTTATGGTGCTTTTTTTAGTATTTCTTGCAAAGTCTCTGAGACACAAATTCTCTCAGTGATTGTTTGCCTGAAAATATTTTAATCTCCCCCTCATTTTTGAAGAACAATTTTGCTGGATATAGAAATTAGTTGGCAGTTTTTTCTTTTAGAATTGTAAATATATCATATCAAAGCTTTCTTACCTTCATGGTTTTTGCTGAAAAATCCACACATAATCTTATTGGGCTTCCCTTGTATGTGAGCTTTCTCTCTTGCTGGTTTCAAAATTTCCTCTTTGTCATTGACATTTGACAATCTGTTTAGTAAATGTCTTAAAGTATATCTATTTGGATCTTTTCTGTTTGGGGTATGCTGTACTTGGATCTTTAATTTTACATCTTTCATAAGAGATGGGAAATTTTCAGTTATTATTTCCTCCATTAGTCTTTCTCCTTTTCCCTTCTCTTCTCTTTCTGGAACACCCACAACATGTATATTCATGTGCTTCATGTTGTCATTCAATCCCCTAAGACCCTGCTCATATTTTTCCATTCTTTTCCCTATATTTTCTTTTGTGTGTCAGATTCATATGTCCAGTCCTCTGGTTCACTATTCCTTCCTTCTGCCTCTCTAAATCTATTGTAAGTTTTCATCTCTTCTCTTGTGCCTTCCTTCCCATAAGTTCTGTGTTTTGTTTTTTCAAGCTAAGTTCTTTTAGTTTGCCCAATGTCTTCTTTATATCCTCCCTCAACTCACTGATTTGATTTTTGATGAGATTTTCCATACCTGTTCAAACATCCTGAATTAGTTGTTTCAACTCCTGTATCTCATTTTATGTATTGGTTTGTTCCTTTGAAATCAAATCTAGGCATTTGATTTCCTTAATTTATTCTAGAGGTTATCTTAACTCTTTCACCTAGGATTTACTTGCTGGATCGCTTTGTTCTCTATCTGTTCTTTGACATTTGGTTCACCTTATTCTAGACCTCTAGTGTAGGTTCTGTTTACCTCATCAGAATTTTTCAGTTCTTGTTTTTCTGTTTCTTGCCCTGCCTAAATGGAGGTTTTTTTTGAGAAGGAGGGTCTCTTCAGGTCCTCTAGACCCCATCAGATTTTCATAGACCATACAGGCCCACAGCTCTGAAGGAAAGAGTAGCCAGCATCAATTTTCCCTAAGGGTGAGGCCCAGCAGGTTGTCTGACTTTCCTTTGAAACCTCTAGCCTCTGTGCTTTTCCTATCCTGTCCAGCATGCTGTGCTTGTCTGCCCACGACTTCCTACCAGCTTAAAATGATGCAGTGATTTTTATTTGAACAGACTTTCCTTGCCTGCAGTATGTTAGAGACAGAGGTGAGGTAATGTGATAGCTCTAATTTCTTCAGTTTTCCAGTCCCTGGGGCCTGCACTCCTTAAAGGAGGGATTCCCCTTGAGCTGGGCCCTGCCCCTTTTTCTTGGGAAAGATACATCCTTTAGGGAATTAACTCCTTTCACTTGACTAATTACTTTGTCTCTCAGACAGGTTTTATTCCACCCTTGTCTAGACCAGTGCTGGAACCTGAGAGTGTTTCCAGTTCTATCTAATGAACTGTTAAAGGAGAAAAAAAAAAGGCAAAAGCAAAAGAAGCCTTTTCAGAGCCAGACCCTGGCTCCTGGGGCTTGTCAATCAAGAGTTTAAGCTAGAATGTGGTTGTATGTACCTCCAGGCTCTATGTGCCCCCTTTACTTGGGGTCCAGCCCTTTTCTAGTATTTTGTACTGTCCAATTCAAAAAGCCTCTGTTTTCTGTTTTCTTTCCATCAGCCCCACCCCTTCTCCATGGGGCAAAAACTCCTAACTCCTTTAGTGCTTGTTCCAGAATTAGCTGTGCCAGGGGCCTGTTTTCAATAATCAAAATAATTAATTAATTCTGCAGTTGGAGCTTGGTTGAGCTAGCCCTTGCTGCTAGTAAAGTCTCTTTCCTTTCCCCTTGGGGAAGCAGCCTGCTGTGCCCATGGGGGAGCGGTACTGGCCTCCATGACTTGGGGTACTTACAGTTCTGTGTGGGATCTCAGCCATTCCATCTGGTTGAAACTGGTGTATGCTGTGTGTCCAGTCACTGATGTTTCCCCAGCATTTCCTGGCTATTTACTAGCTGCTCTAGAGGAAAAACTAAATTCCACACCTTATTATGCCACCATCTTGCCTCATTGTTGTTTTAATGTGAAATTCCCTAACAATGTATAATATTGTGCATCTTTTCTTGTGCTTATTTGCCATCTGTACATGTTCTTTGATGAGGTGTCTGTTCCACTATTTTGCTCAATTTTAAGTTGAGTTTGTTTTCTTATTTATTGAGTTTTAAGAACTCTTTGTATATTTTGGATACATCAAACTTGTGGTTTGCTAAAATTTTCTTCTAGTCTGTGGCCTGTCTTTTCATTCTCTTAACTATGTCTTTCACAGGGCATATTTTAATTTTAATGAAGTACAACTTGTCATTTTTTCTCTTTCATGAATCATGACTTAGGGATTGTATCTTAAATATCATTGATAAACCTAAGGTCTCCTCTTTTCTCCAATGTTGTCTTCTAGAAGTTTTATAGTTTTGATTTTTACATTTAGATTTATGATTCATTGTAAGCTAATTTTTGTAAAAGGTGTAAGGTGTGTGTCTAGATTCAGTTTTTTGATGTAGATGTCCAATTCCAGCACCATTTGTTGAAAACACTATCCTTTCCCCATTGAAATGCCTCTACTCCTTTGTCAAAGACCAATTGACTGTATTTGTATAGTTCTATTTATGAGCTCTCTATTCTGTTCCATTGACCTATCTACCTTGCTTATTAATTTGCCAATACCATTCTGTCTTGATCACCAGGGTTGTCTAATAAGTCTTGAAGTTAAGTTGTTTGAGGCCTCCAACTTTGTTCTTCGGTATTATGTTAACTATTATGGGTCATTTTTCTTTACATATTAATTTTAGAATGAATTTGTCAATATTTACCAAATAATTAGCTGGCATTTTGGTTGGAATTGCATTGAATCTTTATACTAATCTGGAAGAATTGGCATCTTAATGATATTGTGGCCTGTATGAATATGAACATCTCTCTATTTGTTTAGATTCTGAACATTTCTTTCATCAGAGTTTTATAATTTTCTTGATGTAGATCTTGTATGTATTTTATTAGATTTATGCCAAAATATTTCTTTTTTTATTCTAATGTAAATGGTGTTGTGTTTTTAATTCAAATTTCAATTGTTCTTTGCTGGTGTACAGAAAAATAATTGACTTTTGGATATTAATTTTGTGTCTATCATGCAACATTTAGCAATCACTTCTTATTTCCAGGAATTTTTTATTTGATCCTTTGGAATTTTCTACATAGACAATCATGTCATCTACAAAGTTTTATTTCTTCCTCCCCAATATATACATCTTTTATTTCCTTTCCTCTTGCATTAGCTAGGACATATAGTACAATTTTATAAAGAATGTAATTATATAAAGAAGTGGTAGTGGTATGAGGGGGCATCCTTCTTTTGTCCCTGATTTTAGGGGGAAATCATTTAGTTTCTCAATATTAAGTTTAATACTGTCTGTAGAATTTTTGTATATTTTCTTTATCAATTTGAAGAAGTCCTCTATTCCTAGGTTGCTGAGAATTTTTATCATGAATGGGTAAGGGATTTTTGTCAAAGGCTTTTGCTGCATCTATTGATATGATAATGATTTTTCTTCTTTACTTTGTTGATATTCTTGGATTCAATTCTTGGATTTAATTTGCTAATATTTTGTTGAGGAATTTTGCAGCTATGAACACGATATACCATACTAATACTAATATTCTACAGCTATGTAATTTTCCTTTATTGTAATAACTTTGTCTAGTTTTGTATTAGGATGATGCTGGCCTCATAAAATGAGTTTGGAAATGTTCCTTATGCTTCTATTTTCTGGAAAAAATTGTACAGAATTGTACCATTTTTCTTTAAACGCTTGGTAGAATTCCCCAGTGAAACTGCCTGAGTCTAATGTTTATTGTTTTGGAATGTTATTAATTATGTTTCTAATTTTCAAAGACTTTGTCCATTTTAATAAAGTCATCAAATTCGTGGGTGTAGAGTTGTCCATAATGTTAACTTATTATCACTTTAATGTCCCTGAGATCAGTAGTGATCATACTGCTTTCATTTCTGATATTAATCAGTTGTGTCTTTTCTCCTTTTCTTGTTTAGACTGACTAGAGATGCATCAATTTTATTAATCTTTTCAAGAACCAGCATTTGGGTTTATGCTAGTCTGTGTTGTTTTCCTGTTTTATTTTCATTATCCTTTGTTCTAATTTTTATTTCTTTCCCTCTAAATACTTTGGATTTAATTTGCTCTTCTTTTTCTAGTTTTCTAGGGTGAAAGCTTGGATTGTCAGATGGTGCTATTCAGTTCAACTTTATCCTTACAAATTTTCTGTCTGATGGATCCATCAATTACTGACAGAAGTGTATTGACGTCTCCAACTGTAATAGTGGATTTGTCTATTTCTACTTGCAATTCTATCAGGCAGTTCCTCGCATATTTTGATGCTCTTTTGTTAGGTACATACACAATTGGGATTACTGTTACTTCTTCTTAAAGAATTGACCCTTTTATCATTATGCCCCCTTCATACCTTTAATTTTCCTTACTCAGAAATCTTCTTTGTCCAAATTTAATACAACTGCTCTAGCCTTCTTTTGATTAATATTGGTATGGTATACCTTTCTCCATCCCTTTACTTTTATTCTATTTGTGTCTTTATATTTAACGTGGATTTCTTGTAGACAACATCAAGTTGGGTCTTGGTTTTTTTTTATCTACTCTGATATTCTGTGTCTTTTAACTGCCTCATTTAAAACAACTGCTGATATATTTAGGTCATTTTCTACCGTATTTGTGGCTATTTACTATTCCTTGTTCTTGTTCTTTGTTTCCTTCTTTCTTTCTTTCTTTTCCATCTTCTACTCTTTTTTGTCTTTCTCTGATTTCAACTGAGTCTTTAATACGATGTCATTTTCTTTTCTCCCTTAGTAAATCAATCAGGCCTCTTTTAAAAATTTTTTATTGGTTGCCTTAGAGTTTGCAATATACATTTACAACTAATCTAAGTCTACTTTCAAATAATATCCTAATACTTCATGGGTAATGTAGTTAACTTCCCATCCCTTCTAAAAAAGCTGTCTTTCATTTCACTAATCCATCTGCTATAATTAGCCACTTTATTACTGTTCTAATTATTTTGAAAAAAAAATTTATCTGCTACATAAGTTAGGAATTAGAAAAATACTTCACCTTAATTTATATCTTCTTAAATAATCCTTCCTTCATTATGTAGATCTGTGCAAATATCATTAACTTCTTTTAACATTTCTTGCAAAGCAGGTCTACTAGCAACACATTCTTTCCATTTTTCCTTGTCTAGGGAAGTCCATATTTCTTCTTCACTTTTAATGGACAATTTCACTAAGTAAAGAATTACAGATTGGTGGGGTTTTTATTTCAACATTTTAAATACTTCACTTGGGTGTCTTCTTGCTTGAATAGCTTTCGAAAAGAAGTCCAGTTTAATTCTTATCCTAGATTCTTTATAAATGAAGTGCTTTACCACTCTGTGTTCTCTTAAGATTTTCTCTTTGTCTCTGATTTTCCTGCAGCTTGAATAGAACTTGTTCCAAGATGTCTCTGCTTATGTTACCCATCTGTTCCACTTTTTTCATTAGAAAATATCCAGTCTGATAATTACAATATCTCTGCCATATCTAAGGCTGATTCTGGTGCTTACTCTGTGTCTTCTGACTATGTTTTTGTCTTCCAGTATGCCTTAAAATTTTTTATTGGAAAGTGGACAAGATGTACCAGGTAACAGAAATTGAGGTAAACAGACCTTTAGTATGAGGTTTTATGTTTCTACGGTTAAAGGTTAGAATGTGTTTCTTGATTACTGTAGCTGTAGTTGTCAGCAGTTACAATTTTCTATGGCATCCTTGTTTGTGTGTAGCCCTGTTCTGTGTGAGATTTGCAGTCCTTTCCCTTATAGTGCCCTGTCATTATACATGAGCCCTATTGATGCTGTTAAAAATGTGGGGACAAGGAAAGCATCCTATTATCCTATAATCTTGGACTAAATCTTTTACTAAGCATGTGTCCTTTGGCCGTGACCTTCACAAATCTTTCTCAGCTTCCTCCCCACCTCCCTTAGATGAGACAGGAAGGTTAGGGGGCTGGAGTTCAGTATTTCCTTTCCTCCAAGTTGCTTAGGCTCTGGTAAACCACAAGTGAGTTAGGCTCTGGTAAAATGGTTTCTTGTACCAGTTTGAAAGGATGTATGTACCCTAGAAAAGCCATGTTTTAATACTAATCCCATTTTGTAAAGGTAGCCATTTCTTCTAATCCCTATTCAGTACTGTATACTGGAAACTTTAATTAGATCGTCTCCCTGGAGATGTGACTCACTCAAGAGTGGGTGTTAAACTGGATTGGGTGGAGACGTGTGCCTCCACCCATTCCAGGTGGGTCTTGTTTACTTTACTGGAATCCTATAAAAGAGGAAATATTTTGGAGAAAGCTGGAGGTTCAGAGAGAGCAGAGAAGAATGACAGAGCCACGAGAAAGCCACAACAGAGAATGCCACAGAACCATGAAGCAGAGAGTCCATTAGCCAGTGACTTTTGGAGATGAAGAGGGAAAACACCTCCTGGGAGGCTGGAGAGGTAGCTAGCAGATGATGCTGTGTTCACCATATGTCCTTCCAGCTGAGAGAGAAACCCTGACCGTGTTTGTCATGTGCCTTTCTACTTGAAAGAGAAATCCTGAACTTCATTGGCCTTCTCGAATCAAGGTATCTTTCCCTGGATGCCTTAGATTGGACATTTCTATAGACTTGCTTTAATTGGGACATTTCCACTGCCTAAAATCTGTTAACTTGCAACTTACTAAATTTCCCTTTTTAAAAAGCCATTCCATTTCTGATATGTTGCATTCCAGCAGCTAGCAAACTAAAACAGCACTCTTTTGTTGAAAAGACTAGACTCCTGGCATATTCTAAAATCATGATTTTCCCCTACCCTTCCTGGAAGCATGAGGACATTTCCTTCACCTGAGAACCAGGGGGGAGGAGAGGGCCTCCTGGGAGTAAAAATCAAGAAAGCATGGGAACCTCCTAAAACTGGACCCCTGAACTATGTAACTAGGCCTCCAGCAATACTTCCATTACAATTCAGTTATTCCTGTAGTATTGGCTCCAAGGAAGAGTTTCCGTTCCTCTGCTTCTTCTCTAGATAAGTTGTGGTTTCCTTTATCCACCTCTCCTGCTTCTGGGCAGGCTTTGCAATGTGACTTCAGTACTCTGATGGAGCTAAGGAAAGTTCTTATTTCTCAGTTCAGTTTTTTTCCTGTTGTTGAGATAGGAGAGAAGACACCTAAGTTCTTTATGTGCCATACCAGAAACCAGAAGTCCCCCCAGTTATTTTAATTATGCTACATTAAAGAAGAAAGTTCACTATTCTGGGATGTGACAAAAAAATGAAGTTTACATTTTTAGGTCTGAGTCTAATTTTTCTTTTTAGCTGTCCACTTCAAATGAGTCAGCTAGTGTTTCAAGTCCCTAAATGAGAGAAAGCAAAATTCCTTGTCCACAAAGGCATTGCAAAACAGTGCTATAAATAGTGGAGCACATCAAATATAGAAGCCATAGAACTACATGAAGGAATAGATTTTTCAGTAAATGAAGTATCTTATTTGATCATCAACCAGATTGTGTAATTTGCTTCTGTGCCTTTTTCAGTACATTATAGTTATCAGTGAATAATAGATTGATTTCAATGAGTGACTAATTTGATTCAATTAGGGGATACTCCAACTTGGTTCAAATATGTAAAATTTATAAATTGTTAAATCTTTCGGTTTGCTAAAGCTGCCGGAATTTAATATACCAAAAAAATGGATTGGCTTTTACAAAGGGGGCTTATTAGGTTACAAATTTACTGTCTTAAGACCATGAAAAATGTCCAAATTAAGTCATCAGTGGCTCTGAAAAAAGGACCGCAGACACCAGGGTTCTTCCGTTACATGGGAAGGCACATGGCGACATCTGCCAGTCTCTTGGTCCCGGGCGCGGTTGCTCTCAGTTTCTGTTTCTAGTGGCTTTCTCTCTGAGCATCTGTGGGTCCTTGCTTGTTTCTCCAGGGACACTTCTTTGAGCTCTCTGTGTCCTGCAGTTCTTCTATCAGCGTCTCTAGTGCATCTCTCTCTCCCTCTGTGTTCTTCACTTAAATTCATCTCTCTGCTCTCAGTATGGGCTTTGAGCTCTCTCTATGTGTTTTTGCCTTTTATTCTCTTCCTAGAGGACTCCACTAAAAGGATTAAGACCCATCTTGAATGGATGAGGTCACATCTCCAAGGAGACAATTTAATCAAAAGTTCCTGCCCACAGTAGGTCTGCACCCATGGAATGGATTAGAAGAACATGGTTTTTCTGGGGTACATGACAGTGTTAAATCAGCACATTAAATTATGTATTTTAAACAAAAAAAAACTTATTCCAAAAGTCTGTACTTAGAATTCAATAATTCTGGTAAAGCATTTTGCTATTGTTTCCTCGAACAGAAATTCCTTTTAAAATAGATAAAATAAAATAAAGTATATATGTGACTGATTGAAAATTGCCATTGGATTTATTTCTCTATGTTTTCCCCATAGTTTTAAATCAATAATTAATGTTTACATTTTTCTGTGACCTTGTCTGATAAAATGGGTTCTTAAAGGCGCGCTACTGATGGTCAGATGCAAAGCGCTAAGCACTCTGTTGAAAATGAACGTCCACGGTAAACAATTTCCAGCACTAAGCCTGGAACTGGATGGAGCACACATCAGGTGTATCACTTTCAAGATGCTGGTCCTTTGTGAATCGGGGATGAATAAAGTGTCATACCTGGAATAAGATCACAGAGGATTCCATAACTTCTGCAAGACACATAGTAGAGGATCATGTAGCCTAAACTATCTTAGATTTTCTTTATTTATATTAAGCACTCTGGTTTATTAAAGTAAGAAAATTTCTTAAAATAGAGTAGGATTCCTAATTTTCTCCCAATTTCTGAGCTCCCGTATGCAAGAATACAAAATCCATTCGTGCTTTAACAGTTAGAGGATGCCCAAAACTCTCCATCAAGCCTTCTACAATTGAACCAGCTCACACTGATTTCTCTCTCCCTTCAACTTAAACTATATGATAGTATTATGCTATTATCTATTGTTAGCTATAATTTCCTCTCCCGTGGGTACATTCCTAACTAAGATTTAAAAGATTAATTATTTATTCCCCAGACTTCTATAACTTTCTTGAGTTCACTGAAGGGACTCTATGACTGTCATCAGTAATTGATTTGCTTCATTTTGGTTTGTGCTAAGGAAACTACATACTGAGAGATTACAGAAAGTGTGCTAAAGGAATTTAACTGGTTGATTAAAAGAGTAACTGGGGAAGCTATTTGTGATAGTGAGATCAGGGAAGACCTCTCAGGGAAGATATTTGAATGGAAAATTGAAGGAAAAGAATGAACCAATGTTGAGAAGAAACAGGGAAGAGAATTCAAGTCAGAGGGAACAGGGCAAAGGTCAGAAGGTGGAAGGGATAGTGTAGGAAGCCATTTTTAATGATACATAATCTAAGAAATCAAAGAAAGGCTGGTCAAGATAGTTAATATTAATAACTTGACAGAAAATAGCCAATGTTTTCCTTTTTCTCATGTAATTTGAGATTTAAGTTGCCAGGATACACATAAAAAATTTTGATCAAGGTAATTTTTTTAACTCAAAATATCATCTCTCAGGGTGCATGGGTGGTTCAGTGGTAGAAAGCTCACCTTCCATGCAGGAGACCAGGTGCGATTCCTGGACCATACACCAAAAATGTCATCTTTTGTTCAAGAGTTGCTATTTGTTTACAGTTGCTGATTATGTTATGAATAGAATTTCAAGATTCGTGATTTCAAAAATACTATTATAAATTCCTAAATTTTACTTGGAATATATAGATTTCTTTAAGAGAAAGCATATTTACTTTAAGCTAGATGAGAATGAATCAATCTGTCACTTTAATATACTAGGAATCGTCAAGAAGCATGTACTAATGTCATAATACATGCAAAGGATGTTACTAATTTGTTTCAACCACCTTTGATTTCAAATGAGTGACACAAACTGAGGTCTGTCCAACAACCAAATCATTTTTCTTATTTTATAGTAACCTCTTTGATATAACAGAATAAATTTCCTAAAGTTTTGAAAATAAATTAAACTGTGTTTATGATTATTTAACTTTATTTTTTTAGAAAGCCTAATTACATCACCAAAAAAAATCGATTTTTCACTCAGCTCAAGTTAAATTAACTGTGTTTGACTGAATATATTTTCAGAAAAGCTAAACAAATTTTCATATTGTTAATGTGGTGATGAGAAACCTCCTAATTTTGTTTTGTCAGAGCTTTCAACATTGTGCTAAAAGTACAGAGTATAGTAATTAGCTTTTATTTCTATAATAATTATTGCCAATTTCCTGTACAAATCTGTTTCAATATCTGGTATTATAATAACATCAATTCAGGAAATTATACCCTTATAGTAGAAAAAGAATTGTCAAGTATAAAATTCAGGCCAAAAAGAACAAGGCCTCATTAAATAATAAATATAATGTACTTGTTCTCTTTGTCCAAATTGTCATAAGGAATAACTAAGTTCTTCGTAATTTATATTATTATTATTAATACAATAATATCTTATTTCATAATAATTTATTAGAAATTTGATGTTCAACACTTTATTTTATCTATACTAGAAATCTGAAAGACAATTTTTTCATTATTTCCATTTCACAGAATAAGGAGATAAAATGTAAAGCAGCTAACAATCTTGCTAAATGTCAATTAATATGAAGCCACGAGATAAATAGCTAAGTACATTAATCTACATTCTTCCACGCATTGTTCAGCTTCATTTTTATTAACAAGATCTTTTCAAAAGTGTGCAGCTTATAGGATAATTTATTTTGAAAATCAGGATTATTTCATGCTTTCTTATAACTAGAAAAAATATTAAATGCAAAATTCAAGCTATTTATAATTTTCATTGAAATTGGTAGTAGAAGACAGAATTAAAAGATATTATTCATTTTTTCAAGTCACTTATAATATAGTGGATATACATAATTGTTCTAATGACAGTACAGAGGTATTATAAGAACTATGTGGCCAGAATACCACTCGACCATGACTTGTGTGAATTTTCACTCTGAGGTGGTATTAGAGCTTATAAATGAAGCTATTCCCACCCAGTGCTGGTCTAAGAGATCGATATATATGATAATAAATTATATTTTTGCATCATTTTGTCCTCAACAGATATTTTTACATCTTACTAGATTCACACAAAAAATACTCTTACAGAAGCAGACAATTTCTTTATGAGATTTTTTCTTTTTTTTTTTTCTTTTAACTGAAAAGGAAACTGAGTATTCTTATTGGAAACAATGCTCTAGGAATAAATCTATGGGACAATTTCCATCATACTTCCTCAAATATATCTTCTAATGCAAATAGACATACTACGAATTGTTCACATTTCTTCTGCTCACTAATAACACCATAGAAAACAGCTGTGAACCATTTTTTAGAAGTTACTCTGTCTGGATAAACTCAAATAGCTAATGTATTATAAAAGAGAAAAGAATAAAGATATTAAATATCAAACTCCTAGAGGAAAACAATTTGGTCTGAGCAGCAGTCTTGAAACCTCGTGCCAGTTTTTGTTTGTTTTTTTCCATAAAAGCTGATTCTTTCTATTTAAAGTAATTATTCATTAGGATCTAAGGGAATGGGGGAACAAGCTTTGCAAGAAATAAATTTAACTAAAGCAATTTTGCTTTCAACTGGCAAAAAAAAATAGTGTGAGTTACCTTTCATCATGTTTTCTTAAGCTTAGATATAAGAAAAATGGGAGATGTCAAAAGTAGAAAAAACTCCTCAGCAGAAGCTTTCCATGAATGAACACACAGAGTTGTCAGTAGAATTAGAATCCAGGACAAAGCAAATAACTAAGGGTGTAAAGGTGATGATAGGTAGATGTGCCTGGCAATATTTCACTCAACAATCAAATTAGAATTATTGTTGTCCATGATGCTAAGGAACTTAAAGTGTCTCAAGGGTTACTTGGAACAGAATTTCCTGGCTTTAATAGAGAGAGGCCAGTTATAGAAAAAGAGAGTAATCCTTACTGGATGAAGTTAAAGAATATGTAAAAGAGGAAAAGAGGTTAGTGGTCTAAATTAGCAGTTTCAAAGAAACTCACCAAGAATAAAAGGGATCTGGAGTTTGGTTAGAAAATTCCTTCCAAGGGTAAGAACCGAAGGCTGGGCCAATCAGCCACAGGTCAGGAGAGGGCTTCCAGTGTGGTTGTTTTTGTGTCTATGACAAATGGAAGAAATTGCATTGTGAGACTAATGGGAACAAGAGGAGAACTAAACAAGCACCAGAGATGAGATGAGAGACGAAGACAAAATTAAGTATAAAACATAACAGAGAACCAAATGCAGAAGCAGACTGAAAGGTCAGGAGGTAGACCAGAGAAATCTAACACAAGAGTTGCTCTGAGAGTAAATCCAATGCTATAAATTGAGATATACAAACTGAGTGTCATTACTTATATTGTTCAAAGGAGGGAATGAGATTCAGATTAAATCTGGAAATAGAGTTTGCCTTTACTTTCCTAAGGCAAAATATGACATCAATGCAATCACACAGGGAGGGCTCTCACCTTAGGAAGTTAAGATTGAAATTTAACACAATTCAGGAACTAGCAGATCGGCAGCAAAAATTAAAGAGAAGTCATTGTCTGTGTCTAAGCATAGTATCTCTCTTTCTTTTTAAATATTTTTATTGATAAAACAAACATTCTTAATATACAAACATTCCATACATGGTGTACAATCAGTGACCCACAACATCATCACATAGTTGTAGATTGATCACCACGGTCATTTTTTTTTTTTTTTTTTTTTTTTTTTTTTTTTTTAAAGGAAAGACAGAGAGAAGGAAGGAAGGATAGAAGGAAGGAAGGAAGGAAGAAAGGGAAACATTTTTTAAACATTTTCTTGTTTTATTGTATTCTGTTTCTCCGTTTTTTGTTACATGGGCTGGGGCCGGGAATCGAACCGAGGTCCTCCGGCATAGCAGGCAAGCACTTTGCCCGCTGAGCCACCGCGGCCCGCCCCACCACGGTCATTTTTTAGAACATTTGCATCATTCCAGAAAAAGAAATAAAAAGAAAAAAGAAAAAACTCATACATACATACCCCTTACTTCTCCCTCTCATTGACCACTATTTCCATCTACACAATGTATTATAACCTTTGTTCCCCCATTATTTGTTTATTTTCTATCCATTTTTACTCATCTATTCACACCCTAGATAAGGGACCATCAGACACAAGGATTTTGCAATCACACAGTCACATTGTAAACATTGTATCTTCATACAATCATCTTCAAGGAAAAGGCTACTGGAACACAGGTCTACAGTTTCAGGTACTTCCCCTTTAGCCACTCCAATATAACATAAACTAAAAAGAGATATATATATAATACATAAGAATAACCTCCAGGATAAACTCTTGACTCTGTTTGAAATTTCTCATAACCATAGTGTTTCCAATACTATGAGATCATAACTCTGTGTTTCTTTGGAAAGATGGGTTATTTCTCTCTCATCCTCTTTACCTTTCTGTATTTTCTAAATTTTCTTCAGACAATGAACATGTGTAAATTTTGTATCAAGGTATAAATACGTTTTGAAACTTAATTGAGGTATAATATACATATAATAAAATGCAATCACTTGATGTGAACACTTTGCTAAGTTTTGATGAGTTTATAGTCGTGACCACCACCACAATCACAATATGGAATATTTCTAATACCCAAAAAAGTTCCCTTGTGCCTTTTCTGAGACAAGTACTCTCTATCTTGGGTTGGTACCCAAGCAACCAACAATTTGTTTTTCATCACTGTAGATTAGATTGTTACTTTCTAATCCAAATAAATAGAATCATACAATCATACAGTCTGCATTCTTTGGTTTCTATATTTTTTCTCAACCTAATGTTTGTAAGGTTTGTCCATGTTGTTACCAATGTCAGCAGTCCATTCCTTCTTATTGCTGAATAATATTCTACTGTGAGAATAAACCTTCCTCTGTTTAGCCATTCACCTGTTGATGGACGTTAATACTGTTGCTACTTTGGGCTATTATGAATCAAGGTGTTAAAAGCATTCATGTACAAGTCTTTTTAAGGACAGCTGTTTTAATTTTTCTTGGGAAAATACCAAATGGAATTTCTGGGTTTACATTGTATTTGTACATTTAAGAATAAAAGAAACCAACAAGTTCTTATTTCATTTTACACTCCTATCAGCAGTGTTTGAGAATTCCATTTGCTACATATTTTGTCAAAACCTGGTGCTGTCAATCTTGCTAATTTTAACCATTCTGGTGGCTGTGTTCGACCTCATTGCCTTTTAACTTGTACTTCTCTGAAGACCAGTGATGTTGAGCATCTTTTTTATGTGCTCATTATTATAGGTCTTGTTTCTTTGGGGTGTCTATTCAAATCTTATGTCTATTTTATAAACTGTATTGCATTATTAGTAAGTTGCAGCAGTTTTTTAATATGATGGTGTATGCATTTTATTAACTATATGTGTTGTGAATATTTTCTCACAGTCTGTGATTTACCTTTCATTTTTTAATAGCGGCTTTTGAGAAGCAAAAGTTTTTCATTTTGATGAAATCAAATTAATTCATTCTCTTCTTTATAGTTAATGCTTTTGATAACCAATATAAGAAATCTTTGCCAAATGTGCCAAAGAAACTAAGAAGGAGAAATCCAAGTGATTTTCTCAAGTACGTTCCTTCTTACCATTGTTGAAAAGATTCATATGATTAGAGCCTTTGGGTAGGGGAGGTAATTTGTCTAATATAGTCTTAGTTTATTAAGTTTGTTATGTCTCAATGATTACTGAGACCTCCTCTTACTCTTGCTCTTAAAAGTGTCCTGGTTTGGGTGGTATTTTGAACTTAATGCAAACGAAAACACAACATATAAAATCTATGAGGGCGGTGCGATGGTGGCACAGTGGCAGAATTCTTGCTTGCCGTGCCAGAGACTGGGGTTCCATTTCCAGTGCCTGCCCATAAACAAAACAAAACAAAACAAAAAATCTACAGGATGCTGCTTTCAGCAACTGCTTGAAAAGCTGAAAAAAGGATCATATGAATGAAGTTGATCTGGATATGACCAAGGTAAATCAGAATACTGAGTAAAGGGTGATATGGCCCATATTTTCAAACTTCAACCTCAGTCTGAAACCAAAAAGAGAGAGGTTTATTTGGTGCAAAATTTGTATTTTGAGTAACACATTGCCTAATTTAACTTGTACGGTCAGTTTACTTGAACACCATAATTACATGGACTCTTGAATAGGTATCATATCTTGCTGGTTTGTACAGGTTAATGTGGTACCCCTATATATCCCACAGCAATTTGGGTGGAGAATTAAAAAGTATATGAAAAATCCCCTTGAGGGACTGGGGAGAAACTAGGAAATATTAAACTTCCCCATCTGGGGGACTTCTGAAATTCTCACAAGCAATGGGGACAAAATATTCAATAGGCTGAGCCCTCAATCCTGGGGCTTGTCTCTATGAAGCTTATTCTTGCAAAGGAGAAGTTTAACCTACTGAAGTCATCCCCAGAGAACCTCTTTTGTGGCTGAGATGTGGCCTCTCTCTCTAAGCCATCTTAGAGATGAGTAAAAAAAATGGACAGATGAGTAAAAAATAAATAAGGATAAAAAATAAATATAAACAATAAGGGGAGATGGGTAAAAATAGGGTAGATTTAAATATTGTGAGTCAATCAGAGGGAGGGGTAAGGGGTATAGGATGTATGAGTTTCTTTTTTGTTTTTCTTTTTATATCTTTTTCTGAAGTGATGCAAATGCTCTAAAAATGATCATGGTGAAGAACACACAATATGTGATGATATTGTGAGCCACTGATTGCATAATATGTTTGGACTGTATGTGAGTGAATATTTCTCAATTAAAATATTTTTCAAAAAAAAATGTGGGATACAGCTAAAGCAGTATTTAAAGGAAAATTCAAAGGAACAAATACCTATATTAGAAAAGAAGAAAATTCTCAAATCAATGACCTCAGCTTCTACCTTAAGAAATTAGAAAGATAATAACAGATGAAACCTAGAATAAGCCAAAGAAAGAACATAAAATGTGATGAAATAGAAAATAGAAAAATCAATGAAACCAAAATGTAATTTTTAATGAAATCTATAAAATTGATAAACTTCAGCTAGGAAAAAGAGAGAAGACACAAATTATCAGTGCTAAAATAAAACAAAAACTGATAAAGCTACAAAGAGATGCAGACAGAACCACAATCATAGTTGGATATTTCAACACCTCTTTTCCAATAATTGATTCAAGTATTCAGAAAATAAGTGTATTAGTCTACTAATGCTACTGGAATGCAATATATCAGAAATTGAACAGCTTTATAAAGGAAATTTATTACAAGTTTACGGTTCTAAGGCTGTGAAAATGTCCAAATTAAGGCACCAACAAGAGTTACCTTCCATCAAGAAAGGCTGATGCCATCCAGAACACCTCTGTCAGCTGAAAGACATGTGACTGGTGTCTGCTGGTTCTTGTTCCTAGTTCCCGTTGCTTCCAGATTCTAATGCCATGGTTTCCTCTCTAAGCATCTGTGGGCATCCACTTAGTACCTCTGGGACACAACTCTAGGTTCTGGCTTGCTTAGCATCTCATGGGAAGAAGCATGGAGACATCTGACAGGCTCTACCCATGTCTAGGCATCTGCTCTCTCTGTTGACACTCCAAGCATCTCCAAACATCAATGTCTCTGTCAGCTCTGAAGCAAGTATTCTCCAAACATCAGCATCTGAGATTCTCCAAAATGTTTCCCCTTTTAAAGGACTCTAGTAAACTGATCAAGACCTACCTTTAATGGGTGGAGTCACATCTCCATTTAACCAAAAGCAACACCCAAAATTGGGTGTGTTACATCTCCATGGAAACAATCTAACCCAAGGTCACACCCACAACTGGGAGTGTCATAAATCCCTGGAGATAATCTAATCAAAGTGTTTCCACCCTACAATATTCAATCAGGGTTTAAAGGACTTGGCTTTTCTAGCATACATAACACTTTCAAACTAGTACAATAAGTAAAAATTAAGAAGGCATCACTATAGATTCTAAAGACACTAAAAGGACAATCAGGTAGTAACGTTATGAACTGTATTCCAAGAACTTTGACAAATTAGAGGAAATGGACATATTTCTGGGACAAAACCTTCTCAAGAAGAAATGTATAACTTTAGTAGGCCTGTATCTATCAAAGAAACTAAAATTTTAGCTAATGATTTTCCTACAAAGAAAACTACAGGTTCAGATAGCTTTATGAGGAATTCTACCAAACATTTAAATGAGAAATAATACCAATTCTGTCAGTTTTCCAGAAAAAAAATGAAAACTAGAGTATACTTGTTCATTTATTCTATTTGCCAGTGTCACTGTGATACTAAAACCAGAAAAGAGATTATGAGAAAATAAAACTATAAACAAACATCCCTTATATGACACAGATGAAAAAGTTTTAACAAAATGTTGGAAAGTAAGATTCAATAGTATATGCAAGATAATATAACATGTCCAACTGTGGTTTATTCCAGAAATGTAATTTTGGTTAATATTTGAATAGCAATTAATGTAACTCACTATATAAAGAAACCATACCGTCATTTGATGAAATCCAGGATCCATTCTTGATAAAAACTCAGAGTATTTGGGATATATGAGAACTTCCTCAATCTGATCAAGGGCATCTCTACAAAAAAAATAAAAATCTATAGTCAACATCATTCTTAATATTAAAACACCAAATGCTTCCCTTTTAAGGTCAGAAACCAGGCAAGGATATCCACTTGCACTATTTCTATTCAACACGGTACTGGAGATTCTTGCCAATGCAGTAAGACAACGTAAAGAAATAAAAGTCATGTACATGGCAAAGGAAAAAGTAAAATAGTTGTAGATGATATGAGCATCTACTTGGAAAATCCTCTGGAATCAACTAAATTGCTATTGGAACTAATAAATATGTTTAGCAAGTGTGTCTGCTATAAAATCAACATACAAAATCCAGTGCATTTCTATATACTAGCAATGACCAATACAAAATTGAAATTAAAATATCTTTTGCCATAGCAACAAGAGTATGAAATACAAATAAATATGATCTAATTCATATAAGACCCATACACTATAATACACAATAATACAGTCACAACATTTTTACATACTTCTATTGGTAACTGAAAAAGTTGACCAAAAATATCAGTAAGGATAAAGATTTAAAACATTCAGTTAACAAATGTAACACATTTGTCACATATAGAACACTGCACCTAACAACTACAGAGAAGACATTCTCTCTAAGCAAAACCAGGACATTTACAAAATGTGATAGCAGTCCACATGCTGGTCCATAAAGCAAGAATCTCAACACACTTAAAGGAACTAAAATCATTCAGAAGATATTCTTGGACCACCATACAATTAACCTAGAAACAGAAATCTGATTAGAAAAACACCTAAATAAACTATGGGTCCAAGAAAAATCATGATGGAAAACATTACCCAAAATACCTGTGATATGCTACCAAAGCAGTAGCGGCACATGGGCGAAAAAAATAGAAAAATATATCTCCCTGGAGCTTATTAATGCTTGTGTTATTTGTTACTAACCAATCTCTGGTATTTGAAACTTACTACTTCTTATTCCTGCGTATTTCAGCACTTTATTCTGGGAGAATTCCTTGGCCTAATCATGAAACTCACAAATTCATTCTTGAGCTGTGTTCATTTTTCCTTACTATATATATATATATGTACATAGTGTCATGGTTAAGTTCATGTGTCGGCTTGGCTAGGTTGTGGTGTCCAGTTGTTCACTGCATCTATGGCTGATTTCATCTACAGTCAGCAAAGGAGATTACCTTCAATAATGAGAGAAGTCTCATCCAACCAGTTGAAGGCCTTAAATGGAGAACAGATTATTTCAGCAATCAGAAAGAAGGATTTCTATCTCTACTTCAGCTAGATAGCTTCTCTTGGGTATTCACTGAGTATTTCATTGGTGTTCCCAGCTTGTGGCCTGCCCTATAGATTTTGCATATATGTGTGTGTGTGTGTGTGTGTGTGTGTGTATATATATATATACACACACACAATTTATATTTTATATATATACACATGTAAAATCTCTTGATGGGTCTGTTTTTCTGGAGAAGTCTAATACTAACACGAATACTACAATCATATTTTCCCCAAAGTTTCATTGACTTTTGTTTCATACGAAACAAAACTTTGTGTTCTCACGTCACAGATGTGGCAGGCATTTGCTGTATTTATGGCACCCTGTTCAATTTTGGCTTCCTAACACATTGAGTTCCTTTTTGGGTACTTGTCTCTCCCTATTTGGTGGGACAGTAAATCAAAATCCTCATCTTTTCCTAGCCAACTGTGGACATATGGTCTAATCTAGGCCAATCATACTCCCTTCATAAATGAAGGAATCAAGGAAAAATAAATGTATGGAACATATTCACTTGAAAGTGAAGATGAATAGTCCTTATTGCTTGGTCCCTGCCCTGATCCTCGTTGTGGTTCCTTTTGTTTCCAATCCTTCATTCTCATATTCATTCTATGAACTTCTTAGTTAAAAGGCCCAAAAGTACTACCTTTTCTGAAATGAATTCTTCAAACAACCACCATGTAGATTGCCTCTCAGCCCTTTTTTTCCCTTTATATTCTTTGTCTGGAGCTGTCTCATTTTCAGAACTATCTGTGGCCTTTTTCAACAATTCATTCCAGTAGTGATTTCTCTATCAATCATACTAATTACTGCCCTTCAGAAATCGCTCATATAGTATTGATACTATTGGGTTTTTCACATTAATATGGACCAATTCTATTTAAGTACCTTTTATATCATTTCTAAGAATTCAAGGCAGAGATGCAAGTTCACTCAGCCCATTTAAACTAATAAGTTGAATTGATGTATCCAAAGCATATATACATAAAGAGTCATAATGGCCAATGAAATATACTTACCTGGAGAGATGCCTGGGATAGATCTAGAGATTTCACAATCATCAGCATAAAATGGAACTTAAACTATGGGAACGCATTAAAAAGATTTTATAGAGGATGGAGAATATAAGTTTTTGAACCATAACATTAATACTTAATGAAAGGGATGAAGAGAGTGAAGTTATTGAAGACTTAAAAGAAGCAGTTCAAGAAAGGAAGAATCCTAGGAAAGTGTTTCCACAAAAGCTAAAGTTTAAAATTTCACCATCCCTTTTAAATTCCAGCTAATTTAATCTCACCTTCAATATATCTAATAAAAGAAAAGTACATTTATCACCCAAATTTTCATGGCTATCATCTGAATGTAAATCAATTTGGGATTTTATATTTTAAGCAATAGGTCTATTTGCATGACCCAGAACAATAGCATATGGTATTATTAAGTGGTCGATAATGACTATAATCATGATGATGACACTAATCACAATGTTGATACCAGAAAATTAAAAGCACATCTTCTGATCAGTATCACTAATTCACGGTTCACCATCTCTATCCTACATCCCTTTGGATCCTGAATTTTCAGGAGTGAGTAGCTAATGAAGCCTGTATTTTATATTTAACAACAAAAGTATTTAAAACAATAGTCAGGTTTTAAAAGTAGGTGTGAGCTGGTGGTGCGACGGTGGCTCAGTGGCAGAATTCTTACCTGCCATGCTGGCAACCCGTGTTCGATTCCTGGAGCCTGTCCATACAGAGAGAGAGGGGGAAAAAATAAAGTAGGTGTTAGCCTTTACAAATGACCCATCCAGGCTCTTGCAGACTTTATTGATAAAGTATTATTTTGAGGATCTCATTACTGAATAATGTCTAAAAGTTCTTCAGGATACACATAGCACATCATATGCATGGGTACCTAAAAAGGATTTTATTCAGGATATAAAGACAGTGAGGAATCACAAATCTGTGCATCAATTTGTCTATATTGGAGGCTATCTTGAGTCCTTACTGTGCATAATTGCTTCATTTTGCTATTACTGCTCAGCTAACTAAAAAAAATCAGTAGCAATTCTTGTAATTCATATTAGGTGTCCTATGGCTACATAATTGTGACTTTAAACTTGTTCCGTCTTACAGGAAATACATTCATTAGTTTAGCATTGTATATTCAGTGCTAGGCAGATTCCTTTTGATACTGAACACAAAACTTTGCACTGACAAATTTTATAGCTTCACTTCTCTGTACCTCTCCCTGTTTCAATGGCATACAAATCTAATTTGTAAACAAATCCAGGCAAGACAACTATAAATTTAGCCAGAGTAAAAATATTTCCATGTCAACTATCCTTATCAGGACTTATACCTGAATTACTCTGATCTTTTTATCTATATAAAGATGAGTTTTAAATATAGAAAATTCCCAATATACAAATGGATTGTCTTTTGCAAGTTTATTTACATGAGCATTATTTTGAACCTGGAAGTCCTTTTCCCGCAAGAACAATGATATAAACAATATAACCTCTTGTGTTTGTTTAGCATGTCATGATTTCCAAGGGATCTTCACAATTATTTTCATCCATCCAGGAAGGAACCCTTTGGGAAGTCATGCCGGTATGTCAGTTTCTTTTATACAAATAATCAAAACCAGACTCAAAGTTGTGATTTATCCAAGGTTATGGGACCAGTGAGTGGACCAGTAATCGGTGGCATCGGAGTTGTACTCAGCTTTACTGGTGGCTAGAATAATGTTACTCCAGTACAATATTAGCTCATAAGTGTTGATTAAATTATCTGATATGTCAAAACTCTTGTAGAAACTATTGCACTTTTCCCTTGAAAGATGGTAGAAAAAATGTCACAATGGTAATAACTAAGTTAACAAAACTAAGTTTTTTAAACTAAGTTAACAAAAGCAAAACATATATTAGCTGTCTATTTCTAAAGAGAACTTTTGGAGAAGGTGTGTTTAATTGGATAAGGATAAGGAAGCTGATGAGGAGTTGCAGATTCTATGGGGACCTTCAAGGAATTTTTCAAAGACTTTGGGTGAAATAGGAAGATAGCAATGCAGCTATGTTTCTTTTATAAGAATTTTATTTCAGACTGTTGATTATTCTTTTCTTTTCTTTAATGTTAACTATGGTAATTTGAACCTCTATGTACCCCAGAAAAACATGGTCTTAACTCTAATTCATTCCAGTGGGTGTGAACCCATTGTAAGTAGGAACTTTTGATGAAGTTATTTCACTTAGGGTGTATCCCAGCCCAATCAAAATGGGTCTTAATCTTATTACTGGATTCCTTTACAAGTGGAATGAAATTCAGACAGAGAGAGAAAAAGCCACAGGAAGCAAGAGGTGAAAATCAACGGAACCTCAAAGACAAGGGAGACCAAGAGACCCTACCATGTGCTTTGCCATGTGACAAGCAAAGGACCAAGAATCACTGGCAGCCATCCCCAGAATGCCAGCCTTCAAGAAGAAACTATTGTCTTAAAGATGCTTTGATTTGGAATATTCCCAGTCTCAAATCATGAGGGAATAAATGTCCATTGTTTAACCCAACTCATTCCAATGGTATTTGCTTGAGCAGCCAAGGAAACTAAAACATTAGCAGAAATAGATTATGATAGGAGTTGCTTTTTGAGGGGTGGAATTTTTTATCAATCCAGAAGAGAAAGGAAAGAAGAAGAGAGAAAAGACTGGAGAGAGAATCTCTGAAGGTTAGCACAAGAGAATTGAAAGAGAAAGACAGATACGATTTACATTCAAACAAGAGCCTGCTGATGTGAATTGAACTGATATGTGAGAGAAGAGAGAATAAGCGAAAGTGGGAAATATGAGGTGTGCAATGTAACAGAGCATAGAGAGAAGAAAGACAGGGGCTCCATCCTTTTCTTTCTCTTCTCTGAAAGGGCCTTGTAAAATCTCAGAAGACACCTGTTAGGCAGCCTTTGAGGTGGCATCAGTGATGTCCACGTTCTTTTTCTAGCCCTTGTGTAAACTCCCCCGGTGGTTTATGGGATGGATTTGATGAACCATTTCTAGTGAATAAAATGAATTAGAGTGGATATCACTTCTGTGGTTAGGGTTACATAAAGACAAGTTTCCATCTTCAGCGCCACCCTCCATCTTTCCAGGTTGTTCTCTCTCTGTTTCTCCCTCCCTCAACATCCCCAATACCCTCTCCCCCACTTCTCTATTCCCCTCTCTTTCATCTTTCCTCCATTTTTATCTTTGTCATATCAATAGCTCTGAGGGAAGCAAGCTGCCATGTTGTTAACAGGCCCACATGACACAGCAAGGAACTGAGGCCAGCCCATGAGAAACAGAGCCTGAAACAAAGTAAATAGATTCTTCAGCCCCAAATGAAAATTCAGTTGACTATAGTCTTTATCTGCTCTGCTATTCTGAAATGAATTTAGTAGATGGTAATCATTAATACACAAAATTTCAAAAATGTAATATAATGCACTAATTATAACACAAGGAGAAATAGAAGGGGATAATTTAATATGATGTAGTATACATTTTAAATATTTAGATGCCTTGGCATCACTACACTTGAAAACATGTGGAAGTAGTCAAATTCTTGAAGTTATACATAGAATCACTGTGAGCTTTAATAACAGCCTATTACAGTTGACCTACCACCTCAAATACTCCAAGCAGCATTGACAGTGGCAATGCAATTTTCCAAAATTTGAACAGCTCTTAGTATAATGAGGTAAAACACCAATTTCCCTTGATTTAAATAGTAGTTGCATATCTAGAATACAGTTAGGGAATTATATTAATTTTTTTAATTTTTGCTTGTAAATAGATTATCTATTGTACTTCAGAACTGTAAAACAGGCATAACAAAGTAATTATTATTAAAAAAGAACCTTGAATCTGATAGGACTGAGCATTGGTCCAGGGGAAAAAAATTAATCTAGAAAGACTGTTAAATCAACTGGGTGGGGAGTTCATCAGCTCAGCATTTCAAATGTTAAAAGTAGGAAAAGTTTAGCTGCCCATAATTCAAGGAATTCTTGACCAGCAATTTATGATTCCTCTTAACACAAACATAGTAACCACTCAACTTGTAAGACATTGAATCCTGTCATCTTTGGAGCTCCAACCCAACTATCGTCCTTCCATATCTTTCCTTATTACCTTTTCTTAAGTCAAGCTCTACTTCATTATACAATAAATTTTAATTCTTCCTTTCCTTTCTCTCCATGTTAACCAGATGATTTAGCAATGCATATACTGACTATAAAGAAGCTATTTGACACTAATCCTTGAGAAATTCTGGAGGGTTTCTAATGTAAGCTATATATGGGATGAGCATTAATTTTAGACCAGCCTTGGATGAAAACATTGCAATGCACAAGGATTAAATTCCTAATTGGACTGCTTTTGTTATAATTGTCTGAACTTCTGTACTGTAATATATGTAATGCTTTTTATTCAGTTTCTACTTTATGATGAATTTTTGGTGGTTTATGAATATCACTGTCTAGAGAAACTACACATTATCAAGCACCGAAACCAGAAAAGATCTTCTAATAATCCCAAAGACATCAGCAAGTTAAGATGTTGTAATCTTCACAACAGTACTCACAACATAACTAAAGTGTATGAAGATTCTTGGTCTGTGTCGGATGTAAAAAGACAGGAAGGAAGGAGAGATGCAGGAAAACTGCAAAAGGAAGAAGATGTAGTTATTTAATACAAGTGCAATTGCTTTGAAACGTTGATGACTCTAGCAGTTTTCAAATAGTCAATAACGCAGAATAGTGAAAACCCGGAGGTCATTTGCAGAAAAACCTCCTCGGTTTTAGAATCAAATCGTGTTGATGTAAAACTCTGTAACTCAGACTTGTAAAACTTATGCCCTGTATTCAAAAGCAGAGAAATCAAAGCCATCTCTTATTACACACCATTGACTTTCTGGGATAATAACACCTTGCGTTCTTTTCTGCTTTTAGGCTTCTTTTCCTTGCCTTCAGCTCTTTTGAAAGATAAATGTATTGAATGCATATGCTTTACCACCGTGAACTCCTTCACATATTTTCAGGTCATTAAGATTTTACTTTCTTTCAATTATCTTTGTGGTCAATGCGATATTCATTTCCTTTCTGTTCACCTTCCTGTAGTTCTGAAATTGGGCCCAGAATATGTCCAGTAGTTCCTTTGCACATCCCTAGCCGAACCTCTATTTCAGCTTCCAGAGCAAGCTCTCATCAACCACCGACTCCGCCCTTCATCTGCTTCCTTCATTTAGGAAACAGTGTCAACCAAGTGTAAAACTTTTCAGCCTCACTCTTGTATCTCAAAATGAAGCTATAGTTTTACAAATCTTCACTTCCATCTCAGTAAGGGAATATCCAAACTCTGTTCTAATGTCAAGCCCTTTATCTGTACAATCTTCAATCCACTCCCTACCATGTTATGCATAAGCTGTCCCTTTAATCATTTCCACTCTCATTTATTCAATTTCTCCCTCCCCTTTTTCTCTTTCTTCTCAGCCTAAAACAAATACACTTAAAATCACCACCCCTGCCTTCTTTCACTCCTGTCTCCTCAAGATCCTGCCCTATCTCTATAATTCTCAGCATTATTAAATTTTTTAAACGAATGGTACATCAGTCTCTATTCAGTCTCTTCAGTTGACTCAACTCTGTCTTTTGCTCTTGACAAGTGAAATAAAATTAATCTCATAAAATCACCCTTGCTAGCGTATTTAACATTGGTTTATTTGCCACTGCTTTTTTTAAAATTTACAAATTTGTTCTTTATTAGAGAAGTTGTGGGTTCACAGAACAAGCATGCATAAAATACTGCATTCCATTTTACCACCCTATTATTATCACCTCACATTGGTGTAGAACATTTGTTACAATTGATTACAGACTTTTTAATTGTACTATTAACCATAGCTTATGTGGTTACAGCTTTGCTGTTTGTGTGCCATTGAATTCTTAAATTTCATTTTTAACAGATACGTAATAAAAAATAGTTAAATTAATTAAGGATCAAATTATTCTCAAATCTGTCAAGCTATTCAAAGACCTCAATTTTCAGTCTCAGTTTTCTATTTCTGTGTCTTGCATTTTCAAATTCTGTATCCTTCTTTTCAACCAAACAGAACACACCCTCAGCTCTCCATCTGTGTCTTCACTGATATGCTCTGGGAAATCTTCCTCTTTCTCTACCTATTAGACTGCACCCAGAAGGAAAACAGTAATTAGGAGCTGAACATATGATGTCAGATCACTCGTAATCAAAACTTCGCCCTGCCACATACTGCCTGTGTTAACTATTGTTATTAACTATCCATTCCTCAAGGAGCATTTGTAACATCTTCTTTTATTATCACCCCTGGAGGAGGGAAGGAGCATTTTTCTCTTCACATGACCCGGAACCCCAGAACTTCCCTTCTCTTTATTAGATGAAAATTTCCTTTATGCCTGTAACTGTATCCCACTGATCTTGGTTTTGTCCTGTATCTTCCATAGCCTCAAGGACAGTATTTTCCATTTAGCAGTTACCCAGAATCTCTACATGGCACCAGATTTGGCTCAACTGGCCATTAGCCCAGTGAATGGAAGCTGAAGAGAAGTCCAGCGACTGGAAGTTTGACTGGTTCCCCAGCAGTTCTAAGGAGAAACAGGGAACAAATGTAAGTTATGTCCTGGACAAATAAATCATACTTTAAGATATCAGAAATATTCTTCAAATACACAGTGTGATGAATGCATTGGGCCAAGCTAAGTATACCCCTAGCTAGACTGGGACAGAAGTAGAGTTCCACTCACCAGATGACACAGTGCATGTGTGAAAAAAGTCTAAAAATTCAAGTGTAAGAGGTTAATTGAAAAGCAGAATCAGATTCAAGGAGAACAGAGAATCCAATATGAGGTTGCCAAATCTATTGGCTTAAACTGAGAAGCAGCAGAAAAAAAAATGAGCAAAGAACCAGAGGGGTTGGTGTGTCAAGAGTGTCGATACGAGCAGAAAGCGGGAACGAGGGCTGAACAATTAGGACAATTCATGGAACTCAGTTAAATATGACAATAACAATATGTCATATTGTTATGACTCAGTTAAATATGACAATAATAGTATTACTCCATACAGCACCTTTTAATGAAGCTTAAAAAGAAATCAGGCTTTGGGCAGTGCAATGGTGGCTCAGTGGCAGAATTCTCGCCTGCCATTCAATTCCCGGTGCCTGCCCATGCAAAAAATAAAAACAAAACAAAACAAAACAAAAAAAACAGGCTTCAATTAGAGATGTGAATGAAGCTGATCTTGTTGGGAGTAAGATAAATCAGAATACAGATTAAAGGATGATATTGTCTGTATTTTAAAACTTCAACTTCTGTGTGACACCAGAAGAAGGTATGGTTATTTTGTCCAAAATTTAAATTTTCTATAGCATACTATCTAATTTAACCTGTCTGGTTAGTTTATTTAAACAAGCTAATTACATGGAGCCTAGAATAGAGAATGAGATCTGGTTATTCTGTATAGGTTATTGCAATACTCTGATACATTCCAGAGTATTTGGGACAGAAAACAAAAGAATATTTGCAAAGTCCCTTGAGGAAACGGGGAAAAATGTGAAACCATTAAACTTTCCCACCTTGGGAATTTTTGATAATCTCTCAAGTATTAGGGACACCCAATTTTAATGAGCCAAGCCCTCAATCTTGAGGCTTGCTTTTCTGAAGCTTATTTCTGTAATGGAGAAGCTAAGCTGCTTATAATTATGCCTAACAGTCACCCCCAGCGAACCACTTTGTTCAGATATGGCTTCTTTCTCTAAGCCAAACTCTGCAATAAATTCACTACCTCTGCCCTACATGGGACGTGGTTCCCAGGAGTACAAGTCTCCTTGGCAACATGGGACGTGACTCCCAGGGTTGAGCCTGTCCCTGGCATTGCGGGATTGACAATGCCTTCTTGACCAAAAGGGGGAAGAGAAGTGAAACAAAGTAAAATTTCAGTGGCTGAGAGATTTCACATATAGTCAGGAGGTCATTCTGGAGGTTACCCTTATTCAAACTTCAGCCAAACATTTGCAAATTGCCCAATTATGCCAAGCCCCAACCAACAGTATTCCTGAAAACCTTAAAGAAAACAGAGCTCAATCTAAGATTCTATAAAAGTTTTACCTATTAAGTTTAGTTTTTCAGAAACTTAATGCCTCAGATGGCTTCTATGCCAGATAAATCCTGAAACCCAGAGGTACCAGCATGAAGAAGTTAGAATGGTCATTACCCAGATATCCCTGAAGACTGAGAGAATGATCAAATGAGAGGCAGGAGGTGTAATTGAGAAGTTAGGATTTAGCAAATGATCGTGACTACTGACTCATTGCATAGAATTCTTTTCAGGGTCAGTATATTAGAATTGCTAGAAGGAAATAGCTGAAATTATTGACCTGTGCCCTAGTAGCCTTGATTTTTGACAATGATTATACAACTGTATAGCTTTCACCTTGTGACCATGTGATTGTAAAAACCTTGGGACTGCACCCCCTTTATCCAGTGTATGGGTAGATGAGTAATACAATGAGGACATGCATGAAAAAAAGTTGAGCACAAGCAGAGTCTAGAGAATTGCCCTAAGTGACTGAGATACAGCTTCTTTGATTTATGCGGTTTTGTGACTGTCAGCTGAAGTGGGCCAGAATCTGACCTATGTATCTAAGCTTAACTCTACCTAAAAAATATTTCCTCAGATGTTGTAGGAATTAGCCTCTATGGGCAGAGAGTTTCTCTGAAAACAGAAATGGGGACATGACCTTGAAACTTATCCTCGGCTTCACTTTGGGTTCTAGAGAGGAAAACACTTGACAGAGCCTGGAGTCATGCTCTTCCACTAGCTAATACTTAACTGTGGAGAATGTGATCCTCAAAATAGGAAACTATAAAAAAGGCAAAAATTACAGCTTTAGAGGGAGGGGAATGAATGAGAAGACAGTGGAAATTGGTAGAGAGCAGAACTATCACTCTAATTTGAGTTGTTGGCACAGGAGATATTGATGGAAAGAAAAATAACTCGGTAAAAACTGAGTTTAAGTTTGAGTTGAGGGTCAGAGCCCCAGCAATAGTGAAAGAAAACAGAGATGTGGGGGATAAACAGTGGCTTTGAGATGAGACATTACTTGCCGTGCTGGAGAGGAATCTGTGCCAAGGGCTCCTACAATCACATGCCAATTCTGGGTAGGGCTTGGGATTGTCTTTTGACTGTGCATGAGGTCTCATGCTGTATCTCACCTGAGAGTGATGTCAATTGTCAAGCAAGTGGAATCGAGTGTTAAAGAATTTAGGCTCTGTGAGTCAGAATGAACTTTGAATCCTGGCTCTGCCACCTTTTGATGGTGTGGTATGAAAGTTTTGAAATTTATCCAGGCCTCAATTTCCTTTTCATAAAATAAATCTCACTTCATAGACTTGTTCTATGAGGAAATAAAATCTAGACTATAGCCCATCACATGCAGTAAGCCCTAAATCCACGGTGGTGGCCTTCATTGCTTTGGTTGATATTGGTGTTATCGTTGTTGTAAAAAGGCCAGGTTCCTCAACCACTCATCTTCATCACCAGGTCCCTTTCACTGCCTACCATGCTTTCACTGTCTTCGGTGCTCTCAAAAATACTCAGATGATTGGGAAGAAAACAAGAAGGGTGGATAAAGGCAGGACAACCCTATAAATTTATTTTTCAAATGGTGCAAATAAACTGTAAATAACAAAGTCATTCATCATATCCTTAAAACCTAGCACTAGAAACAGATACAGAAGAATGGCACTGAAAGGTACCTGCATTAGAGAGATCAGCAACAATTCCTAATTTGAGCGGGCTCAATTTCTGCACTAGAGTTTACCTTGTAAGAGACATTATACACAGAGAGCAGCAGACTGCTAAACCAATGAATGCTGATAGTGAAGGAAATATTTAGGTGTTTTTAGAGGGGCAGCTAACTCTCAAGCATTTAGTGAATTTCTCTAGCAGCAAGGTGTGTACCTACCATAGTGAGTGTATGCAAAGGTGTTTCTCTTTGGTGTGTCTACTTCCCAGAAAGCCACTGGAGAATTTGAAAATTCACAAATGATGGCAGACCCTCATGGTTCTCAAAATCCGCAGCTAGGGCTATAGAACCAGAGGACTATGGGGTCTGCTAGACAAGGAATTAACACACTTTCACTAAGTTTGATAAGGGAGGCGAGAAATAACTTTTCATTATTAAGAAACCACTATTTGCTGATCAAATATGAAAGAGAGTTCTCAAAATAATCCCAGACTACTGTTCCGAGCTTGGTTATTGGTATAACAGGTGACCCAGGTTCTCTCTAGAGGGTCTTTTTTACATAAAGTGAGTTTCAGGGAGGCTAAAGAATATTCCAGGGTAGGGAGGAGGAATCTCTAATACATGACTTACAATCGGAGCTCATCCACCCTCATATTGGTCCTTCCCTAACTAAGCTGACTCAAAAAGGGGAAGAGTTCCTCCTGTTCATTCCAAAGAATTTTCATCTTCCCCCCTCTCCGAGACCATCGAACGCTAGCAGAGTTGGGCAGAGACAGTTTATGGAGGTGAAGCCATCAGCATGTAGCAGCTTGACCAATTCACGTTCATGGCATTTTGGAGAATTCCAGAGAATTACTGTCAGGAAGATAAAGAGATAGCAAAAGCCCTGTTCAATATTTATTTTCTTTCATCTTTAACCAAAGCTGGTGAATATTTCAGGAATATCTATGTTATCAGGTTTAGTCCTTTTAACAGTTCTGTGAAGTAGATAATATGATAATATTTTTATAGGAAAATAAAGAACAAAATAGTTAAAGAACCATACCCAAATCACAAAATTAGTAAACTATCAGCATGGCTTTATACTAAAGTGTGTCTTTCTCTATGTTTCACATTCTTTCTCTCACCTGTTTACCTATTGGTAGTACCGGCAATAATTTGAAGATAATAAAACAGCATTTCTTAGAAAATGTCCTTTAACCCAGACATTTCCTAAACCAGCTAGAGGAAATTGGGAGGTCTGATTCTGCTGTTTTCAACAACTCACATGTTCTGTGATGTTCGTAGGAACAGTAAGTGTCACCAGATGACATTTCTGGTGCCTAACAGGAACCAGTATGTCTCTTTTAAATTTGCATGTCTTCTGCCAAGTAGTTTTACTTCTCCAAATTATAATCAAATGACATGACAGTCATTAGCTACAAGTTTATATTCCATGTGAATTTTTTAAATCAACCCAGGGTCCTTCATCTTTGTCAAACAATACCTTTGCTCCTTGGAGATACACTATTTCTTAATCATCACATTGGCATGAATAAGAGAAAGATATGCCCCCCCCCACCAAAAACAAGCACTCTAGTTTACTCATTCCAGAGATCCTATTTTCTCCATAGTCCCCCACTTTAAGACCTGACAAGCGGTGGTCTTACTTGAGCAGTTAAGTTAAACCAGAAGCTCTTGCCAGGTGCTGTTGGACTGGTGATACCATGCATTGGAAAAAATTGCACACATTTACAGTTAGACCTGATTTTGAATCTTGTCCTTCACGGTTCATGGCTCAGTGACCTTGGGCAAATTTCTGAGTTCCAGCTTCATTATCCATATAATATAGATACTAGTAACCAAATCAGAAGGTGGTTGTGAGGATTCAGTGAGAGAAAATGAACATCCAAAAGCAAGCATTTAACATATTCTCACCATTTTTTTAGACAGAGTCACCAACAAAGACTTTCAGATCACAAAGTCCTTTCTACTAACCCAAAATAGAAACCCGATATTCAAAAAAATGGGAAATTCTGTAGAGAAATTGATGTATTAAGATAAATCATCCAATGATACTTTAGAATGAATACCTCTAATGTGAAAATAAGCTGAAAGTACTTCCCTACAAAATAAGATCCATTGTATACATTTTGATAGAAGGGAGGGAGGAGAGACCTCTACTTTAGCACTGCTGTCCAGAAAAGGCTCTTCTGTGTATAGGTTGGATATTTGCAGGGGCCCTGAGCAACAGAGAGGCAGCACCAAGCCCCAGGAGGATGCATGGGGAGCATGTAGCAAAGAGAGAAGCACCCTAATAAGAGAGGCAAGGAATGATCAGAGATTATTTTGCCTGCTAAATGATGGCACAGGAAAGGGTCTTAAGAATGATAGGTTAAATATTCATGTGTTTATTTATTGCGTATTTCCCCCATGGAATATAAGCTATATGAGGTACTTTGTTTCATTCACATTTATGTCTCTAACACCTACCAGAGTCCTGGGGCATAGTAGATATATAGTAGGGACTTAGTGAATATTTACTGAATGAATAAACAACAATTATCTAGTCATTAGACACTACTAAATGTCAGATTCTGTGTTAATCTGTATATTCAAAATTTCACTTAATCTTTACAATTACCAATTAATGCAGGCATTATCTTTGTTTATAAATGAAGAAACTGAGGCTCCAGAATGTTAAGGATGTTTATTAAGTTCACATAGCTGATAATCAACAAAATCAGGACTCAAATACAACTCTAATCCATCTTTTATCCATTATGTCTTACTAGGAAAATATATTGCAGCTATAGTCCTCCTTAGCAGATGCCATGGTACACTGGTGTGATGGTTAGGTTCTGGTGTCAACTTGGCCAAGTGATTATGCCCAGTGGTCTGGTCAAGCAAGCAACAGCCTGACCATTGCTGCAAGGATATTTTATGAATGGTTGATAAACCAGACAGCTGGTATAGTAAGTCATGAGTCAGTTGATTGCATCTGTAGCTAATTACATCTGCAATCAACTAGTGTGCCTCCTGCAACAAGATAATCCAATAAATTGAAGGTTATTAAGGAAGAAAAGAGATTCTTCCACTGTTTCTTCAGCCAGTAAGCCTCTCCTGTGGAGTTCCTCCAGATCCTTCATCGGAGCCACCAGCTTCACAGCCTGCCCTACAGATTTTGGACTCTTCCCTTCTCACAGTTGCATGAGATACCTTTGCAAATCTTATATATACAGTTCTCTCCTGTTGGTTCTGTTTCTCTAGAGAACCCTGACTAACACACCTTGCCTATATACACTTAGGATTTAATGTGAAACAATGAAGTCTTCTTACAATAACTATATAAGGGATTTTTTTTTTTCTGGTTGAGGGTGTATGGAAGCATCAAAAAGTTCATGAACTAGGAAATAGCCATCAAATCAATGATGGATGGGAAGCTGGAGAAAAACATCCAAACTTTCTCACCCTCAGATGAATAACTCTGAGGCTTGTTCTACACTGTGTCTTAGAGGTCCCAGTGGGATGCAGCCCCAGTTGTCCCTGGAGCACTTTACTAACTCCATCCCTGATTCACTTGCCACCCCTCCTCTCAGTGAAGCCAGCAATCACTGCCCAAATAAACTACCCAAACCATTTTCTCATTGTCTGCTTCTGGGGACCTAACTTAAGACAATCTCTGCCAGTAGATCCAAGGACTCCTGGTCTTAGCTGCATGATAGAATCTTGAGGACAACTGAGCTTAGGTTGCTCACATTCTAAGAAACAAATTACGTTAGTCAATGGGTGTGAAGCATTGGATCGTGCCTCACCTGGATGTGCCTTTCTTTCTTCATTAGTCTCAGTATGAATATGTGGAGGGCTGTTTAATGCTTTGGATATTTTCAAGACAATTTGTTCTATCCATAGTAGCAATCAGCAAGAAGCAAAGATATGATTGCTCTTCATGGTTTTATGTACATATTCTATTTTGTATTACTAATTTCTGGGAGAATATTTCTAGAAAGTGATGACTTTCAGCACTGGCTGACAAATTTGGGGGTTATAACAATCACCTAAAAATGCACTCATTATCAATTCCTTTTGCTAATACATGTCACCACAAAATATGATGTTTTTATTAACATTTACAGCATTACTGAGGTTTCTAGAGTGTTTTAGAGTTAGCCATTTCATTACTATCCAGCTTTCTTGAACTTTATAATTGATCCATAATTAAATAAACCTGTCTTTCTGCAGCACTTGTAGAACATCTTGAAAAATAAACTCAGGAGTAGAATTCAGGATGCATTTGGTTTAATTTTCCTTTGAGGTTTGTGAAATTCAACTATACCCCATTACTTTATTCTCCTGAGTAATCTGTGTGTTTTCCCAAAGAAACTTTTTTAATGCAATTTGGTTGACCAGAAACCAAAGTCAAAGAGATTATGCAAGGTCAACTAGATTATAATATTGATTTAAAAAGGAATTTTAAAGTGAATAAAGAGTAAATAGATCCAAAGTATGGGCCTGTGAGTAACTGGGACAAGAACATTTAATCAAGATATTGTAGTTCATTTTAAGCACAGGGAGAAAAGGAACCATTTCTGCCTTGTTCACCTCTCAATTCCTGGTACTTAGATGAATATCCGGCCCATAAGAGGCACTAAAGTATTTGTTGAACTAGTTAATGAATGAAGAGAAAATGTATGCATCTTATTTAAAGAACATTTTTCCACCTTTAAAAATATACACACCAAGGAAAGTTATATGTTAATGTCGGACATAACCTGGATTTTATTTCTGAAAAATTTTCATAAAAAAAAAGTTTTCATCTCTCTTGTGTAAAGAGCAAGCACTCCTATTAATTTCAGCAAAAGATTTTTGTAATGAAAAGTAGCATTAAATGGCCTAATTGTCAACTCAATCATAGCTTCTAAACAAGGCTAGTCACTTCTTCTAAACAAGTATTGTTCTTCTAAACAAGTATTGATCACTAAATACTAAAAATAGCTTACCAATAAAATTAAACTCAAGCCCCAGAGTAAGTGCCTTGAACTATTTCCTTCACCTTACCCTTGCTCATTGTTACTCTCTCCATTCCCATATGTCTCTTGACCTCATTGAGTTGTCTACTAGTCTCTGGAATGAATTCATCTGAGATCTTCAATACTCGCTAATGTGGTAAAATTCAGCCTAAAGCACAGAGCATGGTACTCTGGTTAAAGATACTGTATTAACACATCCTAGAATAAACTAAGCAGATAATCAAAAAGTATTGGCAAAGTCCCTTGAAGGACGGGAGAAAAAATATGAAACAATTAAACCTTACCACCTGGGAAACCCCTGATACCATGCCAAACATTCAGAACACCCAAATCAATAAGCTAAGCCCTTGTGATCTTGAGGCTTTCTCTTGTGAAGCTTATGTATGTAGCAGAGAAGCTTAGCCTACTTATAGGTATGCCTTAGAGTTACTTCTGGAGGATGTCTTTAGGTGCTCAGATGTGGCCTCACTCTCCTTCTAAACCCAACTCTGCAAGTGAGATTATTGCCCTCTCCACTACGTGGGACATGACATGCAGGGGTAAAAGTCTCCCTGGTGGCATGGGAGATGACCACCAGGGATGAGTCCAGCCCTGGCACAATGGGATCAACAATTCCATCTGGACCAAAAGAGGGAAAATAAGTGTAACTATTAAGTATCAGTGGCAGAGAGAGTTCAAATAGAGTTGAGAGGCTACTCTGGAGGTTGCTCTTAAGCAAGCTTCAGTTAGACATTGCTACCTATCATAACTTGCCGACCCCCAAGCCAAATCATTCCAGCCAACCCTAAAGAATACCTAGGGCAATATATAAGATTCTACAAGGGTTCCATGCACTGGAGTAACTTTCCAGAAGCTTAGAGCCTCCAGATAGGTTCCTGGACCAGATAAATCCTGAAACCTAGAAGGCTCAGCCTCTCCAGAGCATCAGATAGTTCCATCTCTCTACCTCATATTATTGACACTCTCTTCCAACATGAAAAAGTTAAAATGGGCATAACCCAAATACCCCTAAAGAGAGAGACAGAAAGATCAATGGTGATGGTGGAGTTATACAGAGAAGGTAGTGTTTAAGAAACAAATATGATTGCGGAATCATTAAATTGATATTTCCTTTGGTCTCCAATATCTTAGAGCAGCTAGAACTAAACTCTTAAAATTGTGGAATTATAACTCATACCAAACTCTGAAATCTGTTCCACAATAAATTGTGCTGTGCTTTGAAATTTGTTGCATTTTTTTTTTTGTATATGTGCTATTTTTCACACACACAAAAAAGCTATTGTATTAACAAAAGAAAAAAGACATGGTCTATGTCAGGGCATTTTTTCTTCAGAAGTAGACTCTTGGATCCTTTAAATCCTTGTCTTTTTTTTTTTTTGATGCAGAGATATTTGGGTGGGTTTACCCAGTCCACCATAGGTCCACAGCAATAATATTGCATTTCTAAGCAAATTTCTAACTGGTTTTATTGTTGTTAGTGTTGTTGTTATTTTTATTATTATTCAACATAGCTGTCCCCAGTTATTCTAAGTTTATCCATGACTTTCAACTGTAAACCCAGCCTCTCAATGTCTCTCCAACTTTTGTAAAGCTGGGAAGAATGAGGACCTTTTTAAAACCAGCTGTCCAAATAAATGTCAAAGAGAAGTGTTGACATGAGCTCAGCACTGAGTACATAATACATATTTAATGTATAATTTGAATTAAATTGAATTAATTCATTTGAAGTGCTGTCCTATACCTTTACATTTTTCCTTACTTCTTTGATTTGAAAGATAATAACTTTTTAACAACTTTTAAATTTCTATCCAGCCAAATTACATATTCTTGTCCCTTTCGGGAAAATTCATTTTGACAATCTCATACTTCGATGGACCCATTTTGCATTTATGCTGTTTGATTATTTTTTTTAAGGAACACTTTTGAAATAATTTTTCTCATGTTTAATCACAAGACAAAGATTGTTGGAGCTCATGATTCAAATATAAACATTGGCAGAGTCATTTGAATCTTTTATACCAGTTGCCCATTATTAATGAGTTATGCAGCACTAAAAATAATTAGGTAAAAAAGCAAAATAGCTTTGCATTCATTATTGGTGACTGATAGTCTCATCATTATTATAAGTAACTTGACTGGAACAAACAATAATGTTGCTTTCCTGCTATTTTTTTTTAATTCATGCATTTTCTGTTTTGGCTTATCTCTTCTAAGATGAAGAGATAATTCTTAAGCAGGGAATGGAATATAGTTCTCTGACATATGGATTGACTACCACATCCGATAGCAATCAAAATGCTATATAATTACCACCTGTTACAATTTCAAATGTATAAATATTCTTCCACAAGTTATGCTGATAGCAAAAATATGGACCAAACTATTGTAAAGCCAACGTACACCATGGTACATCAATGTTTATACTATAGCTCGTGAGGGTTTCTATGACCTTGACATGCCCTACATCATTAATTGACTTAAAAAATTCAAACAAACAATTTAGGAAGAATATAGAAAGATGATTAGAACTGGGAAGAGAGAGACTAGCAAATCCCTTTGGCCTTTTCCTTACCACTACATTCTGGAGCAACTCAAGGCAGGCCTTCAGGACCTTCTGAGAGCACAGACACAGCAGGTTGCCATATCCTTTAAACTGGAGAAACGCCATTAGAAAACTAAAGCCATTAACTACTGAATAAATAGATTACTTTTATTCAACACACAGGTGACCAAAATTATAGCACATTTTTCCTCCCTAAAACCATTCTAACTATTAGCATATTGATACTGAAATATTCCTGACATGTTCACACACTCATTAAGAGTGAGAAACCCAAGTTGTTAGATATCCAACATATGTGTTGCCTTTTCTCATTTCTTGCCATATCTCACTCTATATTGTAAGTCTTGAAGCTGAAATCTGTGTACTATTCACTATTGTATCCATCAGTGTGTAGGATCAAAAAGTTCTAAATTTCTATGCTTCTAGAACTAAGCAAAAGCATTTAAGATACCTTGTGTGCTCTTTTTTTTTTTTTGGCATGTGCAGGCTCTGGGAATTGACGCAGGTCTCCTGCATTGTACGTGAGAATTCTACCACTGAGCTCCCCTTGCACTTCTTGCACCTTGTGTGTTCTTAAAAAAGAAAAAAATCTGACAGATTTTTCACTGTGTGAAGACCTAATTGCTTGTGAAGTCATATTTGGCATCAAGGAACAATTATTTCATGTTAAATATAATATAAATGTCGTCAAAGAAAAACATTGCAATGCTTTCAGGACAGTCCAAGTCATTGTCCAACAAGTTTATCCACTTTCCTTAAGGTGAACTTCAATTTAACTTGTTCTAATGTATCCTATTAGAAAGTAATAATGTTCTGTGTTAGCCCATTTATACCCTTAAACACACAAAAATGCTTCCTATATATTATGTGTAGGTTGGAATTGTATATTCATCATCTTTTTACTGTTTATTCATTAATTTTTAATTACTTTTAGGTATAGAATATTATTAGGAATTTAAAAAATATATTTCTCATGTGTTTCTGTTTCTCCATCCTGGTGTTTCACATGAATTCAGGACTAACCTCACTGAAGTCATAAGCAATTGTTAGCCCAGATATATAAAATTGCAGAGAAATGGGGAAATATTTCCCTCATTACCTCTGAGTTCCTCTCTGACATGGAAATGCTGAGGTCTTAATGATTATCCTAATGCCAGACTGACCTCAGGCTCTAAAATATTTTCCTAAAGACAAATTCCAAATTTTTTAATTTGTTTATTTTACAAAATCTCTTTCCTTAACCCATTTGACTTTAAAGCCTCTTAAGCTTCTTTAGAAATGAATTTGAAATGGTGGAGTCTTGGCTGGGCTGTTTAAAATTGGTTTGCCACATAAAGTAATTATACTGCCTGATACCCAGCCAAGGGGAAGCTGAGGAAATTGCACAGCACAATTGCTCACCAAATGCCCTTCCCTTGCACACTGGGCCAGGATGCCATGACTCAGTCAGGGTGGGTATCTGGACGGAGAGACTACTGGTTGCTGTCTCTTAGCACAGTCTCCCTATGTTTTTAGCCCTGGTCTCTGCTCCATCCTCCTCTCATAGGCCCTTGATGACTTGATTTCCTGTCCTCTATCCTTTCCTTATTAGCATCCTCTGTAAAAACTGGCCAGTCCTGCTATTTGGAAAAGCGATGTGTCATGTTCACAGAACTGAAGTGCCATTGTCATAAAATGTCTTCCTAGTGTGAATCCATGGACCACTGCCAACTGTCACTCATCCAGCACTCCACTGCTGTCTTGTATCCAAGGATACACATTGTGCCCATCCCCTCAGACCTTAGGTTTCACCTTGTTCCAAAGCTTCATACAATCGCTGCTGGGGAATTTTGCTGAAACACTGCACTCTGTACCCGCTCAGTCCATCCATTTGTTGGATTAGTGATGATCTCCTTTGTTTGATGAGAGTTTGGCCTTCTGCCCAATGCCACAATGCCTTAAAGACTGCCTACTTAAGTCTGGTGCTCAAGAGATGCTGAATCCAGATAAAATGACTATGGCAGATAATCAAATCCTTGAGCCCATGAGGGAGGCTCAGTATGACTGGCACTAAACATGGACATTTACTGAGGCCCACGGGTGGAACTCTGAACACTGTTTTTAATTCTTAAGAGAAACAGCTTGATGTAATAGACATGAGTACTGGATTTTGAGGTGGAAAGACTTGGGTTTGATTACCAGCTTGACCGTCTTCTAACTGTATGATCTCAGTAAAAACATTTGATCTGCCTGAGCATCAATGCCCTTGTTTGTAAGAAGAGACAAGTAACAGTGTATACTTACCCAGGCCAAAGTGAGCTTTGATTATATTAAGTCATGGATGTAAAGTTCTCAGTACAATGACTGGAACATGGAAACAGTCCAGAAAGGAAAACTATTATGATTACTTGGAGGTGCAATGGGTTCCAACCAGTTCTACTTTGAATGCTGTACAACTGACACCAAGTCAGGTCTTCAACTCACTCATGACTGCAGGTAGGACTGATTAGAGCCAATAGAAATTACCTTGCTTTAAAGGATTACTATCCATTAATACTTTAAAGGATAGTATTAATGTTTACTTGGAAACAAAATAAAGGGAAAACATTCAAGAATAGAAAATAACCCTCCCTCATTGAAAAATATTACCATCTGATTAATAGCTTAACTTTAAGCACACCTTAATGTTTCAATGGATAACTGAGAGGCAAAAGAGATGGATTTTCGTAATTCTGAACATATCTTGTTTTGGGGGATGACTATTTTGCAATGAGAGTTCCTTTTCTTAAGGTGCCAAACTTCCCAAAGCATTGTCACTAATGTGCTACTCTGTACTCATTTCTCAAGAAAAGGTGCAGTGCCTTTGAGGAAATAAGTGCATTTTGAGTCACACATTATTACTAGATTAGACAAGATCCCATTTTATTTCTGTACTTTCCTATCTCAATGCCTTTTCCAGTGATTTGAGGGAAGGCATTTACGCCTTATTCCTGGAAGCACAATCCTTCTCATTTTAGGATCCGTATCTAATGTCTTCAACTTCATGAAGTTCTCTCCAATTTCTCCAAACCCTCTCATTGATGTAATCGCTCCTTCCTCTATAAGCACTTGATCTGTTCATGTCTTACAATCAATAACACTTTTGATTTTGGAGTACACCAATTCACATACTGGCCTTAACTCTCCTATCATATTTTATATGAAGACCTTTCTGTGTATATCCATTTTTAAGTGTCCAAACTCTTACAAACAATGCTTTGAATATTATAGCAGCTTAGTAAGTATTTGTTGAATGTAAGAATTTACCAAACGGTACTCTTCTAGATTCTAAGTTCCATTAGGGCAGAAATTATGCTAATTTTGTCGATGGCAGGGCCTAGTACAGTACAGCACACAAAGTAGACATTTGTTTGGTGAATAAATGCATGGTTCATTCATATGTCCCATGAAGATATTTCAATTAGAGGAAGACTCGTTTAGGTTTGGAAAGACTGGTAAGAAGCCGTCACACCACACATCTTGGTAGGATTTTAAGAATTGTGAAGATTAGCTATAAGCATCCATGTGCCAAAGTCACCAACAGCATATAAACCTAACAAAATGTGTAATAAAAATGTTCCTTTCCTAATTCAGCAACATTTCATTTTGCCCCTCTGTTCATTAGGTATTTACCTTCTTAATAAACTTTAATTTGTGTACATATTAACTACTAAAATTTTTAATGAAAGCAATTATTTTAAATCATACCAAATTTTATATGCTTTAAAATGCTCTATAAAAGTTTATAAAGCAGTGGTTATATCAGATAAGACATATGAGATGTTTGCAAGTCAGATATAATTACATAAAGCATTCGATTACTTAGTGAGCATAAGGTCCCTCAGTACTAAAGGAGGAATACAATGCATGACAAATGTGACATATATGCATAATAAAACTGAAATTTATTATAGCTCTAAAATGTGTTTTCCTCATTAACTGAATTATAGCTAACTGAGAATTAAATAGAATTTTTTTTCTCTAGAATCATTCAGTGTTACAGTTATAACTGACTCTAGAGAGCTTTGAGATAAGCATTTTCTAAAGCATAAGTCTCAGAACACTAATCCAGTAAAATGTTCCAAGTGGTTCAGTGGTCAAATGCATTTGGGAAATAGTGCAATTTATGCATTTCTCTTTAGAGAGGCATTATGCACATTAACATACTATGCTTTTCTGAGAAACTCTGAAGTGAAGAAACTGGAGTTGAACTTTGTGTGACCGATTGTTTCTTAAATAGCCAACTTTCATACTAATTTTCATAGCATATATTAATAGCCAGTGAAAAGAGTGTTCCATGAACCATACTTTGGCCACTGGTTGAGTTGAACTGTGGTCTGCATAAAGTTTCAATGAAAGGTACTGGTAAAACCAAAATTTAATCCAGGCCATTCTAAATCAAGGTCTTGTGCTCTTTCCAACACAAGATATCTTTATGAAGTGGATTTGTTTAATGATAATATTTTAGGAGGCAAAATATGCTGACTGTGTTTATTTTCTCTCATAAGTAATGGAGTGCAGGGATCATTTTTGTCTTATTTACCATGAAAAGTCTACCAGACTTAGCACCGTGTTTGGGACATAAGAACACACAAAAATGTAAAGAGTAAATCACATTTTATTTGGTGAACTGAGGATGTCATAATACCTCAAGGGCATGATTTTTTTCTTTTAAAAAATGATTCTAAGTATAGTAAAGTAATTCCTAAGCATTTAAAACAGGGACAAGTGTCCCCTGATTCCAAAGGACTAAAGATCATTCAAGATGGTGCTGGTGGTGAGTCCTTGAGGGAGAAGACACAAGAATCCATGGGTGTTAGCTGCCCTTGAATTTAAGAGGCCCATGTCAAAGCTGAGTTAGGTGTCAATTGGGGCATAGAGATGCCTGGTCTAGAGTTTAAGCTAAACATATACTAACCACAAAACATACATTTTCATACATATTCTTGTAAATGACCTCTTCAGCACAAAAACAGAGAATTCACAATCTGCCAGGTTATAGAGGGTTCCTGTTAGTTGTTCTAGTTAATTGAGATTTAAAGGGCTATGGCACATAAGTGTGTGTGTATTTCTGTTGATGTCTGCATTTACATAAAAGTGTACATTACATCATCAGGGGATAATCTGAGCACACACAGACAGCAGTGCCTGAATGACAGCATCAGAGTAATAGAAAGAAAGGTCTTACTGAACTCACACTGTTTTGTGGAAGTTCTTGTGGTTTTCACAGCAACTTGCTTGACTAGATCATCACTCCAATGAGATATCAATGTGGGGGGTGGAGGTGCTTTCTATGAACTTGCAGCCACAGATACTTGTCCTCATGCCAGGACATGCTACTATGGCTTTCATTCTGTGCAGCCATCTGGGCGAATTAAGCTATGCTCTTTACCTTCCTTTAAGGAATGCATATCCTTAAAGCAAAAACAAAGCTATTCCTTAAATTTGACCATTTTTTCTACCTCTGGTCCTAATCCTCTTGTCCAGTCTGCCACCAACTCTCCCTTGAACTACATCAAAGCCTCATAACTGGTCCCCTTAACTTCCACTCTTACTGCTCTACAGTCAACATGCCCCACAACAGCCAGCAATTCTTGTAAAACATAAGGCAGATAGTGTTGCTTCCCATTACATATAGAGTTAAAATTCAAAGTTTTTACCTTAGAGAAACAACCAAGAGAAAGAACCAGACCTGTAAGTCATGCCAAGGGGTTTTCAACCTGGGAAGCATATTGGAATTACCTGGAGAGCACTGAAACGTTCTGAGGCTTGGGTCCTTCTACCAGAAGGAATTAATTAGTCTATACTGGGATCCAATCATGAGCATCCTTTAATAGGTCCCCAGGGGATATTAATGGGCAACCAATTTTGAGAACCACCATGCTAAAGACTTTGGTTTACATTCTGAAAGGGAGTGAGCATACACCGCTGGGTTTTAAACAATGAAGAAACATGATCAGAATTAAATTAGAAAATAATCAAACTTCAAAAATTTGTCATTATATGTAATTTTTCTTGAAAAAGGAAATAGAGGGTTGCAAACCCATCAAAATCTTCATTAATCTTTGAGATTTTAACTCTTTTTACAAAAAAAGGAACTCATCTAAAATCCAACAGATGAAGTTGGTTAATAAACATTTATCAATCATCACTGAACCCTTGGCACTTAAGTACTAATCATTCATTTCATCTACTCAACAACATATGTTGTTTTTTCACTATGTGCTAGGCATTATCCTAGGCATAAGAAACAGGAAAATGAACAATCACAATTCTCCTTGTCAAGATACTCACTTTCCTTCAGGAGGACAGACAAATGCACAGCTAACTCAAGTAAAAAAAAAAGTGCTATGGAAGCAAAGATAAAGGAAGAATAATCTGCTGCTGGGTTGGTGATGGTGGTGGTTCACTAGTCATAGGAGTTTCAAAGGAAAGGCAACATTTGCCTCTAGGCCTGGAAAGATGGAAGGAGATTGACCTTGGTAGGAGAAGAAGAGCCTTCTAATCTGAAGAACCATCAATAGCAATAGTTCGAGGAAGCACAAGAGGATGTAGTCTGTTAAGAGTAAAGTAAATAATCCAGGACATTGACTACAGGGTGTGTTAAGAGGAATGGTGCACAATAAACACAGAAAAGTAATTCACGTTATCTCAAACTCTTAGGAGCCTTCATTTCTTACAGTAATTTCATGATAGTTAAAGGAAAATACTTGAGCTTTATATGATAATGTTTTAAAGTCTAAGAGTTAAGTTAAAATTTAAGAGTTTGGATACAAAGTAGAATGATATAGTAGTAGAATGGCTAAAATACTACTACAACTGCTCTTTCCCCACAAAGTAAATCTAGAGGGCAGCACATATAGATAAAAGCCATTTGCATTGTATATGAGGATTGTCCAAAACATTAGTCTACTCTAGTATGTCATCCATTGTCCTAAAATTTTACCTAATCTAGGGATTGGCAATTATTGCCTATGAGCTAAATTAGGCCCAGTGTCTGTTTTTGTAAGTAAAATTTTATTGGAACACAGCCACGATCATTTATTTATAGTGGGTGACTTTCAAGTTGTAATGGTTTAATTGAGTAGTTATGACAGAGAGTGCATGACTCACAAACCTAAAATATTTACTATCTGGTCCTTCACAGAAAAAAAGTTTGCCAACCACAGTTTAATCCACGAATGAGAAATTTTTTTCTATAAAGGCTCAATTAAATTAAAATCCATTAGCTGAGACAGTTATTGCATTAGGCCATAGCCACTGCATATTACCTGAACACACAGGTTAGTGGTAAGAGTACAGGTTCTGAAACTATTGTACTTACATTCAAATCCCAGCTCTTCCTCTCACCAGCTATGTTAAGTGACTTGGGCAAGTTCATAAACTTTTGAAGTCTTAGATGGGGTTACAGTGTTCAGTTGTGGAGGCCATTCATTGCACAATTCCAGGGGACACCATTCATTGCATAGTTTATGGGAACGATGACCATGCAGTACAGAGTTTTGGGGTGAGTGGTTTAAGCCAACAGGGGTGACTACATGTCTGATTGTAATTTCCTCAAGGGCAAAATCTGTGTCTCTTTCATCTCTGAATCCCCAGCACCTACAACAATACTGACCAGTGGGCATCTGATGCATATGAAATGAGTGGAAGGATGAGATTATGATAGCACAGAAAGAGAAAGGAAAAAAAGAGGGCAATTTAAGTTTTTAAATTAAGTTTTTAACTTAAATAGCCGTCTTTTTTTTCCAACTATATACTGAGCTTGGTATTATTGGTAATGAATTAAGAGACCAAGATTAGCTGCATATTTTAGATAATTTTGCTTTGCTACAAAGAAATAAGTGCACTGAGATATGATGATTTCAGAGAAAACAGTTCAATCTTCTAAAATACTTGGAGAAGGAGAACTAAAAAAAGAAAATAGACAATGTTATGAAAACCTTTAGGAGAGGAAAGTTTTTATTTGACATTTATGAGCTATCTCTGGTTATATCTTTTTTAACTCCTGATCTTCAGTTTAAGAGTCAATAACAAAACAGAATGATAAAGAATGAATAGAATGAGTATGTGTCTGCTTAGAGAGGAAGAACAAAAAAATGGGTGGGCATAAAATGAGAAAACCTGAACTAGCCTGATCTACCACAGTGCCTAAGCCCATGTAATTTTTTTTTCCCTTTGATACTCTTTACAGTATCACTCAACCAGCCAGGGTCTATGTGCAAGGGACTATACTAGGAGTTGGGAGTAAAATGATAAATATGGTACAATGTGTCAATTGGGATCTTAGAAGACAACAACATAGACACATAAATGAGATGTAAATAGAGGCACCACAGTTTGCTCAAGACAGTTCCAATTTACACCTGCTGGAGCAGTGTCATTTTTGCTAGCATCCTTTCACTTTCTAAAGTGTCCCAGGTTGGCGACAAATACTAGTGTTATGATGGAAATCTTAATGGTGTCTCAAAAGCTAGAGTTGCTAAGTTTACCTGAAGAGTTCAGAAAAGACTTCATATAGAGGAAAATTTCAAAGTGAATATGAAATTTAAGTAGCTAGCTATGAGCCAGGAAAGTAAGCACCAGGTCAGACATTTCAGACACAGGGAGCATCATGGGCCAAGTTTCAGGGTCTGCAAGCAAACCACTTTCAGAGAAAGAAGAGTACAGCAGAGATGGTGGAGGCATAAAAAGAATGGTAATGTTTTGACATTAAAAATTAATAGACAATGAATGGGAATATATTAAGGTTATATAAAGGATTTCTGAGAATCCAGGTGAGTTGGAGACCATAGCTTATTAGTGAATGCACCTCTCCTCAAAATGACTACTCAAACCACACCATGAGATCAGGTGAAGGAACACGACAAAGCTGGTCACAGTGATTCTGTATTTTATCAGAGGACACAACCAAAGAACAAAGAATAAAACTCTGAATGCATGTAGTGACAAGAATGCTTTTAAAACAATAAATCATTTATTCAAGATGATATATTAGTCAGGGTTCTCTAGGGAAACAGAACCAACAGGAAAGATCTGTAAACATGAGAGTTTATAAAAGTGTCTCATGCAACTGTGGGGATGCATGAGTCCAAATTCTCACAGCGCAAGCAGTCAGCTGGCAACTCCATTTAAGGACCTCAGTGAAGTCTCCAAGACAGGCTGGCTGGCTAAAGAAGAAGTGAAAGTTCTCTTTCCTCCCTTTAAAGTCTTCATTTGATTGGATTAAATTCAGCTGCTTGGATTTTTGTTGCAGAAGACATTCCCTTAGGTGATCACAGATGTAATCAGAAACAATGCAATCAATTAACTGATGATTTAATAAACCAGCCTTCTGGTTTATGAACCAGCTGTAAAATGTTCTTGTAGTAACAGGCTAGTGCGTGCCGGACCAAACAACTGGGCACCATCACTTAGCCAAGGGGACACCTGAACCATCACAACTGGATAAACAGGAAAGTTAAGTCAGGCCAGAAGGTGGGTGAAGGGAAACACAAAGGGAGTAAGAAACATAAAGACTAATATCACTAAAATTAAAGTGTAAATAAGAATCCTTCAAGCGGGCCACGGTGGCTCAGCAGGCAAGAATGCTTGCCTGCCATGCCCGAGGACCCGGGTTCAATTCCCAGTGCCTGCCCATGTGAAAAAAAAAAAGAATTCTTCAAGCACTTATTAAAAGTTCCATTTCTAGCGCTTCGCTGTGAAAATTCTAATATTAATAATTTGATATGAGGCCCAAGAATCATCTCAAAAGGATGGAAGTGGTCTAAAGTGAAGTGAAGAATGGGTTTCCGGAGAGTAATTGAACTCAAGGCAAATAGATGTTTTGTCTTTTTAAGAATTTGCTTTCATCAATTACTATCTTTCAAGTAGGTAAATTATTCCCTCCTTCCTTCTTTTTCTCTTTCATTTCTCATTCACGCACATATATGCCCAAGGGATCAATCACTTCCTAACCTTGGCAAGTTGCTTAATTTATGTCTCAGTTTCAGCATCTATAAAATGGGGATAAAAATATCTACATTGTTGGGATGGTTGTATTAACAATAAAATAAATGCAAGAGACCCAAGATCGAATCTAGAAGTTCCTTGAAAAATATTGATTTCTCTTCTTTCACCCTGTATTGTGACCTCAATCAATCCTTAGAAACCCACAGAATGATGTTTTTTGGGTGGACTTAATCAGTTGAAACTCTGTTTGTGTGTCTGGGTGAAGACTCCAGAGGATTATAAATCATTCTGATAGCCAGTAGGACCGGGAGAGAGTGAATGTTTTAAGACTTTGTAGTCAATTCCTAAATTCCAAGGAGAGCAAAGTGCTAAACTAACGGGCTACTAAATTCGTGTAGAATCATAACATGTTTATATTGGAAGGAACTTTAGAGGTTATCTCGTCCAAATAAATCATTTATTAATTAGGAAACTGATGTGGAAAGACGGTTAACTTTTTTGCCCCAGGTCATAGAACAAAGTGGTACAAATTAATTTAGTGTGCAGGATTTAGGACTATTAATCCAGAGCTGCTATACTATTCTTGATTCATAGGTCGTTCATTTGTGTGTTCATTCCTTCATTTGTTCATTCATGTTACCAATTTTATTGAGTGACTAAAATGTACCAGATGCCATTCAAGTACTACCCACACAATGACATACTATGAGTACAATAGCTGAAATGTATTAATGTCTTACTTTATATGAAATACAATTTTAAGTGCTTTTCATTAACTCATTTGTCTCCTCAACACTATGAGGTTTATTGTCCTCATTTCACAGATGAGGAAACTGAGGCACAAAGGAATTAAATAACTCATAACTAGTAAATGAAAGACAAGGATTTGAATGTAACTTCCATTCGTAACTACTATTCTGTACCAGCTCTCAGAGAGAGGAAAGGCACAACAGAGCAGATAAGCAAGAAAGTATAGTGACAGTGCTACAATGGAAACAGAGAAAAGGTAAAAGATAATAGGGAAGAAAAGGATTGTTTCCATTGAATAACTTCCCCACATTACAACAATGTTAAGACCAAAAAGGTTAGAAGCAGCTAATTCAAGAGCAGAGGCACAATGTTTGCACAGCACATATAGCATTGCGTGTGTATTACCAGGTGCATAAAAGCCGGGCATGTTCACACAAAGGAAAGGAGGCCAGTGAGACTAAAGTGTTGAGATCAAGGGCAAGAAGATGAGATACTGTTGGAGAGAAGGGCAGGGTCCAGATGGCGCAGTGCCTTGGGCCACATTGAGAAATTTCAATTTCATTTTAAGTGCAAGGGGAAGTCACTGAAGCATTAAGCCAAGACTATGCTTTTTACATCTTCTTTTCAGTCTTTTTCAAGCTAGTGAGCTGCACATGTTGGATTCTTAACGCAAGTTAGAGCTCAAATAGACAGTTTTTAACATTGCAAATATAGAAGGCAATTTTTTCACTTGTATACTTCACTGTTCAGATCATAGATCCTTGAGGGGTGGGGTGGAATGGCAGGAGACCCAGGCCACACAGAAACAATAAGCAACAATACAGAGCTAAACATATCTCACAACCTTGCCAGATTCCATGCCAAGAAAAATATTACCCTACTACCCACACTCCACTATCCACTTATTTGAATAGGTAACAAACAATGATTCTATTTAGAATGAAAAGGTCAACCACAGTTCCACATTTTTAGAAATCCCCAGGCTGAATTAAGTAAAGTACTCAGCTAGGATATATTATCTCAGACCATAGGTAATCTGTTCAGGTTTTACAGAAATGAGTGATTTCTAACTTTAAAAGAAGTATGTTCCCCTCAAAATGTGCTTCTTTAGAAATCCATCTTATGCAGAAAATGTATATCAGAACAAAAAACAAAAATAGATTTTCCTTTGACATATTGAAATGTCAAAAGCAGGAGAGGGATGACATGCAAGGGAAATATTTCCAGGAATTCTTTTCATGCCTTCATTAAAAAAATAAACATTAAGTAACTGTGCTAGACCACAGGCTGGGTCCAGGGCCAAGGAAGATAAAAATGGAAATTGTGACTCAGCTATAGGTTTACAGTTAATGCAGCTAATAAAGTATGCAGGGCAAAGAAACCACACACCAATGAGAGTGAAAGAAGTGGTCCCCTTGCCTTCCTTGTATCCCAACTTCAGTGGTTACAGCAACCCTCATAGAGCAGACAACCACCATGCCAAAGTCACAAGGATTGTGGGCTCTCTTGTATACCCTCAAGTCACATTAATAGCAGAAATAATATTTTAAATTTTGTGCATGCCATAATTTTACAACTCAGCAAGCCTTGTCACTGCAGGCTGAAGTTTCAGGTCATGAATCTTAAAATTTCTGCTCTGCTTGGGGACATCACTCCTTATCTTAGCCTTCACTACAAAGTCTAGAAGTTTCCACTTCTGTTGATTTAGGGGTGTTCCCACAGCCATGCATGGCCTAATATAGTAATCCACTCTCAATTAAAGAGTGTTCAGTGCCACACATCTGCACTATATGTTCTACTGTTTATGCAAGTGACATACTGGGCAAATCAGTGAAAGGATGAAGTTTGGGTCCCATGTCATGAAATACATGCTTAAAAATAACATATGGTGATTAACTGAACTCAATAAACTACGGGGAAGAAAGAGCATTAGGACAGGGATATTTTCAACTCTAGTTAGCTAGAAAGCATTCTAACTGAGAACTGTTGTCATAGTTGTTTTAGAAATAATACTTGACATGTAAATATATAAATTTCGGAAATGAAACCATGTGTTTGAACATTCTAGGGTTCTGTGAGGAAGAGATTAAATTAGTGCTAACCAAACAACATGTACAAGTATTTAACACTTATGTGATACCAACCAATCTAGCAATGAACACTTGGCTTTGAGAGGCAAGAGGAAATATCTTTTATTGTGTTATATGGTCTTTTTCTCACAGAACAAGGGGTTCAATTACTTCAACTTTGAAAATGAACCCAAGATCCATATTGTAAACTCCTTCTGTTGAACATAAGATAAAATGATACAATAAATGAGTTCACAGCAAGCCATACGCATAATTACAGCATTCGATCCTTCTGATAATTTTAAGGCGACAGATTCTCCATTATAGATGATGTCTGTACAAGTGCTTCAGAACTTGACTAGCCAGAAATAGCCGATTTTACCACAATCCCTCTATCTACACATTGAAAGGGAGCCAAAGTATTTAATATTTGAATACTGCTTTATAGTTTGCAAACTGATTGCAAATACGCAACAAATTATTTGATGCATTTTATAAACACAGAAACCGGAACCTAGAATAGTTAACTCACCTGACAACACCACACTGCTAACAATTGAAAAGACAAAATTCAGACCTATGGGCGCTTTCCAAAATCCCAGGTAAAAATAAAATTTAATTTAGTTTTCACACAAAAGGGCGCAGAGCCGGGTTAAAAGAAAACTAGCCCAGACTGGTTTCGAGTTGCGGAGCAGGGTCTCCATGTAAGCTTGGGGAATCGGCACCATTTCCTTATATGGGAAAAAACTGTGACTTAGGCCTCTCGGATAGGCTGTAACCTCTGGAGTATCCAGCCAATGGGGAAACAGGAGAGGGATTTGCATGTTAGACTTAGGAAATAAATGTTGTTGACTCCTATTATGTGGCATGCCAGGCATCACCCTTTGCTGCGCACCTGAGGATGCAAGATTAATAAATTATTTTCTTTGCCACAATCGGGTTAGCATTTATTCTTCTTCAGGTACAGCTTTCTTCCTACATTCCAGTCCCACAATCTTCAGCTACATGCATATGATAGAAAGGAATTCATTGAATTCTGCAGCCTGGTACCTGCGTGTACCCTGCCAGTACTTTGATTAGTACTGGCAGATATCATTTTGTCAGAGCAATGTTGATACAAAGCATCAAATAAATATTTCCATCACATATTTTGTGAACAGCCCTCACATGGCCTGTCCATCAACACATGTAAATTATATCATTTTTCCAAACGAACAAGCATGTGAAGAGGTTCTGTTGTATTATTTTTTCATGTTGACATGGGTTTATCTATGCACTATATCATTTGTAAATACTGGCAATTACCATGGTGTCACGTGCCCAGCTCAGCACCATTTTCAGTGGAAACTTACAGAAAATGATAGTTTATTATTCTCCCCAAAAATGTACTTATGGGTATAAATTACCTTATACAGTGATGAGGACACTGAACAGAATATGAATTTAAATTTAGGTTTCCTAATATAAATATAAAAGAAAATGTAAGAAAAGGATATAGTTGCCACTTGGTGCAGTTTTAAGTATGTAAATTTAAAAACTTCAAGTTAGAAGTGCCACCTATTACCTATCCTGACCTTATGTTTCTGAAATAACCCAGCCTACTATCCCCACAGAGCAGCCAATAGGACAAATATCCTTATTACCACTTCCCCACCCCATCACCACTCAGGACACACTCAGCCCCTCAGCTCCGAAAGATAACATGTGCCCCCTGCATGTCTCTTAGCAGCTTGAATCAAGTGAGAACAAGGGGAGATCTGGTCAGCGGTGGACATGCTCAGAAATGTCACAAAACTGAGGCTAAGAGGGCATTTTATGAGACCCGAAGCTTTTCAAAATTAGGCAGGAGTTGACTCTCAGAGGGAAGTGTTTGGGAGACAGATGAGAAGGGAGCTGAAGTCCAGGCTCAAGCAGGATGCTGGGGACCTCGGGCCCGAAGAGTCAAGCATGCTCTGTCCCTCTAGAGCCAGGCCCTGGCCCCTGTCTTGGGGAAGTGTGACCGCACTCACTGCTGACCTCCTGTAGGAGTGTGGCTGTCTGTGATTCCTTACAATAAACTCTCCTTTTCATGAGCAAGCTTGAATGAGTCTCTGTTCCTCGCAACTGCAAAAACTATCTAAATAGGACAAGAATCATTGCCATGGCTTTGAGAATCTGGGCAGGACACTGCGGGTGGGAAGTGATGGGAGATGGGGCATAGGTTTTCTTTTATATCTACAAACAAAATCATAGAGCAAGCAGAATGTTTTAATTTTTTAAGTAAAAATTCATCATGGTTTCTAAAGAAGAGAAAGGATATTGGGAAAGAAAGAAATAGGAGAAGCTCTTTACAATCCAGTGTAATGATCAAGGTTGATTGACGAAGGCAGCTGGGGTGGGTGGTGGACTGTACAGAGGTTGGGAAGGGGAGCAAAAGAAAAAAGAAGGAGAAGGAGGAGGAGGAGGAGAAGGAGAGAAGGAGAAGGAGAAAGCAAGATATATTTATATAAATTAACATTTTTTTTGTTACTGGAAAAGCATGATCATGCCATCTATATACTCAGTCACTAAGAAACATAATACCTCAAAAAATGTTAACAGGATGATATAGGGCCATTCACCCCAATATCTCTCTGATTTTAGAGGAATTTTAAGCAATAGAATAAAATCACAGTAAAGAGGTTGCCAACATATTTTCATAATATAATTTTTATAAGTATAAATATTTTATGGACTTAAAATTTTGATAACTTATGACGAATTTTATTTTTTCTCAAAAGCATTGTACTTATATCTGTGACTTCCCCACCCCACCCCCAAACCCCCCAAAAGATGGATTTGTTTAAATGATTTGATAAGAAGAATCAACATTTCTGAAATAAATAGCAATTATTAAGATTCATGCCAAGACACTTAATAGTAAGCTCTGGGAGACCACAGTATCACCCCAGGGTAAAAATCAGTAATACTGCTTATGCAAATGCAGACATCTAACTCTATTACAAAGCATTATGACATACGTTTCTTTGAGGCTGATACATTTTCCCCCCACGAATAAACTACAATTTTAAAGATGATGCTTGTAGTTTGGAGACTCTGAGTTAGGCATAAATAATTTATATTCATCTAAGTTGAATGGCTGACTCTCCGCTATGTTAAGTGCTACAATTATCAGGACCAGATGAGTACTTAATTTTCATTTGCTGGGGTGATGTTTTTTATGGTTGAACATATCGGTGGATATTTCTGCAATGATTGCTTACAACGGACTAGTTCATTACCCATTGAAACATGCTAAAATAAGTTGGTTTAATGCTTTGTTGTACTGAAATTTATATGATTCTTGAAGGGTCATAATGAATTATGTTGGGATGCTTTATGATTGTTTTAGCTTTTGTAGACTGTGGAGAGGAGATTCATGTCATAATTCTACTTTATGTAATTAAGTACCGTTTTTTCCCTCTGCCCCTTTCAACATTTGACTGCAATTGTATTTTCCTGAACATGAGAACATATATTTCGAGATGAAGAAATTTTAGATAATGAAGTTCTTTCGAAGGAAATATCATGCACGTAGAGACACAGACAAAGCAAGGATTTTACTTTTCAAGGTAAAATTTTGTGGAACCTGAAAGTGCCTTTCTATTATTCCTAATTTGGAGCTTTTGTCAAGTGCGGAAAAGTATAGAAAATTTGTAGAAGGGAAAAATAATTGAGGGTGGCAGATTCCCTGCCCCCCACCTTTGTATTTCTTACTTTTATACTTAGAGGAGTTCTTTTTTCATTCAATGCTATGCAGTTTAACAAAAAGAGGGTGGGGAAACAATTTTGTTAGAATAACACAGAAGATTTTTAGGTTTTAAGCATGTTAGACTACACAGTGAAGGCACAGTTTTTAAAAAGTGAGAGAGAAACCAAGAACCGTTATATTTATTCTTTTTTTATTTTCAACTTCAGGTGTGGAGGGTTGATACAGTCCACGCTTCCACCATGCCATCATTGTCTTTGGAAGGACCTTCTTTTAGTGTTTTCTATTTTTACCTTATCTCTCCTCAACCTTATCTACCCCTACCATATCCTGAGATCCCCTCAGAAGGTGATTTGAAAAGAAAAATCAAACATTTGGTGACATAAACTTCAAAGATCCTGAATAGGTGAAGGGGAAAATGAAGGTATAGGGAGGGAGGGGAATAATTAAGAAAATTAGGTATGATTATTTTGATTAATAAAGTCTTCATTTTACAAAAAAGATACAGTTTTTACATATGATAAAATATGGGTGCTACCACTTAAAAATTTACCTACTCTGTTCAATCCACACCATTTCATAAAACTCAGGGAAGAAAATCTAGTAGACCTTCTCGAATCCTCTCTTTCTTTCACCTCTCACCTACAACCCAAGAGCAATGCCCTGAAGGTATGTCAGTGCATCTGTTCACTTCTTCCAGTCCCCACCACTACTTTCCCAGACCAAAGGCTTCACCACCTGAGAATTTAGGAGCAGCTTCCCTTCTCGTCTCTCTTCATCCACACTTGAAGATACATTTCTGCCACATGGTCCTTTTTTTTTCAGCCGCAGGATCTTTGTGTGTATGTTTCCCGTGCCTGGAAATCTCTTCCTCTAAATTTTCATTTGTTTTATTTCTTTTCATCATTTAGGTCTCAACTCAAATATTGCCTTTTCAAAGAGAATTTCCACAACCATTTTACGGAAAGTAGCCCTCCCCTCCCCTCAATTTGCTACTCACTTTGTTTTTTTATTGCTCATACTGATTGCAGTTGGAAAGTTTCTTTCTCTCTCTCTCTCCTTGCTTACTTGCTTATTGTCTATCTCCTCATTTTGTCCCCTCAATTCCAAGTAGAAGGTAAACTTCATGAAAGCACAGACATCGCTTATTCTTTTAGATATTGTCTCCCAAATATGCAGAGCCACAGACAACCAATGAATATGTGTTAAATGGATGAAAGCATCGGTCCAATTATAGGTAATGTTGATCCACTCTAATAATGGGTATGCTGTGTTATGTTTATTCCTGTTTCGTTGATGAGGAAACTGAAGCTTAGAGAGGTAATATAATTTGCCGACGATTGTAGGTATAATAAATGGCACTTCCAGGACTAAAACTCTCATTTGTTCTGACTCTAAAGCCCTTGGACTTTTCAATGTGTCCTTAATTTATAAAGGTGACTTCATATAATTTGCATAACAACCCTATGGAGTATTATCATCTTCATTTTTATAGCTGAGTAAGCTTAGGTTAAGAATAATCAAGCCTTTGGCTCCAAATCACACAAGTGGAGCATGGGGGAGTCAGAATTTGAATCCTATTTTCTTCAATCTAAGCTCACACTCTTTCCATCCACCATGCCACCACATATCTCAAATTAGTACTCTAGTTAAGGTATTTGAATGCAAAATTTTAGGAACAAAAAATGTTAAAGCTGTGCACACCATATTTTATTTTTACATTTGGTATTAAATGCTTACCTTTAATGTGCGGTGTAAAAGTTAACAGCTGACCCCTGTAAGAATATGAGTCTTTAAACATATCACCACTTTTTTATAGGATAAGCAGTGCGATAACAGACCTATTAATTAGATACAGTCCATCTTTGTGGGGGCACATGTCTACTCATCTGATTAATAGTGCTTACCCGCATTTAGGTTTTGCAATAAAATCAGTATTTGATTATAATTCAGGGGCACAGATTATTGCCACTGGCCAAAGACCAGGTTCTTCTCTTCCTGTGCACACAGCCTTATTTTCTGGTTTCCATTCCATGATGTATGGCCATGAGATATCATTTCAGACAGTGGAATGTGTGAGGAAGTGATAAGCACCTCTTCGTGGTCTAGACCAGGAAAATCTCTCCGGCAGAATGTTCAGAGCTCTTTCACCTTCTGACTGGCTGAAATAGAGACAACCCACAGGGCCACCTTGGAAGCTCCATAAGATGAGTTACTAGAATCCTGCATACAGTGAGACATTTTATCAATCTGTCTCCCCAGAACAGAACTGCTAGGTGAGAAAGAAATACATCACTGAAGTCTGTTCTGCTATAATTTCTGCAATGAATTAACTCATACATATTGCTAGTTGTGGATGATTGAAGATAATGCAGAAGTGGTGTAACTTAGTATGTGATTTTCCCCAGCATGTTAATGTTTTATGCCATGAAGTAACAGAGCACAAATTATATTAATTTGACTGAGCAGTATGAGTCACGTAGGAATAGAGAAGTGTAATTTTCCACTTGTTTGTCCTCAGAATGGTCACTTGGTCTGGAGGGTCTCTGGTCTTTTGTCTCTGTAACTCTGCAGCTCAGTTGTTCCTTTCCACCAAACTTATTCACCTATTTTTAAAGGTGGCATCCAATTTTTTCTCACCTAATAGGAAACCGTGGGTTTTGAAGGGCTGTCTCAACCTTCTTTTCCCCTTAAGCCCTGTTATTATTAATTTGTGGAAGGGTGATCTTTTAGAAATGGATACATTGAGTTTTTGTAGAAGTGTCTTTTTTGAATTTGAACAATTATATATTTTTAGGTCTCAATGTTACAAGAGAAAGCCTATTCTAGAGGGTAAGCCCTGCAAACATTTGGAAGCAGAAATACATTGCAGGTAGAGAAAACTCACAGTAAGGTCAAGTCCCCTGAGATGGAAACAAATTACACAGTCTGAGAGTCACAAGACCCATTTGGCTGTAGTATAGTAATCTGGGAAGAGTAATCTTGAGGTAACTAGGAAGAAATGCACATTGACAGGAAATATATTTTTAAAATAACCTCATTAATAATGACATAATCCAATTTTAAAATAAAGAAACCATTTTACCTATCAAATTGGCAAGGGTTTAATAATAATGCACAGCGTTGGAGAGAATGCTGAGGGAAAGATAGTCTTAAATCTCTTGACAGGCATGAAAATTGATAATTCCTTACTTGAGAGCAATTTTATAACTGTATCTAGAGACTTAATTCATATTCATAATCTTTGACACAGTAATTCTAATTTTAGGAATTTGTGTTCATGAAATAATTGAACAAATATATGTATGTGTACAGATATTCATGTATTCATACATTATTCATTATAATAATTAAATATTCAAAATAAAATAAGTGTCCAACCATAAGTGATGTCTAAATTAACACGGTACAATAATAATATTTGAATATAAAAATGAATGATATTTTCAAAGACTATTTAATGAGAAAAGAAATCTCCAAGATTGTCTTGAGGTACAAAAAGGAGTATAAAAAATCATGTTCCCAATTTTATTGAAGAAAATAAAGAAAAGAAGCAAGCAAGCAAGCACATTGAAATGCAAGCAGTGGTTAAAACTGCTTTGAAAATTAATGTTTGATTTTGATTTTCCTCTTTATATGTCTATGCTTTTACTAATTTTTTTCCTACAGCAGTGGATAATATATGTATATATTTCTTTTGCATGGGCAGGCACCAGGAATCAAACCTGGGTCTCTGGCATGGCAGGCGAGAACTCTGCCTGCTGAGCCACCATGGCCTGCCCAATGGATAATTTTTATAACAGAAAAAGACAAACGTTATTAAGAAAACAAAGTTTGCATTCAACAACTTCTTGTTTTGTATAAAAATGATCTATGATGGGTTATCCACACAATTAATTTGGGTTATCCCCATAATTAATTGCATGTACACTTTTTTTGGCTATGGACAGAATGAAGGCAGGGAAAACACAGTGGTTCTCTGGACAGAAACCAAAGACAGATTTTTGCAAAGACTCATCACAGAATGATTGGTGATTGGTGTTGGATTGGGAAAAGACTACAGAGATCATGTAGTAAAAAACATCTGGTTTTTAAAATGAATAAACTGAGATTCAGGAAAGATATGTGACCTCCAAAGATCCAACTATGGGTAAGTGATAGAAATTGGACTTTAACCTTAATGTTCTGCCTCTCTGTCCATTTTCCACTGTCCCAGAACACCTCTTTAAGCATCTAAACAAAGGAATTATGTCAGAAGAAGGAAGAACGAATGAATGAGGGAAAACCCTAATGTGTAGGAAGAAATTTGCCTCTAGTAATGGAGAGACAAGAATGACAAAAAAGACCATCAATTGGAAATGTGTGCATTGCTGGACAAAACTAAGTGTCAAGAAGAAAAAATCATTTAGAGTGTGATTATAGAGAGGAGAGCTAGAGGAGCAATCTTTTAGACCATCCATGTATCTGGTGCAGCATAACTGGAAACATTCCATTTCTCAGAATATTATCAAATGACCTAGAGCTTAGACAGACTGGTAGAAACCAGATAAGTCACTAGAGATATTATGCTGATGAAAGCGTATCTATAAGGACATTGAACCTCTAATTTCCCAGTGGATTTTTTTTTTATTGAGATTCCTTATATAACAGTAAGTTTTTCTTTCACTTCAAATCTCTTTAGATGGATAGTTCTCCAGCCTTCTTTTTGTTATGATATACTTCATAGATATTTCCCACATGCTTGCTATGCTGGCATCTGAGTGGAGTAATACATATGCTTACAAGATCTGTACTGCAATTCAGCAATTCCATTGATAACAATGAATTCCAAAATACCCTGGATGGTTCTACGATTACAAACAATTTTAAAAAGCCCATAAACCATCCATCTAACAGACCTACATAAGAATCCTAATTCTGTCATTTATTTACTGTGGGAGAATGAGCAGGAAGTCCTTCATCTATAAAATGAGAAATAACACCTGTGCAACAGAATTAAAAGGATAAAATAAAACACTGAATATAAAACACTGGGACAGAATTTGGAATATAAAAGGCACAAGATTAATATTAGAGTTTTTTTCCATATTCTCTACTTCTGAATGTTTGCACTGTCCCCTCTCCATCCTTTCCATTCCTCCCAAATATAGAGTTCCCTGAACTAGAACCCACCGTATGGTTTTTAATGCTGCTTCTTCAGAGTTCAATACTGCTTCTTGGACAACTTCATAATAGTGGAGAACTCCTACAATCCCAAAGAAGAGGGGTAAAAACTCACTCTGCCATGAGCAACTAAAATTATTAATGAAAGACTGGGATGGGTTTTCATGAACCCAACATGAAATCCTATCTTAGGGTTTTGTAGGTCCTGCTTAGAATTCTGCTCATACCTCTCTCTGTGTATGTTCATGTGTGAGTTGTGGTTATATATACAGGAAGGGGATTCTTTTTTACATGAAAATCACTGAAACTTGAATAATATGCAATTTAATAATGGATTCTACTGCACTTTTTGACTTTGGTTGCCTCAGAGGCTGAGGCTAAGCTATGGGAGGACTTGCGAATTTCAATTTTTGATTCCTTTCCACAGAACAGGCTAATAAAGTAGAAAATAAACATTGTGAATTCGCGTTTTCAAGTATATTTTCGGGAGAGAGATATTTAGTTTGAAAATGAAGAAATTCATTCTTTCTTTATATTGCTATAAACTACCCCTGTTCTTTGATGAAAATACAGATCATGAGTGTGGGAACCACAAGCTGGTAACCCAATATTCATATTCACAACATACATTCAAACACACACACACACACACACATCTTAGATTTTCCCATTTTGCATTTTCTTTGACTTAAATAATGGGCATTTATTGGCTCACAGTTTTGAGACTTGGAAAAGTCTAAAAATGAGACTTTTCATTAAAGTAATCCTTTCTCCCCAGAAACTGGCATTCTGGGACTGACTGCCAGAAATCATTAGTCCTTGGCTTTTCTACACATGGCGATTCACACAGTAAGGTCTTCTTTCTCTTCAGGGTTCCACTGAACTTGAGTTCCAGCTTCTGAGTGCTCACTGTGGCTTCTCTGAATTTCATTCTGTTTATGGTTTTTCTGCTTTGATTTATTGATGTGCTGTATTATATTAACTGATTTTCTTATGTTGAACCAGCCTTGCATGCCTGGAATAAATCCCAGTTGGTCATGGTGTATAATGTTTTTTAATGTGCTGCTGGATTCGATTTGCAAGTGTTTTGTTGAGGGGGGTTGTGTGTATATTTATTAGAGAAATAAATTCTCTAATATCCACTAATTATTGTAGAGGTGTCTACTTCTCTCTTCAGTGTTGTCAGTATTTGCCTCAACGTATTTTGGAACACTCTGGCTATATGCACAAATACTTATGATTGTTATGTCTTCTTGATGAACGGTTCCTTTTATTAATACATGGTATCCTCCTTTGTCTCTTAATTGTTTTCCATTTGATGTTTTACTTGTTGTCTATTAGTCTAGCTACCCCCACTCTTTTCTGGTTGCTGTTTGTGTGAGATATCTTTTTCCAGCCTTTCACTTTTAATCGTTTTTGTCCTTGCCCATAAAGTGAGCCTCCTGTAGGCAGTATATAGATGGGACCTGTGTTTTTTTTAAAATCTATTTTGCCAGTCTATGTCTCTTGGTTGGGGAGTTTAATCCATTAATATTTAATGGTATTACTGTAAAGGCAGTACTCTCCTCTACCATTTTGACTTTTAGATTTTATTGGTCATATATTTTCTTTTCCCTTTTTACTTTATGGATAGTCTTCACTTTCACACTTTTCTCCAGACCTCTCTCTCCTGCCTTTCCTATCTTCCTATAGTTTTCCATTTAGTACTTGTACAGCCAGTCTCTTAGTCACAAACTCTCCCAGTGACTGTTCATCTGAAAAATCTTAAACTTCCCTCAGTTTTGAAGAGCAGTTTTGCTGGGTATAGAATCCTTGGTTGGCAGTTTTTCTCTTTCATAATCTTAAATATGAAAGATTAATTTCATTTTTGCTTTCTTACCTCCATGGTTTCTACTGAGAAATCCACACATTCCTATCATGCTTCCCTTGTATGTGATAGATTGTTTTTCTCTTATTCTTTTCAGAATTCTTTCTTTGTCTTTGATATTTGACAGTCTGATTAGTAAGTGTCTTGAAGTAGGTCTATTTGGATCTATTCTGTTTGGAGTATGCTGTGCTTCTTGACTCTATAATTTTATGTCTTTCATAAGAGATGGGAAGTTTTCAATGATTATTGCCTCCTTAGTGTTTCTGCCCCTTTTCCCTTCTCTTCTCCTTCTGGGCACTCATAACATGAATATTTGTGTGCTTCACATTGTCATTCAATTCCCTGAAACCCTGCTCATATTTTTTCCATTTTTCCCCCAACTGTCCTTTTGTGTATAGGATTTCAGACGTCCTGTCCTCTAGATCACTGATCTTTTCTTCTGCTTCTTCAAATCTGCTGTTGTAAGTCTCCATTGTTTTTGTTTGTTTTTTCATCTCTTCTAATGTGCCTTTCATAAGTTCTACCATTTGTTTTTTTCAAATTTTTGAGTTCTTCATGTCCGTCCAATGCCTTTTTTATATCCTTCAACTTTTTTGCCATTTCTTCCTTCGACTGTCATTTGATGTTTGATGTGATTTTGCTTGCCTGTTCAAACATCCTTAATTAGTTGTTTCATTTCCTGTATCTCATTTTTAAATGTTGGTTTGCTCCTTTGACTGAGTTGTGTCTTTGTTTTTCCTAGTATGACTCATTATTTTTGCTGGTGTCTCTTTTATCTAAGGTTTTCTTATTGGTTGGCTTTGTTTTCTATCTGTTCTTCAGTATTCAGTTCAACTTATTCTAGACCTCTAGCATAACTTTTGTCTAACTGATCAGAATTTTTCAACTCTTGTTTCTCTTGCTCTTGTTCTCCCTACATGGAACATTTGTTTGAGGAGAATCTCCTCAAATATGATTGTTACCAGTTAGATTTTCCCAGACTGGACAGGTCCACTTCTCAGGAGAAGGGTGTAATCATTATCAAATTTCCCTGAGGATGAGATCCAGCAGTTTGTCAGACTTTCCTATGAAACCTGTAGACTCAGTGGTTTTACTATCCTGCCCAGCTGGTGGCACATCTCAGCCTACAGCTTCCCAACAGCATAAAGTTGCATGGTGCTTTAATTCTCAGCCTTCTAGGGTTGTGTCTGAGACAGAGGCTGATGTAAAAGGCAGGCTTAGGTTGCTTCTGTCTTCCAGCCCCTGGTGCTGAATTCCCTGAAGGAGAGCCACCACTTGAGCTGGGTTCCTCCCCACTTTTCTTGGGGAAAACATACCCTTTAAGGAATTATCACCCCTACTTGACTCATTAGTTTGTCTCTCAGAGCTATGTTTAACTCAGTCTTTGTCTAAGTCCCACTGGCAATTGAGAATGCCTAGAACTTTCTCTAATGAGCTACTTAGAATAGTTTAAAATAAAATAAGAATTTCTTTTTCAGAGTCAGTCCCAGGCCCCCAAAGTTCAAGTACTCTGAGTTCAGCCAACTCTAAAATCCTCTGTTTTTATTCTATTTTATTTTATTTTACTTTAATTTTCTTCTGTTGGCCCCACCTCCTCTATGCTGGGATTGAAACCACAAGTGGAGTGTAACTGAGCTACCTTCCCTTGTTTCCAGTAGAAACTACTTAAAGATGCATGCTTTAGAGAATTATCCCATTCACCTGATTAGTTACTTTGTCTTTCAGACATGCCTAATTCCACCCTTGCTGGGGCAGTGCTGAAGCCTAAGAACGGCAGCAGTTCTATCTAATCGGCTGTTAAGAGGCTAAAAAAGAGAAAAAGTCCTTTTCAAAGGCAACCTCAGACCCCAGGTTTAGACTGGAGTTCATGCTGGGCTCTATGTGCCCCTTTCCTTAGGGCTCAGCCTTTTCCCAGTATTTTGTGCTCATCCGACTGAAAAAGCCTCTGCTGTTATTTTTTTTCCATCAGCCCCTCACCCCCTCTCTGCTGAGGTGAAAACTCCCAGTTCCTTTAGTGCTTACTCCAGATTCATCTGTTCTCTGGGCTTGTTGTTCGCAGCCTGAATTTTTAAATTAATTCTGCAATTGGATCTTGGTTGAGCAACTTTCCTTCCTCCTAGTAGAGTCTGCTTCTTTTCCCCTTAGGTTCCCAGCCTGCTGTGCCCATGGGGGAGAGGAGCTAGGATCCATGGTTTGGGAGACTTATCTTCTGCGTGCGATCTCAGCTGTTCCACCTGTTCAGATTGATGTACAATGTGTATCTGTTCACGATGTCAACCCCCCCCCCCCCACAACAGCTGCTTCTTATAATTCCTGGCTATCTAATAGCTGCCCTAGAGGACAAACTAAATTCCATACCTCACTTTGCCACCATCTTGCCCTGTCTCCTCCTTACATTTTAACTTTTGCAATGTTTATAAGAAACACCTGTGGAGTTTTTGAAGGATGCAAATTCCTGGGTCCACCATGAAAAATTCTCATTCAGGAACCTGCATTTTTAAAGAACATATCAAGGGTTCTGATGCAGATGGCCTCACCATGACATTTTGAGAAACCACTACAGGACCCTTTTGCTTTTTGTCATTTCCTTAATAATAGAGCCTTCAGTCAAGTTTGTCATCTTTCCTTCTATTGTTTTCTGCTTAACAATGTATGTTTTTCTCCAGCTAAAAAAAAATTCCTACAAACATCCACTATCTATTTCCCCTGATATTTCCCTTTTCTTACTCATATAGGTAATATGAAGCTTCATCTTCATGTGGTTTCCTAAACACTTGACTGCTTTTCCTCTCACATTTCTGGCCACTTTTTCTCAGAAATCTTTGTTGCTTAGTTTTTCATCCCTTCTTATCTCCCCAACCACTCAACATTGATATGCACAGGACTCAGTTCTTGGGTATTTCTCTTTTCTATCACAAGTCACTCCCTACATGATTTCATCCACCTCATAGCTTGCATATCCAACTGCCTACATGATATCCCTGCTTGGATGTCTAAAAAGCACCTCAAACTACTCACGTGCAAATCTATGGTCTTGATACCCTTCCAAACCTAATAATCCTGTAGTCTTCTCCATCTTTCAGTTATTTAGGCCAAAATTCTTAGAATTATCTTTGATTCTTCCTTTTCTCTCACTCCCTGCATCCAATCTATTAGCAAATTCTATTAGTTCTCCTTCAAAATTATTAATAATGTGAACATTTTTTACCACCCCCACTTCTACCACTCTGTCCAAGTCACCATCATTTCTCACTTGGATTATTCAAAGAACCCTGAATGATTTTCCTCCTTCTACTCAGACCTCCCTTCCAAACTATCCTTTTTTGACAGCTGGCATGACCTTACTAAAAAATGCCAGAATATGTCATTTCTCAGGACCCAAAGACTTCCCACTTCACTCAGTGTAAAAGTGAAAGTCCATCCTATGTTCCCAGGGCCTTACAATCTTTTCCCGAGTTACCGCTCTAATTACCGCTCCAACTACTATCCCACTCATTCATTCTGCTCCAGCCACACTGGTTCCTTCAGTGCTCCTGGGACATTCTAACACATTCCCAGCAGAAGTCTTTGCAATGTTTATATCCTCATCTTGAATGTACTTTCCTCAGCTGTGTGCATGGGTTTGCTTCCTCACATCCCTCAGCCCTTTACTTGAAAGTCACTTTCTTAGTGAACTTTCCCTGATCAACCTGGTTAAAACTCCTGCCCCCACACTTATCTACTGGTATTTCATAATAACACACCCTGCTTTATTTTCTATCCTTAGTTTTCATCCTAGCCTTCCAGATATTTTGGTTGTCTATTATGTTAGAATTCTAGATCCAGAGTACTTTTTTAATTGCTATATAAAAATAAATGTCTTTCTTCCTCTATAATTAACAAAAAATCTGGTATATTCTAAAATGTCTTATTTTTTTAGAAATGGCTTGAGACTCACAGTGCTGTCTCTTCATTTTTATTAGAAAAAGGGAAGAGGAAAAGACTGGATTAAGAAGGCACATATACTAATTCATTAACTGTCCTAAAGATGAAGATGGACTTTATAGTCATATTGCACTGACTCACATCTTCCTTAATATATGGTAGAATTTTCTATTTTAATAACCTCCTTTAAAGAGGGAAAAGGTTAAAGCTGCTGATTTATAAAAGAGGATAAATTTATGTTTATATATATCATAAGGGAAAAATAATGCATATATTCTTACAATCATAATTTTATAATTTTGTAATATTAGATGCTAAATCTACTGAATTATAGCACAACCAAGAATCTATTATGAGGAAGAGTGAAAAAAATGAAAAATCTACATGCAGATTCAGTCAGTTAAATCATTTAATGCTTCAGTATTAAAATCTCATCACAGATTTTAGAAAGGAAACTCATGCATCCGATTTTTGGCTAAGGATTTGTTGGCTAAT